>NC_052164.1:55472333-55827752 GCF_902713615.1 Scyliorhinus canicula
AAGACTGTTTGGCAAGAAATGGTGAATTTTGAGGCAAGCAGTTTGTCAATCTGCAGTTTGATGCAAGCAGATTTTCAAAATGCTTAATTCGCCGAGATAATCACTTCTATTCCATAAAAGACCGTTTGGCAAGAAATGGTGAATTTTGAGGCAAGCGGTTTGTCCAAATGATTTATTCGCCGAGAAAATCACTTATATAGATAGAACATTACAGCACAGAACAGGCCCTTCGGCCCTCGATGTTGTGCCGAGCAATGATCACCCTACTTAAACCCACGTAACCCGTAACGCCCCATTAACCTTACACTGCGGGCAATTTAGCATTGCCAATCCACCTAACCCGCACATCTTTGGACTGTGGGAGGAAACCGGAGCACCCGGAGGAAACCCACGCACACACGGGGAGGACGTGCAGACTCCACATAGACAGTGACCCAACCGGGAATCGATGTCATAAAAGACTGTTTGGCAAGAAATGGTGAATTTTGAGGCTAGCAGTTTGTCCAAATGCTTTATTCGCCAAGAAAATCACTTCTATGTCACAAAAGACTGTTTGGCAAGAAATGGTGAATTTTGAGGCAAGCAGTTTGTCCAAATGCTTTATTCGCCGAGAAAATCACTTCTGTGCCAAAAAAGAGTGTTTGGCAAGGAATAGTGAATTTTGATGCAAGCAGTTTTTCAAAATGCTTAATTCGTCGAGAAAATCACTTCTATGTCATAAAAGAGTGTTTGGCAAGAAATAGTGAATTTTGAGGCAAGCAGTTTGTCAAAATGCTTAATTCGCAGAGAAAATCACTTTGATGCAATAAAAGACTGTTTTGCAAAACAGAGTGAATTTTGATGCAAGCAGTTTTTCAAAATGCTTAATTCGCAGAGAAAATCACTTTGATGCAATGAAAGACTGTTTAGCAAAAGATAGTGAATTTCGAGGCAAGCTGTTTCTCAAATGCTTTATTCGCCATGAAAATCACTTTTATCCCATAAAAGAATGGCCGGTAAAAAATATTGAATTTTGATGCAAGCAGTTTGTCAAAATGCTTTATTCGCCGAGAAAATCACTTCTATGTCATAAAAGACTGTTTGGCAAGAAATGGTGAATTTTGAGGCAAGCAGTTTGTCAATCTGCAGTTTGATGCAAGCAGATTTTCAAAATGCTTAATTCGCCGAGATAATCACTTCTATTCCATAAAAGACTGTTTGGCAAGAAATGGTGAATTTTGAGGCAAGCGGTTTGTCCAAATGATTTATTCGCCGAGAAAATCACTTATATAGATAGAACATTACAGCACAGAACAGGCCCTTCGGCCCTCGATGTTGTGCCGAGCAATGATCACCCTACTTAAACCCACGTAACCCGTAACGCCCCATTAACCTTACACTGCGGGCAATTTAGCATTGCCAATCCACCTAACCCGCACATCTTTGGACTGTGGGAGGAAACCGGAGCACCCGGAGGAAACCCACGCACACACGGGGAGGACGTGCAGACTCCACATAGACAGTGACCCAACCGGGAATCGATGTCATAAAAGACTGTTTGGCAAGAAATGGTGAATTTTGAGGCTAGCAGTTTGTCCAAATGCTTTATTCGCCAAGAAAATCACTTCTATGTCACAAAAGACTGTTTGGCAAGAAATGGTGAATTTTGAGGCAAGCAGTTTGTCGAAATGCTTTATTCGCCGAGAAAATCACTTCTGTGCCAAAAAAGAGTGTTTGGCCAGGAATAGTGAATTTTGATGCAAGCAGTTTTTCAAAATGCTTAATTCGTCGAAAAAATCACTTCTATGTCATAAAAGAGTGTTTGGCAAGAAATAGTGAATTTTGAGGCAAGCAGTTTGTCAAAATGCTTAATTCGCAGAGAAAATCACTTTGATGCAATAAAAGACTGTTTTGCAAAACAGAGTGAATTTTGATGCAAGCAGTTTTTCAAAATGCTTAATTCGCAGAGAAAATCACTTTGATGCAATGAAAGACTGTTTAGCAAAAGATAGTGAATTTCGAGGCAAGCTGTTTCTCAAATGCTTTATTCGCCATGAAAATCACTTTTATCCCATAAAAGAATGGCCGGTAAAAAATATTGAATTTTGATGCAAGCAGTTTGTCAAAATGCTTTATTCGCCGAGAAAATCACTTCTATGTCATAAAAGACTGTTTGGCAAGAAATGGTGAATTTTGAGGCAAGCAGTTTGTCAATCTGCAGTTTGATGCAAGCAGATTTTCAAAATGCTTAATTCGCCGAGATAATCACTTCTATTCCATAAAAGACTGTTTGGCAAGAAATGGTGAATTTTGAGGCAAGCGGTTTGTCCAAATGATTTATTCGCCGAGAAAATCACTTATATAGATAGAACATTACAGCACAGAACAGGCCCTTCGGCCCTCGATGTTGTGCCGAGCAATGATCACCCTACTTAAACCCACGTAACCCGTAACGCCCCATTAACCTTACACTGCGGGCAATTTAGCATTGCCAATCCACCTAACCCGCACATCTTTGGACTGTGGGAGGAAACCGGAGCACCCGGAGGAAACCCACGCACACACGGGGAGGACGTGCAGACTCCACATAGACAGTGACCCAACCGGGAATCGATGTCATAAAAGACTGTTTGGCAAGAAATGGTGAATTTTGAGGCTAGCAGTTTGTCCAAATGCTTTATTCGCCAAGAAAATCACTTCTATGTCACAAAAGACTGTTTGGCAAGAAATGGTGAATTTTGAGGCAAGCAGTTTGTCGAAATGCTTTATTCGCCGAGAAAATCACTTCTGTGCCAAAAAAGAGTGTTTGGCAAGGAATAGTGAATTTTGATGCAAGCAGTTTTTCAAAATGCTTAATTCGCCGAGAAAATCACTTCTATGTCATAAAAGAGTGTTTGGCAAGAAATAGTGAATTTTGAGGCAAGCAGTTTGTCAAAATGCTTAATTCGCAGAGAAAATCACTTTGATGCAATAAAAGACTGTTTTGCAAAACAGAGTGAATTTTGATGCAAGCAGTTTTTCAAAATGCTTAATTCGCAGAGAAAATCACTTTGATGCAATGAAAGACTGTTTAGCAAAAGATAGTGAATTTCGAGGCAAGCTGTTTCTCAAATGCTTTATTCGCCATGAAAATCACTTTTATCCCATAAAAGAATGGCCGGTAAAAAATATTGAATTTTGATGCAAGCAGTTTGTCAAAATGCTTTATTCGCCGAGAAAATCACTTCTATGTCATAAAAGACTGTTTGGCAAGAAATGGTGAATTTTGAGGCAAGCAGTTTGTCAATCTGCAGTTTGATGCAAGCAGATTTTCAAAATGCTTAATTCGCCGAGATAATCACTTCTATTCCATAAAAGACTGTTTGGCAAGAAATGGTGAATTTTGAGGCAAGCGGTTTGTCCAAATGATTTATTCGCCGAGAAAATCACTTATATAGATAGAACATTACAGCACAGAACAGGCCCTTCGGCCCTCGATGTTGTGCCGAGCAATGATCACCCTACTTAAACCCACGTAACCCGTAACGCCCCATTAACCTTACACTGCGGGCAATTTAGCATTGCCAATCCACCTAACCCGCACATCTTTGGACTGTGGGAGGAAACCGGAGCACCCGGAGGAAACCCACGCACACACGGGGAGGACGTGCAGACTCCACATAGACAGTGACCCAACCGGGAATCGATGTCATAAAAGACTGTTTGGCAAGAAATGGTGAATTTTGAGGCTAGCAGTTTGTCCAAATGCTTTATTCGCCAAGAAAATCACTTCTATGTCACAAAAGACTGTTTGGCAAGAAATGGTGAATTTTGAGGCAAGCAGTTTGTCGAAATGCTTTATTCGCCGAGAAAATCACTTCTGTGCCAAAAAAGAGTGTTTGGCAAGGAATAGTGAATTTTGAGGCAAGCAGTTTGTCAAAATGCTTAATTCGCAGAGAAAATCACTTTGATGCAATGAAAGACTGTTCAGCAAAACATAATGAATTTCGAGGCAAGCAGTTTGTCAAAATGCTTTATTCGCCATGAAAATCACTTTTCTCCCATAAAAGAATGTTCGGTAAAAAATATTGAACTTTGATGCAAGCAGTTTGTCAATATGCTTTATTCGCCGAGAAAATCACTTCCAAGTCATAAAAGACTGTTTAGCAAGAAATGGTGAATTTTGAGGCAAGCAGTTTGTCCAAATGCGTTATTCGCCGAGAAAATCACTTCTTTGTCATAAAAGACAGTTTGGCAAGAAATGGTGAATTTTGAGGCAAGCAGTTTGTCGAAATGCTTTATTCGCCATGAAAATCACTTCTATGTCAGAAAAGACTGTTTGGCAAGAAATAGTGAATTTTGATGCAGGCAGTTTGTCAAAATGCTTAATTCGACGAGAAAATCACTTCTCTGCCATAAAAGAGTGTTTGGCAAGAAATAGTGAATTTTGAGGCAAGCAGTTTGTCCAAATGCTTAATTCACAGAGAAAATCACTTTGATGCAATAAAAGACTGTTTAGCAAAACATAGTGAATTTTGATGCAAGCAGTTTGTCAAAATGCTTAATTCGACGAGAAAATCACTTCTATACCAAAAGAGAGTGTTTGGCAAGAAATAGTGAATTTTGAGGCAAGCAGTTTTTCAAAATGCTTTATTCGACGAGAAAATCACTTCTATGCAATAAAAGACAGTTTGGCAAGAAATTGTGAATTTCGAGGCAAGCAGTTTTTCAAAATGTTTAATTGGACGAGAATATCATTTCTATGCCATAAAAGACTGTTTGGCAAGAAATAGTGAATTCTGAGTCAAGCAGTTTGTCGAAATGCTTAATTCGTCGAGAAAATCACTTCTATGCCATAAAAGAGTGTTTGGCAAGAAATAGTGAATTTTGAGGCAAGCAGTTTTTCAAAATGCTTAATTCGCAGAGAAAATCACTTTGATGCAATGAAAGACTGTTTAGAAAAAGATAGTGAATTTCGAGGCAAGCTGTTTCTCAAATGCTTTATTCGCCATGAAAATCACTTTTATCCCATAAAAGAATGGCCGGTAAAAAATATTGAATTTTGATGCAAGCAGTTTGTCAAAATGCTTTATTCGCCGAGAAAATCACTTCTATGTCATAAAAGACTGTTTGGCAAGAAATGGTGAATTTTGAGGCAAGCAGTTTGTCAATCTGCAGTTTGATGCAAGCAGATTTTCAAAATGCTTAATTCGCCGAGATAATCACTTCTATTCCATAAAAGACTGTTTGGCAAGAAATGGTGAATTTTGAGGCAAGCGGTTTGTCCAAATGATTTATTCGCCGAGAAAATCACTTATATAGATAGAACATTACAGCACAGAACAGGCCCTTCGGCCCTCGATGTTGTGCCGAGCAATGATCACCCTACTTAAACCCACGTAACCCGTAACGCCCCATTAACCTTACACTGCGGGCAATTTAGCATTGCCAATCCACCTAACCCGCACATCTTTGGACTGTGGGAGGAAACCGGAGCACCCGGAGGAAACCCACGCACACACGGGGAGGACGTGCAGACTCCACATAGACAGTGACCCAACCGGGAATCGATGTCATAAAAGACTGTTTGGCAAGAAATGGTGAATTTTGAGGCTAGCAGTTTGTCCAAATGCTTTATTCGCCAAGAAAATCACTTCTATGTCACAAAAGACTGTTTGGCAAGAAATGGTGAATTTTGAGGCAAGCAGTTTATCGAAATGCTTTATTCGCCGAGAAAATCACTTCTGTGCCAAAAAAGAGTGTTTGGCAAGGAATAGTGAATTTTGATGCAAGCAGTTTTTCAAAATGCTTAATTCGTCGTGAAAATCACTTCTATGCCATAAAAGAGTGTTTGGCAAGAAATAGTGAATTTTGAGGCAAGCAGTTTGTCAAAATGCTTAATTCGCAGAGAAAATCACTTTGATGCAATAAAAGACTGTTTTGCAAAACAGAGTGAATTTTGATGCAAGCAGTTTTTCAAAATGCTTAATTCGCAGAGAAAATCACTTTGATGCAATGAAAGACTGTTTAGCAAAAGATAGTGAATTTCGGGGCAAGCAGTTTGTCAAAATGCTTTATTCGCCGAGAAAATCACTGTTATGCCATAAAAGACTGTTCAGCAAAAGATAGTGAATTTTAATGCAAGCAGTTTGTCAAAATGCTTAATTCGCCGAGAAAATCACTTCTATTCAATAAAAGACTGTTTGGCAAGAAATAGTGAATTTTGATGCAAGCAGTTTTTCGAAATGCTTAATTCGCCGAGAAAATCACTTCTATGCCATAAAAGAGTGGTTGGCAAGAAATAGTGAATTTTGAGGCAATCAGTTTGTCGAAATGCTTATTTCATCGAGAAAATCACTTCTATACCAAAAGAGAGTGTTTGGCAAGAAATAGTGAATTTTGATGCAAGCAGTTTTTCAAAATGCTTTATTCGACGAGAAAATCACTTCTATGCCATAAAAGAGTGGTTGGCAAGAAATAGTGAATTTTGAGGCAAGCAGTTTGTCCAAATGCTTTATTCGCCAAGAAAATCACTTCTATGTCACAAAAGACTGTTTGGCAAGAAATGGTGAATTTTGAGGCAAGCAGTTTATCGAAATGCTTTATTCGCCGAGAAAATCACTTCTGTGCCAAAAAAGAGTGTTTGGCAAGGAATAGTGAATTTTGATGCAAGCAGTTTTTCAAAATGCTTAATTCGTCGAAAAAATCACTTCTATGTCATAAAAGAGTGTTTGGCAAGAAATAGTGAATTTTGAGGCAAGCAGTTTGTCAAAATGCTTAATTCGCAGAGAAAATCACTTTGATGCAATAAAAGACTGTTTTGCAAAACAGAGTGAATTTTGATGCAAGCAGTTTTTCAAAATGCTTAATTCGCAGAGAAAATCACTTTGATGCAATGAAAGACTGTTTAGCAAAAGATAGTGAATTTCGAGGCAAGCTGTTTCTCAAATGCTTTATTCGCCATGAAAATCACTTTTATCCCATAAAAGAATGGCCGGTAAAAAATATTGAATTTTGATGCAAGCAGTTTGTCAAAATGCTTTATTCGCCGAGAAAATCACTTCTATGTCATAAAAGACTGTTTGGCAAGAAATGGTGAATTTTGAGGCAAGCAGTTTGTCAATCTGCAGTTTGATGCAAGCAGATTTTCAAAATGCTTAATTCGCCGAGATAATCACTTCTATTCCATAAAAGACTGTTTGGCAAGAAATGGTGAATTTTGAGGCAAGCGGTTTGTCCAAATGATTTATTCGCCGAGAAAATCACTTATATAGATAGAACATTACAGCACAGAACAGGCCCTTCGGCCCTCGATGTTGTGCCGAGCAATGATCACCCTACTTAAACCCACGTAACCCGTAACGCCCCATTAACCTTACACTGCGGGCAATTTAGCATTGCCAATCCACCTAACCCGCACATCTTTGGACTGTGGGAGGAAACCGGAGCACCCGGAGGAAACCCACGCACACACGGGGAGGACGTGCAGACTCCACATAGACAGTGACCCAACCGGGAATCGATGTCATAAAAGACTGTTTGGCAAGAAATGGTGAATTTTGAGGCTAGCAGTTTGTCCAAATGCTTTATTCGCCAAGAAAATCACTTCTATGTCACAAAAGACTGTTTGGCAAGAAATGGTGAATTTTGAGGCAAGCAGTTTGTCGAAATGCTTTATTCGCCGAGAAAATCACTTCTGTGCCAAAAAAGAGTGTTTGGCAAGGAATAGTGAATTTTGATGCAAGCAGTTTTTCAAAATGCTTAATTCGTCGAAAAAATCACTTCTATGTCATAAAAGAGTGTTTGGCAAGAAATAGTGAATTTTGAGGCAAGCAGTTTTTCAAAATGCTTAATTCGCAGAGAAAATCACTTTGATGCAATAAAAGACTGTTTTGCAAAACAGAGTGAATTTTGATGCAAGCAGTTTTTCAAAATGCTTAATTCGCAGAGAAAATCACTTTGATGCAATGAAAGACTGTTTAGCAAAAGATAGTGAATTTCGAGGCAAGCTGTTTCTCAAATGCTTTATTCGCCATGAAAATCACTTTTATCCCATAAAAGAATGGCCGGTAAAAAATATTGAATTTTGATGCAAGCAGTTTGTCAAAATGCTTTATTCGCCGAGAAAATCACTTCTATGTCATAAAAGACTGTTTGGCAAGAAATGGTGAATTTTGAGGCAAGCAGTTTGTCAATCTGCAGTTTGATGCAAGCAGATTTTCAAAATGCTTAATTCGCCGAGATAATCACTTCTATTCCATAAAAGACTGTTTGGCAAGAAATGGTGAATTTTGAGGCAAGCGGTTTGTCCAAATGATTTATTCGCCGAGAAAATCACTTATATAGATAGAACATTACAGCACAGAACAGGCCCTTCGGACCTCGATGTTGTGCCGAGCAATGATCACCCTACTTAAACCCACGTAACCCGTAACGCCCCATTAACCTTACACTGCGGGCAATTTAGCATTGCCAATCCACCTAACCCGCACATCTTTGGACTGTGGGAGGAAACCGGAGCACCCGGAGGAAACCCACGCACACACGGGGAGGACGTGCAGACTCCACATAGACAGTGACCCAACCGGGAATCGATGTCATAAAAGACTGTTTGGCAAGAAATGGTGAATTTTGAGGCTAGCAGTTTGTCCAAATGCTTTATTCGCCAAGAAAATCACTTCTATGTCACAAAAGACTGTTTGGCAAGAAATGGTGAATTTTGAGGCAAGCAGTTTGTCGAAATGCTTTATTCGCCGAGAAAATCACTTCTGTGCCAAAAAAGAGTGTTTGGCAAGGAATAGTGAATTTTGATGCAAGCAGTTTTTCAAAATGCTTAATTCGTCGAAAAAATAACTTCTATGTCATAAAAGAGTGTTTGGCAAGAAATAGTGAATTTTGAGGCAAGCAGTTTGTCAAAATGCTTAATTCGCAGAGAAAATCACTTTGATGCAATGAAAGACTGTTTAGCAAAAGATAGTGAATTTCGAGGCAAGCAGTTTGTCAAAATGCTTTATTCGCCATGAAAATCACTTTTATCCCATAAAAGAATGTTCTTGAAAAAATATTGAATTTTGATGCAAGCAGTTTGTCAAAATGCTTTATTCGCCGAGAAAATCACTTCTATGTCATAAAAGACTGTTTGGCAAGAAATGGTGAATTTTGAGGCAAGCAGTTTGTCGAAATGCTTAATTCGCCGAGAAAATCACTTCTATGCCATAAAAGAGTGTTTGGCAAGAAATAGTGAATTTTGAGGCAAGCAGTTTGTCCAAATGCTTAATTCACAGAGAAAATCACTTTGATGCAATAAAAGACTGTTTAGCAAAACATAGTGAATTTTGATGCAAGCAGTTTGTCAAAATGCTTAATTCGACGAGAAAATCACTTCTCTGCCATAAAAGACTGTTTGGCAAGAAATGGTGAATTTTGAGGCAAGCAGTTTGTCAAAATGCTTAGTTCGACGAGAAAACCACTTCTATGCCATAAAAGAGTGTTTGGCATGAAATAGTGAATTTTGAGGCAAGCATTTTGTCCAAATGCTTAATTTACAGAGAAAATCACTTTGATGCAATAAAAGACTGTTTAGCAAAACATAGTGAATTTTGATGCAAGCAGTTTGTCAAAATGCTTAATTCGACGAGAAAATCACTTCTCTGCCACAAAAGACTGTTTGGCAAGAAATGGTGAATTTTGAGGCAAGCAGTTTGTCAAAATGCTTAGTTCGACGAGAAAACCACTTCTATGCCAGAAAAGAGTGTTTGGCAAGAAATAGTGAATTTTGAGGCAAGCATTTTGTCCAAATGCTTAATTCACAGAGAAAATCACTTTGATGCAATAAAAGACTGATTAGCAAAACATAGTGAATTTTGATGCACAGTTTGTCAAAATGCTTAATTCGACGAGAAAATCACTTCTATGCCATAAAAGAGTGTTTGGCAAGAAATAGTGAATTTTGAGGCAGGCATTTTGTCCAAATGCTTAATTCACAGAGAAAATCACTTTGATGCAATAAAAGACTGATTAGCAAAACATAGAGAATTTTGATGCACAGTTTGTCAAAATGCTTAATTCGACGATAAAGTCACTTCTATGCCATAAAAGAGTGTTTGGCAAGAAATAGTGAATTTTGAGGCAAGCAGTTTTTCGAAATGCTTAATTCGCCGAGAAAATCACTTCTATGCCATAAAAGACTGTTTGGCAAGAAATAGTGAATTTTGAGGCAAGCAGTTTGTCTAAATGCTTAATTCACAGAGAAAATCATTTTGATGCAATGAAAGACTGTTTGGCAAGAAATGGTGAATTTTGAGGCAAACGGTTTGTCCAAATGATTTATTCGCCGAGAAAATCACTTAGATAGATAGAACATTACAGCACAGAACAGGCCCTTCGGCCCTCGATGTTGTGCCGATTAATGATCACCCTACTTAAACCCACGTAACCCGTATACCCGTAACCCAACAATCCCCCCCATTAACCTTACACTACGGGCAATTTAGCATAGCCAATCCACCTAACCCGCACATCTTTGGACTGTGGGAGGAAACCGGAGCACCCGGAGGAAACCCACGCACACACGGGGAGGACGTGCAGACACCACACAGATAGTGACCCAACCGGGAATCGATGTCATAAAAGACTGTTTGGCAAGAAATGGTGAATTTTGAGGCTAGCAGTTTGTCCAAATGCTTTATTCGCCAAGAAAATCACTTCTATGTCATAAAAGACTGTTTGGCAAGAAATGGTGAATTTTGAGGCAAGCAGTTTGTCGAATTGCTCAATTCGCCGAGAAAATCACTTCGATGCGATAAAAGAGTGTTTGGCAAGAAATAGTGAATTTTGAGGCAATCAGTTTGTCGAAATGCTTTATTCGCCGAGAAAATCACTTCTGTGCCAAAAAAGAGTGTTTGGCAAGGAATAGTGAATTTTGATGCAAGCAGTTTTTCAAAATGCTTAATTCGTCCAGAAAATCACTTCTTTGTCATAAAAGAGTGTTTGGCAAGAAATAGTGAATTTTGAGGCAAGCAGTTTGTCAAAATGCTTAATTCGCAGAGAAAATCACTTTGATGCAATAAAAGACTGTTTTGCAAAACAGAGTGAATTTTGATGCAAGCAGTTTTTCAAAATGCTTAATTCGCAGAGAAATTCGCAAGCCCGACATAAATTCCGCTACCTGGGGATCCAAATAGCCCATGACTGGAAAGGGATCCACAAATGGATCCTCACCAGCCTGGCGGAGGAAGTAAAATAGGACCTGCAAAGATGGAACACAGTCCCACTCTCCCTCGCAGGAAGAGTCCAGACGATCAAAATGAACGTATTGCCCAGGTTCCTCTTCCTGTTTAGATCCATTCCGATCTACACCCCCAAGTCCTTCTTCATAGCGCTGAACAAACTTATCATGGCGTTCGTGTGGGGGGGGGGGGGGTAAAAATGCTAGGATCCTAAAGACCTACTGAAAACAAAATCCCGAATCTACAATTCTACCACTGGGCGGCAACAGCCGAGCGAGTAAGGGGATGGATCCAGGAGCCAGAAGCCGAGTGGGTGCGTGCGGAGGAGGCCTCCTGCATGGGGACCTCCCTCCGGGCCCTCGCCACGGCAGCCCTCCCATCCCCACCCAAAAAACACTCCAGCAGCCCAGTGGTGACAGCCACCCTCCAATCCTGGAACCAACTGCGGCAGCAATTTGGCCTGAACAAAATGTCGGTCAAGGCTCCCATCTGCAACAACCATAGGTTCAAACCAGCACTGACTGACGCCACCTTCAAAAGGTGGAGACAGGACGGGGGGACACTGACAGTCAGGGACCTATACACGGACGACAGGATCGCAACACTGAACGAACTGACAGAGAAATTTCAGCTAGCTGGGGGGAACGAGCTACGGTATCTGCAGCTCAAAAACTTCCTACGAAAGGAGACAAGGACGTACCCACAACCGCCACGACAGACACTACTGGAAGACCTACTGGACGCAAGTATCCTAGAGAAAGGGAACTGTAGTGACATGTATGGCCGACTGGTAGATAGGGACGACACCGTACTGGATGCAACAAGAAGGAAATGGGAGGACGACCTGGGGATGGAGATAGGGTGGGGACTCTGGAGCGAAGCACTGCATAGGGTCAGCTCCACGTCCACGTGCGCAAGGCTCAGCCTGACGCAACTAAAAGTGGTACATAGAGCCCACTTAACGAGAAACCATATGAGTAGGTTCTTCCCGGAGGTGGAGGACAGATGTGAGCGGTGCCAAAGAGGCCCGGCCAACCACGCCCACATGTTCTGGTCTTCCCCAGACTTGTGGAGTACTGGACAGCCTTCTTCGAGGCTATGTCCAAAGTGGTGGGAGTGAGGGTGGAGCCATGCCCGATAGTGGCGGTCTTCGGGGTTTCAGACCAGCCAGATCTATTCCTGGGGAGGAGGGCGGACGCCCTTGCCTTTGCCTCCTTGATCGCCCGCCGTAGAATCCTGTTTGGCTGGCGGTCAGCAGCACCGCCCAGAGCTGCAGACTGGCTGTCCGACCTCTCGGATTCTCTCCAAATGGAGAAAATCAAATTCGCCATCCGAGGGTCGGACGACGGCTTCCACAGAATGTGGGAGCCATTCATGCAATTGTTCCGGGACCTGTTTGTGGCCAACGTACAAGAGGAAGAATAGTCAGGGGAAGGTACCCGGCGGGGAGGGGGGGGGGTCTACGGGTTCGTTACGGGGGTTTGATGGCTAGCTAAGGCCCAAAACCAAACTAAATAAATGCCAATAAACATGTTGGGAAATGTAAAATATGTATGCCGACGAAAAGGGGGAAGCCACAGTTATTACAACGAAGATGCTCACCTGTAAATATATATGTTAATTTTAGCGTGTTCTTTTTTTTCTCTCTCTAACAATTTGTAATTTGTTCAATATAAAACATGAAAACTGAATAGAAAAACATTTATAAAAATTTTTTTGATGCAAGCAGTTTGTCAAAATGCTTAATTCACAGAGAAAATCACTTTGATGCAATAAAAGACTGTTTAGCAAAACATAGCAGTTTGTCGAAATGCTGAATTCGTCGAGAAAATCACTTCTATGCCATAAAAGAGTGTTTGGCAAGAAATAGTGAATTTTGAGGCAAGCAGTTTTTCAAAATGCTTAATTCGCAGAGAAAATCACTTTGATGCAATGAAAGACTGTTTAGCAAAAGATAGTGAATTTCGAGGCAAGCTGTTTCTCAAATGCTTTATTCGCCATGAAAATCACTTTTATCCCATAAAAGAATGGCCGGTAAAAAATATTGAATTTTGATGCAAGCAGTTTGTCAAAATGCTTTATTCGCCGAGAAAATCACTTCTATGTCATAAAAGACTGTTTGGCAAGAAATGGTGAATTTTGAGGCAAGCAGTTTGTCAATCTGCAGTTTGATGCAAGCAGATTTTCAAAATGCTTAATTCGCCGAGATAATCACTTCTATTCCATAAAAGACTGTTTGGCAAGAAATGGTGAATTTTGAGGCAAGCGGTTTGTCCAAATGATTTATTCGCCGAGAAAATCACTTAGATAGATAGAACATTACAGCACAGAACAGGCCCTTCGGCCCTCGATGTTGTGCCGAGCAATGATCACCCTACTTAAACCCACGTAACCCGTAACCCCCCATTAACCTTACACTGCGGGCAATTTAGCATTGCCAATCCACCTAACCCGCACATCTTTGGACTGTGGGAGGAAACCGGAGCACCCGGAGGAAACCCACGCACACTCGGGGAGGACGTGCAGACTCCACATAGACAGTGACCCAACCGGGAATCGATGTCATAAAAGACTGTTTGGCAAGAAATGGTGAATTTTGAGGCTAGCAGTTTGTCCAAATGCTTTATTCGCCAAGAAAATCACTTCTATGTCACAAAAGACTGTTTGGCAAGAAATGGTGAATTTTGAGGCAAGCAGTTTGTCGAATTGCTCAATTCGCCGAGAAAATCACTTCGATGCGATAAAAGAGTGTTTGGCAAGAAATAGTGAATTTTGAGGCAATCAGTTTGTCGAAATGCTTTATTCGCCGAGAAAATCACTTCTGTGCCAAAAAAGAGTGTTTGGCAAGGAATAGTGAATTTTGATGCAAGCAGTTTTTCAAAATGCTTAATTCGTCGAGAAAATCACTTCTATGTCATAAAAGAGTGTTTGGCAAGAAATAGTGAATTTTGAGGCAAGCAGTTTGTCAAAATTCGCAGAGAAAATCACTTTGATGCAATAAAAGACTGTTTTGCAAAACAGAGTGAATTTTGATGCAAGCAGATTTTCAAAATGCTTAATTCGCAGAGAAAATCACTTTGATGCAATGAAAGACTGTTTAGCAAAAGATAGTGAATTTCGAGGCAAGCAGTTTGTCAAAATGCTTTATTCGCCATGAAAATCACTTTTATCCCATAAAAGAATGTTCGGTAAAAAAATATTGAATTTTGATGCAAGCAGTTTGTCAAAATGCTTTATTCGCCGAGAAAATCACTTCTATGTCATAAAAGACTGTTTGGCAAGAAATGGTGAATTTTGAGGCAAGCAGTTTGTCGAAATGCTTAATTCGCCGAGAAAATCACTTCTATGCCATAAAAGAGTGTTTGGCAAGAAATAGTGAATTTTGAGGCAAGCAGTTTGTCCAAATGCTTAATTCACAGAGAAAATCACTTTGATGCAATAAAAGACTGTTTAGCAAAACATAGTGAATTTTGATGCAAGCAGTTTGTCAAAATGCTTAATTCGACGAGAAAATCACTTCTCTGCCATAAAAGACTGTTTGGCAAGAAATGGTGAGTTTTGAGGCAAGCAGTTTGTCAAAATGCTTAGTTCGACGAGAAAACCACTTCTATGCCATAAAAGAGTGTTTGGCATGAAATAGTGAATTTTGAGGCAAGCATTTTGTCCAAATGCTTAATTTACAGAGAAAATCACTTTGATGCAATAAAAGACTGTTTAGCAAAACATAGTGAATTTTGATGCAAGCAGTTTGTCAAAATGCTTAATTCGACGAGAAAATCACTTCTCTGCCACAAAAGACTGTTTGGCAAGAAATGGTGAATTTTGAGGCAAGCAGTTTGTCAAAATGCTTAGTTCGACGAGAATACCACTTCTATGCCAGAAAAGAGTGTTTGGCAAGAAATAGTGAATTTTGAGGCAAGCATTTTGTCCAAATGCTTAATTCACAGAGAAAATCACTTTGATGCAATAAAAGACTGATTAGCAAAACATAGTGAATTTTGATGCACAGTTTGTCAAAATGCTTAATTCGACGAGAAAATCACTTCTATGCCATAAAAGAGTGTTTGGTAAGAAATAGTGAATTTTGAGGCAAGCATTTTGTCCAAATGCTTAATTCACAGAGAAAATCACTTTGATGCAATAAAAGACTGATTAGCAAAACATAGTGAATTTTGATGCACAGTTTGTCAAAATGCTTAATTCGACGATAAAATCACTTCTCTGCCATAAAAGAGTGTTTGGCAAGAAACAGTGAATTTTGAGGCAAGCAGTTTTTCGAAATGCTTAATTCGCCGAGAAAATCACTTCTATGCCATAAAAGACTGTTTGGCAAGAAATAGTGAATTTTGAGGCAAGCAGTTTGTCAAAATGCTTAATTCACAG
This sequence comes from Scyliorhinus canicula, assembly GCF_902713615.1. Classification (NCBI taxonomy): domain Eukaryota; kingdom Metazoa; phylum Chordata; class Chondrichthyes; order Carcharhiniformes; family Scyliorhinidae; genus Scyliorhinus; species Scyliorhinus canicula. The sequence continues at coordinate 55,487,903 of NC_052164.1, forward strand.
AGAAAATCATTTTGATGCAATGAAAGACTGTTTGGCAAAAGATAGTGAATTTCGAGGCAAGCAGTTTTTCAAAAAGCTTAATTCGACGAGAATATCACTTCTATGCCATAAAAGACTGTTTGGCAAGAAATGGTGAATTTTGAGGCAAGCAGTTTGTCAAAATGCTTAATTCGCAGAGAAAATCACTTTGATGCAATGAAAGACTGTTTAGCAAAAGATAGTGAATTTCGGGGCAAGCAGTTTTTCATAATGCTTTATTCGCCGAGAAAATCACTGTTATGCCATAAAAAACTGTTCAGCAAAAGATAGTGAATTTTAATGCAAGCAGTTTGTCAAAATGCTTAATTCGCCGAGAAAATCACTTCTATGTCAAAAAAGACTGTTTGGCAAGAAATAGTGAATTTTGAGGCAAGCAGTTTGTCGAAATGCTTAATTCGCCGAGAAAATCACTTCTATGCCATAAAAGAGTGGTTGGCAAGAAAGCCCGACATAAATTCCGCTACCTGGGGATCCAAATAGCCCATGACTGGAAAGGGATGCACAAATGGAACTTCACCAGCCTGGCGGAGGAAGTAAAAAAGGACCTTCAAAGATGGAACACACTCCCACTCTCCCTCGCAGGAAGAGTCCAGACGATCAAAATGAACGTATTGCCCAGGTTCCTCTTCCTGTTTAGATCCATTCCGATCTACATCCCAAGGCCTTCTTCATAGCGCTGGACAAACTTATCATGGCGTTCGTATGGGGGGGGGGGGGGGTAAAAATGCTAGGATCCCAAAGAAGGTCCTACAGAAAACAAAATTCGGGGGGGGGGGGTCTAGCCCTCCCGAATCTACAATTCTACCACTGGGCGGCAACAGCCGAGCGAGTAAGGGGATGGATCCAGGAGCCAGAAGCCGAGTGGGTGCGTGCGGAGGAGGCCTCCTGCATGGGGACCTCCCTCCGGGCCCTCGCCACGGCAGCACTCCCATCCCCACCCAAAAAACACTCCAGCCGCCCAGTGGTGACAGCCACCCTCCAATCCTGGAACCAACTGCGGCAGCAATTTGGCCTGAACAAAATGTCGGTTAAGGCTCCCATCTGCAACAACCATAGGTTCAAACCAGCACTGACTGACGCCACCTTCAAAAGGTGGAGACAGGACGGGGGGGACACTGACAGTCAGGGACCTATACACGGACGACAGGATCGCAACACTGGACGAACTGACAGGGAAATTTCAGCTAGCTGGGGGGAACGAGCTACGGTACCTGCAGCTCAAAAACTTCCTACGAAAGGAGACAAGGACGTACCCACAAACGCCACGACAGACACTACTGGAAGACCTACTGGACGCAAGTATCCTAGAGAAAGGGAACTGTAGTGACATGTATGGCCGACTGGTAGATAGGGACGACACCGTACTGGACGCAACAAGAAGGAAATGGGAGGACGACCTGGGGATGGAGATAGGGTGGGGACTCTGGAGCGAAGCACTGCATAGGGTCAGCTCCACCTCCACGTGCGCAAGGCTCAGCCTGACGCAACTAAAAGTGGTACATAGAGCCCACTTAACGAGAAACCGTATGAGTAGGTTCTTCCCGGAGGTGGAGGACAGATGTGAGCGGTGCCAAAGAGGCCCGGCCAACCACGCCCACATGTTCTGGTCTTCCCCAGACTTGTGGAGTACTGGACAGCCTTCTTCGAGGCTATGTCCAAAGTGGTGGGGGTGAGGGTGGAGCCATGCCCGATCGTGGCGGTTTTTGGGGTTTCAGACCAGCCAGATCTATTCCTGGGGAGGAGGGCGGACGCCCTTGCCTTTGCCTCCCTGATCGCCCGCCGTAGAATCCTGTTTGGCAGGCGGTCAGCAGCACCGCCCAGAGCTGCAGACTGGCTGTCCGACCTCTCGGATTCTCTCCAAATGGAGAAAATCAAATTCGCCATCCGATGGTCGGATGACGGCTTCCACAGAACGTGGGAGCCATTCATGCAATTGTTCCTGGACCTGTTTGTGGCCAACGTACAAGAGGAAGAATAGTCGGGGGAAGGTAGCCGGCGGGTAGGTGGGGGGGTGGCTACGGGTTCGTTACGGGGGTTTGATGGCTAGCTAAGGCCCAAAACCAAACTAAATAAATGCCAATAAACATGTTGGGGAATGTAAAATATGTATGCCGACGAAAAGGGGGAAGCCACAGTTATTACTACGAAGATGCTCACCTGTAAATATATATGTTAATTTTAGCGTGTTCTTTTTTTTCTCTCTCTCTAACAATTTGTAATTTGTTCAATATAAAACATGAGAACTGAAATAGAAAACATTTATAAAATTTTTTTTGATGCAAGCAGTTTGTCCAAATGCTTAATTCGTCGAGAAAATCACTTCTATGCCATAAAAGAGTGTTTGGCAAGAAATAGTGAATTTTGAGGCAAGCAGTTTTTCAAAATGCTTAATTCGCAGAGAAAATCACTTTGAAGCAATGAAAGACTGTTTAGCAAAAGATAGTGAATTTCGAGGCAAGCTGTTTCTCAAATGCTTTATTCGCCATGAAAATCACTTTTATCCCATAAAAGAATGGCCGGTAAAAAATATTGAATTTTGATGCAAGCAGTTTGTCAAAATGCTTAATTCACAGAGAAAATCACTTTGATGCAATAAAAGACTGTTTAGCAAAAGATAGTGAATTTCGAGGCAAGCAGTTTGTCAAAATGCTTTATTCGCCGAGAAAATCACTTCTATGTCATAAAAGACTGTTTGGCAAGAAATGGTGAATTTTGAGGCAAGCAGTTTGTCAAAATGCCGTTTGATGCAAGCAGATTTTCAAAATGCTTAATTCGCCGAGATAATTACTTCTATTCCATAAAAGACTGTTTGGCAAGAAATGGTGAATTTTGAGGCAAGCGGTTTGTCCAAATGATTTATTCGCCGAGAAAATCACTTAGATAGATAGAACATTACAACACAGAACAGGCCCTTCGGCCCTCGATGTTGTGCCGAGCAATGATCACCCTACTTAAACCCACGTAACCCGTATACCCGTAACCCAACAATCCCCCCCATTAACCTTACACTACGGGCAATTTATCATAGCCACTCCACCTAACCCGGACATCTTTGGACTGTGGGAGGAAACCGGAGCACCCGGAGGAAACCCACGCACACACGGGGAGGACGTGCAGACTCCACACAGACAGTGACCCAACCGGGAATCGATGTCATAAAAGACTGTTTGGCAAGAAATGGTGAATTTTGAGGCAAGCAGTTTGTCCAAATGCTTAATTCACAGAGAAAATCACTTTGATGCAATAAAAGACTGTTTAGCAAAACATAGTGAATTTTGATGCACACAGTTTGTCAAAATGCTTAATTCGACGATAAAATCACTTCTATGCCATAAAAGAGTGTTTGGCAAGAAATAGTGAACTTTGAGGCAAGCAGTTTTTCGAAATGCTTAATTCGCCGAGAAAATCACTTCTATGCCATAAAAGACTGTTTGGCAAGAAATAGTGAATTTTGAGGCAAGCAGTTTGTCAAAATGCTTAATTCACAGAGAAAATCATTTTGATGCAATGAAAGACTGTTTGGCAAAAGATAGTGAATTTCGAGGCAAGCAGTTTTTCAAAAAGCTTAATTCGACGAGAATATCACTTCTATGCCATAAAAGACTGTTTGGCAAGAAATAGTGATTTTGAGGCAAGCAGTTTGTCAAAATGCTTAATTCGCAGAGAAAATCACTTTGATGCAATGAAAGACTGTTTAGCAAAAGATAGTGAATTTCGGGGCAAGCAGTTTTTCATAATGCTTTATTCGCCGAGAAAATCACTGTTATGCCATAAAAGACTGTTCAGCAAAAGATAGTGTATTTTAATGCAAGCAGTTTGTCAAAATGCTTAATTCGCCGAGAAAATCACTTCTATTCAATAAAAGACTGTTTGGCAAGAAATAGTGAATTTTGATGCAAGCAGTTTTTCGAAATGCTTAATTCGCCGAGAAAATCACTTCTATGCCATAAAAGAGTGGTTGGCAAGAAATAGTGAATTTTGAGGCAATCAGTTTGTCGAAATGCTTATTTCATCGAGAAAATCACTTCTATACCAAAAGAGAGTGTTTGGCAAGAAATAGTGAATTTTGATGCAAGCAGTTTTTCAAAATGCTTTATTCGACGAGAAAATCACTTCTATGCCATAAAAGAGTGGTTGGCAAGAAATAGTGAATTTTGAGGCAAGCAGTTTGTCCAAATGCTTTATTCGCCGAGAAAATCACTTCTATGTCATAAAAGACAGCTGGCAAGAAATAGTGAATTTTGAGGCAAGCAGTTTGTCCAAATGCTTAATTCGACGAGAAAATCACTTCTATACCAAAAGAGAGTGTTTGGCAAGAAATAGTGAATTTTGAGGCAAGCAGTTTTTCAAAATGCTTTATTCGACGAGAAAATCACTTCTATGCCATAAAAGACTGTTTGGCAAGAAATAGTGAATTTTGAGTCAAGCAGTTTGTCAAAATGCTTAATTCACAGAGAAAATCATTTTGATGCAATGAAAGACTGTTTAGCAAAAGATAGTGAATTTCGAGGCAAGCAGTTTTTCAAAATGTTTAATTCGACGAGAAGATCACTTCTGTGCCATAAAAGACTGTTTGGCAAGAAATGGTGAATTTTGAGTCAAGCAGTTTGTCAAAATGCTTAATTCGCAGAGAAAATCACTTTGATGCAATGAAAGAATGTTCGGCAAAAAATATTGAATTTTGATGCAAGCAGTTTGTCAAAATGCTTTATTCGCCGAGAAAATCACTTTTCTGCCATAAAAGACTGTTTGGCAAGAAATAGTGAATTTTGAGTCAAGCAGTTTGTCAAAATGCTTAATTCGCAGAGAAAATCACTTTGATGCAATGAAAGAATGTTCGGCAAAAAATATTGAATTTTGATGCAAGCAGTTTGTCAAAATGCTTTATTCGCCGCGAAAATCACTTTTCTGCCATAAAAGACTGTTTAGCAAATGATAGTGTATTTTAATGCAAGCAGTTTGTCAAAATGCTTAATTCGCCGAGAAAATCACTTCTATTCCATAAAAGACTGTTTGGCAAGAAATAGTGAATTGTGAGGCAAGCAGTTTGTCGAAATGCTTAATTCGCCGAGAAAATCACTTCTGTGCCATAAAAGAGTGGTTGGCAAGAAACAATGAATTTTGAGGCAAGCAGTTTGTCCAAATGCTTTATTCGCCGAGAAAATCACTTCTATGTCATAAAAGACAGCTGGCAAGAAATGGTGAATTTTGAGGCAAGCAGTTTGTCCAAATGCTTTATTCGCCGAGAAAATCACTTTTCTGCCATAAAAGAGTGGTTGGCACGAAAAAGTGAATTTTGAGGCAAGCAGTTTGTCGAAATGCTTAATTCGCCGAGAAAATCACTTCTATGCCATAAAAGAGTTTTTGGCAAGAAATAGTGCATTTTGAGGCAAGCAGGTTGTCCAAATGCTTAATTCACAGAGAAAATCACTTTGATGCAATAAAAGACTGTTTAGCAAAACACAGTGAATTTTGATGGAAGTAGTTTTTCAAAATGCTTAATTCGACGATAAAATCACTTCTATGCCATAAAAGAGTGTTTGGCAAAAAATAGTTAATTTTGATGCAAGCAGCTAGCAATTGCGCTCAGGGCAGCAAAACATTGGAGGGGGATCCGAAGGGGAGGCAGAGAGCACAGAGTCTCACTCTATGCAGACGATCTGCTCCTCTACATCTCGGACCCACAAAGCTGCATGGACGGAATCATCGCGCTCCTGAAAGAGTTTGGAGCCTTCTCGGGCGACAAACTCAACATGAGCAAAAGCGAGATCTTCCCAGTACACCAGCAAGGGGGGGGGGCAGCACTAAAGGGGCTGCCGTTCAAACAAGCCCGACATAAATTCCGCTACCTGGGGATCCAAATAGCCCAAGACTGGCAAGGGATCCACAAATGGAACCTCACCAGCCTGGCGGAGGAAGTAAAAAGGGACCTTCAAAGATGGAACACACTCCCACTCTCCCTCGCAGGAAGAGTCCAGACGATCAAAATGAACGTATTGCCCAGGTTCCTCTTCCTGTTTAGATCCATTCCGATCTACATCCCAAGGCCTTCTTCATATCGCTGGACAAACTTATCATGGCGTTCGTATGGGGGGGGGGGGGGGGTAAAAATGCTAGGATCCCAAAGAAGTTCCTACAGAAAACAAAATCCCGAATCTACAATTCTACCACTGGGCGGCAACAGCCGAGCGAGTAAGGGGATGGATCCAGGAGCCAGAAGCCGAGTGGGTGCGTGCGGAGGAGGCCTCCTGCATGGGGACCTCCCTCCGGGCCCTCGCCACGGCAGCACTCCCATCCCCACCCAAAAAACACTCCAGCAGCCCAGTGGTGACAGCCACCCTCCAATCCTGGAACCAACTGCGGCAGCAATTTGGCCTGAACAAAATGTCGGTCAAGGCTCCCATCTGCAACAACCATAGGTTCAAACCAGCACTGACTGACGCCACCTTCAAAAGGTGGAGACAGGACGGGGGGACACTGACAGTCAGGGACCTATACACGGACGACAGGATCGCAACACTGGACGAACTGACAGAGAAATTTCAGGTAGCTGGGGGGAACGAGCTACGGTATCTGCAGCTCAAAAACTTCCTACGAAAGGAGACAAGGACGTACCCACAACCGCCACGACAGACACTACTGGAAGACCTACTGGACGCAAGTATCCTAGAGAAAGGGAACTGTAGTGACATGTATGGCCGACTGGTCGATAGGGACGACACCGTACTGGACGCAACAAGAAGGAAATGGGAGGACGACCTGGGGATGGAGATAGGGTGGGGACTCTGGAGCGAAGCACTGCATAGGGTCAACTCCACCTCCACGAGCGCAAGGCTCAGCCTGACGCAACTAAAAGTGGTACATAGAGCCCACTTAACGAGAAACCATATGAGTAGGTTCTTCCCGGAGGTGGAGGACAGATGTGAGCGGTGCCAAAGAGGCCCGGCCAACCACGCCCACATGTTCTGGTCTTCCCCAGACTTGTGGAGTACTGGACAGCCTTCTTCGAGGCTATGTCCAAAGTGGTGGGGGTGAGGGTGGAGCCATGCCCGATAGTGGCGGTCTTCGGGGTTTCAGACCAGCCAGATCTATTCCTGGGGAGGAGGGCGGACGCCCTTGCCTTTGCCTCCCTGATCGCCCGCCGTAGAATCCTGTTTGGCTGGCGGTCAGCAGCACCGCCCAGAGCTGCAGACTGGCTGTCCGACCTCTCGGATTCTGTCCAAATGGAGAAAATCAAATTCGCCATCCGAGGGTCGGACGACAGCTTCCACAGAACGTGGGGGCCATTCATGCAATTGTTCCGGGACCTGATTGTGGCCAACGTACAAGAGGAAGAATTGTCGGGGGAAGGTAGCCGGCGGGGGGGGGGGGGGGGGGGGGGGGGGGGTCTACGGGTTCGTTACGGGGGTTTGATGGCTAGCTAAGGCCCAAAACCAAACTAAATAAATGCCAATAAACATTTTGGGGAATGTAAAATATGTATGCCGACGAAAAGGGGGAAGCCACAGTTATTACTACGAAGATGCTCACCTGTAAATATATATGTTAATTTTAGCGTGTTCTTTTTTTTCTCTCTCTAACAATTTGTAATTTGTTCAATATAAAACATGAAAACTGAATTAAAAAAACATTTATAAAATTTTTTTTGATGCAAGCAGTTTGTCTAAATGCTTAATTCACAGAGAAAATCACTTTGATGCAATAAAAGACTGTTTAGCAAAACATAGCAGTTTGTCGAAATGCTTAATTCGTCGAGAAAATCACCTCTATGCCATAAAAGAGTGTTTGGCAAGAAATAGTGAATTTTGAGGCAAGCATTTTTCAAAATGCTTAATTCGCAGAGAAAATCACTTTGATGCAATGAAAGACTGTTTAGCAAAAGATAGTGAATTTCGAGGCAAGCTGTTTGTCAAATGCTTTATTCGCCATGAAAATCACTTTTCTGCCATAAAAGAGTGTTTGGCAAGAAATAGTGAATTTTGAGGCAAGCAGTTTGTCGAAATGCTTAATTCGCCGGGAAAATCACTTCTTTGCCATAAAAGAGTTGTTGGCAAGAAATAGTGAATTTTGAGGCAAGCAGTTTGTCCAAATGCTTTATTCGCCGAGAAAATCACTTTTCTGCCATAAAAGACTGTTTGGCAAGAAATGGTAAATTTTGAGTCAAGCAGTTTGTCAAAATGCTTAATTCGCAGAGAAAATCACTTTGATGCAATTAAAGACTGTTTAGCAAAAGATAGTGAATTTTGAGGCTAGCAGTTTGTGAAAATGCTTAATTCGCCGAGAAAATCACTTCTATGCCATAAAAGAGTGGTTGGCAAGAAATAGTGAATTTTGAGGCTAGCAGTTTGTGAAAATGCTTAATTCGACGATAAAATCACTTCTATGCCATAAAAGAGTGGTTGGCAAGAAATAGTGAATTTTGAGGCAAGCAGTTTGTCGAAATGCTTAATTCGTCGAGAAAATCACCTCTATGCCATAAAAGAGTGTTTGGCAAGAAATAGTGAATTTTGAGGCAAGCAGTTTTTCAAAATGCTTAATTCGCAGAGAAAATCACTTTGATGCAATGAAAGACTGTTTAGCAAAAGATAGTGAATTTCGAGGCAAGCTGTTTGTCAAATGCTTTATTCGCCAAGAAAATCACTTCTATGCCATAAAAGAGTGTTTGGCAGGAAATAGTGAATTTTGAGGCAAGCAGTTTGTCCAAATGCTTAATTCGACGAAAAAATCACTTCTATGCCATAAAGGACTGTTTGGCAAGAAATAGTGAATTTTGAGTCAAGCAGTTTGTCAAAATGCTTAATTCACAGAGAAAATCATTTTGATGCAATGAAAGACTGTTTAGCAAAATATAGTGAATTTCGAGGCAAGCTGTTTTTCAAAATGTTTAATTCGACGAGAAGATCACTTCTATGCCATAAAAGACTGTTTGGCAAGAAATAGTGAATTTTGAGTCAAGCAGTTTGTCAAAATGCTTAATTCGCAGAGAAAATCACTTTGATGCAATGAAAGAATGTTCGGCAAAAAATATTGAATTTTGATGCAAGCAGTTTGTCAAAATGCTTTATTCGCCGCGAAAATCACATTTCTGCCATAAAAGACTGTTTAGCAAATGATAGTGTATTTTAATGCAAGCAGTTTGTCAAAATGCTTAATTCGCCGAGAAAATCACTTCTATTCCATAAAAGACTGTTTAGCAAAACACAGTGAATTTTGATGGAAGTAGTTTTTCAAAATGCTTAATTCGACGATAAAATCACTTCTATGCCATAAAAGAGTGTTTGGCAAAAAATAGTTAATTTTGATGCAAGCAGCTAGCAATTGCGCTCAGGGCAGCAAAAAATTGGAGGGGGATCCGAAGGGGAGGCAGAGAGCACAGAGTCTCACTCTATGCAGACGATCTGCTCCTCTACATCTCGGACCCACAAAGCTGCATGGACGGAATCATCGCGCTCCTGAAAGAGTTTGGAGCCTTCTCGGTCTACAAACTCAACATGAGCAAAAGCGAGATCTTCCCAGTACACCAGCAAGGGGGGGGGGGGCAGCACTAAAGGGGCTGCCGTTCAAACAAGCCCGACATAAATTCCGCTACCTGGGGATCCAAATAGCCCATGACTGGAAAGGGATCCACAAATGGAACCTCACCAGCCTGGCGGAGGAAGTAAAAAAGGACCTTCAAAGATGGAACACACTCCCACTCTCCCTCGCAGGAAGAGTCCAGACGATCAAAATGAACGTATTGCCCAGGTTCCTCTTCCTGTTTAGATCCATTCCGATCTACATCCCAAGGCCTTCTTCATAGCGCTGGACAAACTTATCATGGCGTTCGTATGGGGGGGGGGGGGGGGGGGGGTAAAAATGCTAGGATCCCAAAGAAGGTCCTACAGAAAACAAAATCCCGAATCTACAATTCTACCACTGGGCGGCAACAGCCGAGCGAGTAAGGGGATGGATCCAGGAGCCAGAAGCCGAGTGGGTGCGTGCGGAGGAGGCCTCCTGCATGGGGACCTCCCTCCGGGCCCTCGCCACGGCAGCACTCCCATCCCCACCCAAAAAACACTCCAGCAGCCCAGTGGTGACAGCCACCCTCCAATCCTGGAACCAACTGCGGCAGCAATTTGGCCTGAACAAAATGTCGGTCAAGGCTCCCATCTGCAACAACCATAGGTTCAAACCAGCACTGACTGACGCCACCTTCAAAAGGTGGAGACAGGACGGGGGGACACTGACAGTCAGGGACCTATACACGGACGACAGGATCGCAACACTGGACAAACTGACAGCTGGGGGGAACGAGCTACGGTATCTGCAGCTCAAAAACTTCCTACGAAAGGAGACAAGGACGTACCCACAACCGCCACGACAGACACTACTGGAAGACCTACTGGACGCAAGTATCCTAGAGAAAGGGAACTGTAGTGACATGTATGGCCGACTGGTAGATAGGGACGACACCGTACTGGACGCAACAAGAAGGAAATGGGAGGACGACCTGGGGATGGAGATAGGGTGGGGACTCTGGAGCGAAGCACTGCATAGGGTCAACTCCACCTCCACATGCGCAAGGCTCAGCCTGACGCAACTAAAAGTGGTACATAGAGCCCACTTAACGAGAAACCATATGAGTAGGTTCTTCCCGGAGGTGGAGGACAGATGTGAGCGGTGCCAAAGAGGCCCGGCCAACCACGCCCACATGTTCTGGTCTTCCCCAGACTTGTGGAGTACTGGACAGCCTTCTTCGAGGCTATGTCCAAAGTGGTGGGGGTGAGGGTGGAGCCATGCCCGATAGTGGCGGTCTTCGGGGTTTCAGACCAGCCAGATCTATTCCTGGGGAGGAGGGCGGACGCCCTTGCCTTTGCCTCCCTGATCGCCCGCCGTAGAATCCTGTTTGGCTGGCGGTCAGCAGCACCGCCCAGAGCTGCAGACTGGCTGTCCGACCTCTCGGATTCTGTCCAAATGGAGAAAATCACATTCGCCATCCGAGGGTCGGACGACAGCTTCCACAGAACGTGGGGGCCATTCATGCAATTGTTCCGGGACCTGTTTGTGGCCAGCGTACAAGAGGAAGAATTGTCGGGGGAAGGTAGCCGGCGGGGATGGGGGGGTCTACGGGTTCGTTACGGGGGTTTGATGGCTAGCTAAGGCCCAAAACCAAACTAAATAAATGCCAATAAACATTTTGGGGAATGTAAAATATGTATGCCGACGAAAAGGGGGAAGCCACAGTTATTACTACGAAGATGCTCACCTGTAAATATATATGTTAATTTTAGCGTGTTCTTTTTTTTCTCTCTCTCTCTAAGAATTTGTAATTTGTTCAATATAAAACATGAAAACTGAATAAAAAAACATTTATAAATTTTTTTTTGATGCAAGCAGTTTGTCTAAATGCTTAATTCACAGAGAAAATCACTTTGATGCAATAAAAGACTGTTTAGCAAAACATAGCAGTTTGTCGAAATGCTTAATTCGTCGAGAAAATCACTTCTATGCCATAAAAGAGTGTTTGGCAAGAAATAGTGAATTTTGAGGCAAGCAGTTTTTCAAAATGCTTAATTCGCAGAGAAAATCACTTTGATGCAATGAAAGACTGTTTAGCAAAAGATAGTGAATTTCGAGGCAAGCTGTTTGTCAAATGCTTTATTCGCCATGAAAATCACTTTTATCCCATAAAAGAATGGCCGGTAAAAAATATTGAATTTTGATGCAAGCAGTTTGTCAAAATGCTTTATTCGCCGAGAAAATCACTTCTATGTCATAAAAGACTGTTTGGCAAGAAATGGTGAATTTTGAGGCAAGCAGTTTGTCAAAATGCAGTTTGATACAAGCAGATTTTCAAAATGCTTAATTCGCCGAGGTAATCACTTCTATTCCATAAAAGACAGCTGGCAAGAAATGGTGAATTTTGAGGCAAGCAGTTTGTCCAAATGCTTTATTCGCCGAGAAAATCACTTTTCTGCCATAAAAGACTGTTTAGCAAATGATAGTGTATTTTAATGCAAGCAGTTTGTCAAAATGCTTAATTCGCCGAGAAAATCGCTTCTATTCCACAAAAGACTGTTTGGCAAGAAATAGTGAATTTTGAGGCAAGCCGTTTGTCGAAATGCTTAATTCGCCGAGAAAATCACTTCTATGCCATAAAAGAGTGGTTGGCAAGAAATAGTGAATTTTGAGGCAAGCAGTTTGTCCAAATGCTTTATTCGCCGAGAAAATCACTTCTATGTCATAAAAAACAGCTGGCAAGAAATGGTGAATTTTGAGGCAAGCAGTTTGTCCAAATGCTTTATTCGCCGAGAAAATCACTTTTCTGCCATAAAAGACTGTTTAGCAAAAGATAGTGAATTTTAATGCAAGCAGTTTGTCAAAATGCTTAATTCGCCGAGAAAATCACTTCTATGCCATAAAAGACTGTTAGGCAAGAAATGGTGAATATTGAGGCAAGCGGTTTGTCAAAATGCTTAATTCGCAGAGAAAATCACTTCTATCCCATAAAAGAGTGTTTGGCAAGAAATAGTGAATTTTGAGGCTAGCAGTTTGTGAAAATGCTTAATTCGACGATAAAATCACTTCTATCCCATAAAAGAGTGTTTGGCAAGAAATAGTGAATTTTGAGGCAAGCAGTTTGTGAAAATGCTTAATTCGACGATAAAATCACTTCTATGCCATAAAAGAGTGTTTGTCAAGAAATAGTGAATTTTGAGGCAAGCAGTTTGTCGAAATGCTTAATTCGCCGAGAAAATCACTTCTCTGCCATAAAAGAGTGGTTGGCAAGAAATAGTGAATTTTGAGGCAAGCAGTTTGTCGAAATGCTTAATTCGCCGAGAAAATCACTTCTATGCCATAAAAGACTGTTTAGCAAAACACAGTGAATTTTGATGGAAGTAGTTTTTCAAAATGCTTAATTCGACGATAAAATCACTTCTATGCCATAAAAGAGTGTTTGGCAAAAAATAGTTAATTTTGATGCAAGCAGCTAGCAATTGCGCTCAGGGCAGCAAAAAATTGGAGGGGGATCCGAAGGGGAGGCAGAGAGCACAGAGTCTCACTCTATGCAGACGATCTGCTCCTCTACATCTCGGACCCACAAAGCTGCATGGACGGAATCATCGCGCTCCTGAAAGAGTTTGGAGCCTTCTCGGTCTACAAACTCAACATGAGCAAAAGCGAGATCTTCCCAGTACACCAGCAAGGGGGGGGGGGGCAGCACTAAAGGGGCTGCCGTTCAAACAAGCCCGACATAAATTCCGCTACCTGGGGATCCAAATAGCCCATGACTGGAAAGGGATCCACAAATGGAACCTCACCAGCCTGGCGGAGGAAGTAAAAAAGGACCTTCAAAGATGGAACACACTCCCACTCTCCCTCGCAGGAAGAGTCCAGACGATCAAAATGAACGTATTGCCCAGGTTCCTCTTCCTGTTTAGATCCATTCCGATCTACATCCCAAGGCCTTCTTCATAGCGCTGGACAAACTTATCATGGCGTTCGTATGGGGGGGAGGGGGGGGGGGTAAAAATGCTAGGATCCCAAAGAAGGTCCTACAGAAAACACTACGGGCAATTCAGCATCGCCAATCCACCTAACCCGCACATCTTTGGACTGTGGGAGGAAACCGGAGCACCCGGAGGAAACCCACGCACACACGGGGAGGACGTGCAGACTCCACACAGACAGTGACCCAACCGGGAATCGATGTCATAAAAGACTGTTTGGCAAGAAATGATGAATTTTGAGGCTAGCAGTTTGTCCAAATGCTTTATTCGCCAAGAAAATCACTTCCAAGTCATAAAAGACTGTTTGGCAAGAAATGGTGAATTTTGAGGCAAGCAGTTTGTCGAAATGCTTAATTCGCCGAGAAAATCACTTCTATGCGATAAAAGAGTGTTTGGCAAGAAATAGTGAATTTTGAGGCAAGCACTTTTTAAAAATGCTTAATTCGTCGAGAAAATCACTTCGATGTCATAAAAGAGTGTTTGGCAAAACATAGTGAATTTTGATGCAAGCAGTTTGTCAAAATGCTTAATTTGCAGCGAAAATCACTTTGATGCAATAAAAGATTGTTTTGCAAAACATAGTGAATTTTGATGCAAGCAGTTTTTCAAAATGCTTAATTCGCAGAAAAAATCACTTTGATGCAATGAAAGACTGTTTAGCAAAAGATAGTGAATTTCGAGTCAAGCAGTTTGTCAAAATGCTTTATTCGCCATGAAAATCACTTTTATCCCATAAAAGAATGTTCGGAAAAAAAATATTGAATTTTGATGCAAGCAGTTTGTCAAAATGCTTTATTCGCCGAGAAAATCCCTTCTATGTCATAAAAGACTGTTTGGCAAGAAATTGTGAATTTTGAGGCAAGCAGTTTGTCAAAATGCTTTATTCGCCGAGAAAATCACTTCTATGTCATAAAAGACTGTTTGGCAAGAAATTGTGAATTTTGAGGCAAGCAGTTTGTCAAAATGCTTTAGTCACCGAGAAAATCACTTCTATGTCATAAAAGACTGTTTGACAAGAAATGGTGAATTTTGAGGCAAGCAGTTTGTCGAAATGCTTAATTCGCCGAGAAAATCACTTCTATGCCATAAAAGAGTGTTTGGCAAGAAATAGTGAATTTTGAGGCAAGCAGTTTGTCCAAATGCTTAATTCACAGAGAAAATCACTTTGATGCAATAAAAGACTGATTAGCAAAACATAGTGAATTTTGATGCACACAGTTTGTCAAAATGCTTAATTCGACGATAAAATCACTTCTATGCCATAAAAGAGTGTTTGGCAAGAAATAGTGAATTTTGAGGCAAGCAGTTTGTCCAAATGCTTAATTCGCCGAGAAAATCACTTCTATGCCATAAAAGAGTGGTTGGCAAGAAATAGTGAATTTTGAGGCAATCAGTTTGTCGAAATGCTTAATTCACCGAGAAAATAACTTCTATACCAAAAGAGAGTGTTTGGCAAGAAATAGTGAATTTTGAGGCAAGCAGTTTTTCAAAATGCTTTATTCGACGAGAAAATCACTTCTATGCCATAAAAGACTGTTTGGCAAGAAATAGTGAATTTTGAGTCAAGCAGTTTGTCAAAATGCTTAATTCACAGAGAAAATCACTTTGATGCAATGAAAGACTGTTTAGCAAAAGATAGTGAATTTCGGGGCAAGCAGTTTGTCAAAATGCTTTATTCGCCATGAAAATCACTTTTATCCCATAAAAGAATGTTCGGCAAAAAATATTGAATTTTGATGCAAGCAGTTTGTCAAAATGCTTTATTCGCCGATAAAATCACTTTTCTGCCATAAAAGACTGTTCAGCAAAAGATAGTGAATTTTAATGCAAGCAGTTTGTCAAAATGCTTAATTCGCCGAGAAAATCACTTCTATTTCATAAAAGACTGTTTGGCAAGAAATAGTGAATTTTGAGGCAAGCAGTTTGTCGAAATGCTTAATTCGCCGAGAAGATCACTTCTATGCCATAAAAGAGTGGTTGGCAAGAAGTAGTGAATTTTGAGGCAAGCAGTTTTTCCAAATGCTTTATTCGCCGAGAAAATCACTTCTATGTCATAAAAGACAGCTGGCAAGAAATGGTGAATTTTGAGGCAAGCAGTTTGTCCAAATGCTTTATTCGCCGAGAAAATCACTTTTCTGCCATAAAAGACTGTTTAGCAAAAGATAGTGAATTTAATGCAAGCAGTTTTTCAAAATGCTTAATTCGACGATAAAATCACTTCTATGCCATAAAAGACTGTTAGGCAAGAAATGGTGAATATTGAGGCAAGCGGTTTGTCAAAATGCTTAATTCGCAGAGAAAATCACTTCTATCCCATAAAAGAGTGTTTTGCAAGAAATAGTGAATTTTGAGGCTAGCAGTTTGTGAAAATGCTTAATTCGACGATAAAATCACTTCTATCCCATAAAAGAGTGTTTGGCAAGAAATAGTGAATTTTGAGGCTAGCAGTTTGTGAAAATGCTTAATTCGACGATAAAATCACTTCTATGCCACAAAAGAGTGTTTGGCAAGAAATAGCGAATTTTGAGGCAAGTTGTTTGTCGAAATGCTTAATTCGCCGAGAAAATCACTTTGATGCAATAAAAGACTGTTTAGCAAAACATAGTGAATTTTGTTGGAAGTAATTTTTCAAAATGCTTAATTCGACGATAAAATCACTTCTATGCCATAAAAGAGTGTTTGGCAAAAAATAGTTAATTTTGATGCAAGCAGCTAGCAATTGCGCTCAGGGCAGCAAAAAATTGGAGGGGGATCCGAAGGGGAGGCAGAGAGCACAGAGTCTCACTCTATGCAGACGATCTGCTCCTCTACATCTCGGACCCACAAAGCAGCATGGACGGAATCATCGCGCTCCTGAAAGTGTTTGGAGCCTTCTCGGGCTACAAACTCAACATGAGCAAAAGCGAGATCTTCCCAGTACACCAGCGAGGGGGGGGGGGGCAGCACTAAAGGGGCTGCCGTTCAAACAAGCCCGACATAAATTCCGCTATCTGGGATCCAAATAGCCCATGACTGGAAAGGGATCCACAAATGGAACCTCACCAGCCTGGCGGAGGAAGTAAAAAAGGACCTGCAAAGATGGAACACACTCCCACTCTCCCTCGCAGGAAGAGTCCAGACGATCAAAATGAACGTATTGCCCAGGTTCCTCTTCCTGTTTCGATCCATTCCAATCTACATCCCAAGGCCTTCTTCATAGCGCTGGACAAAGAAGGTCCTACAGAAAACAAAATCCGGGGGGGGGGCTAGCCCTCCCGAATCTACAATTCTACCACTGGGCGGCAACAGCCAGGCGAGTAAGGGGATGGATCCAGGAGCCAGAAGCCGAGTGGGTGCGTGCGGAGGAGGCCTCCTGCATGGGGACCTCCCTCCGGGCCCTCGCCACGGCAGCACTCCCATCCCCACCCAAAAAACACTCCAGCAGCCCAGTGGTGACAGCCACCCTCCAATCCTGGAACCAACTGCGGCTGCAATTTGGCCTGAACAAAATGTCGGTAAAGTCTCCCATCTGCAACAACCATGGGTTCAAACCAGCACTGACTGACGCCACCTTCAAAAGGTGGAGACAGGACGGGGGGACACTGACAGTCAGGGACCTATACACGGACGACAGGATCGCAACACTGGACAAACTGACAGAGAAATTTCAGCTAGCTGGGGGGAACGAGCTACGGTATCTGCAGCTCAAAAACTACCTACGAAAGGAGACAAGGACGTACCCACAACCGCCACGACAGACACTACTGGAAGACCTACTGGACGCAAGTATCCTAGAGAAAGGGAACTGTAGTGACATGTATGGCCGACTGGTAGATAGGGACGACACCGATTGCCTCAAAATTCACTATTTCTTGCCAAACACTCTTTTATCGCATCGAAGTGATTTTCTCGGCGAATTGAGCAATTCGACAAACTGCTTGCCTCAAAATTCACCATTTCTTGCCAAACAGTCTTTTATGACATCGATTCCCGGTGGGTCACTGTCTGTGTGGAGTCTGCACGTCCTCCCCGTGTGTGCGTGGGTTTCCTCCGGGTGCTCCGGTTTCCTCCCACAGTCCAAAGATGTGCGGGTTAGGTGGATTGGCTATGCTAAATTGCCCGTAGTGTAAGGTTAATGGGGGGGATTGTTGGGTTACGGGTATACGGGTTACGTGGGTTTAAGTAGGGTGATCATTGCTCGGCACAACATCGAGGGCCGAAGGGCCTGTTCTGTGCTGTAATGTTCTATCTATCTAAGTGATTTTCTCGGCGAATAAATCATTTGGACAAACCGCTTGCCTCAAAATTCACCATTTCTTGCCAAACAGTCTTTTATGGAATAGAAGTGATTATCTCGGCGAATTAAGCATTTTGAAAATCTGCTTGCATCAAACTGCATTTTGACAAACTGCTTGCCTCAAAATTCACCATTTCTTGCCAAACAGTCTTTTATGACATAGAAGTCATTTTCTCGGCGAATAAAGCATTTTGACAAACTGCTTGCATCAAAATTCAATATTTTTACCGAACATTCTTTTATGGGATAAAAGTGATTTTCATGGCGAACAAAGCATTTTGACAAACTGCTTGCCTCGAAATTCACTATCTTTTGCTAAACAGTCTTTCATTGCATCAAAGTGATTTTCTCTGCGAATTAAGCATTTTGAAAAACTGCTTGCATCAAAATTCACTATCTTTTGCTAAACAGTCTTTCATTGCATCAAAGTGATTTTCTCTGCGAATTAAGCATTTTGACAAACTGCTTGACTCAAAATTCACTATTTCTTGCCAAACAGTCTTTTATGGCATAGAAGTGATTTTCTCGTCGAATAAAGCATTTTGAAAAACTGCTTGCCTCAAAATTCACTATTTCTTGCCAAACACTCTCTTTTGGTATAGAAGTTATTTTCTCGGTGAATTAAGCATTTCGACAAACTGATTGCCTCAATATTCACTATTTCTTGCCAACCACTCTTTTATGGCATAGAAGTGATTTTCTCGGCGAATTAAGCATTTCGAAAAACTGCTTGCCTCAAAATTCACTATTTCTTGCCAAACACTCTTTTATGGCATAGAAGTGATTTCATCGTCGAATTAAGCATTTTGACAAACTGTGTGCATCAAAATTCACTATGTTTTTCTAATCAGTCTTTTATTGCATCAAAGTGATTTTCTCTGTGAATTAAGCATTTGGACAAACTGCTTGCCTCAAAATTCACTATTTCTTGCCAAACACTCTTTTATGGCATAGAAGTGATTTTCTGGGCGAATTAAGCATTTCGACAAACTGCTTGCCTCAAAATTCACCATTTCTTGTCAAACAGTCTTTTATGACATAGAAGTGATTTTCTCGGTGACTAAAGCATTTTGACAAACTGCTTGCCTCAAAATTCACAATTTCTTGCCAAACAGTCTTTTATGACATAGAAGTGATTTTCTCGGCGAATAAAGCATTTTGACAAACTGCTTGCCTCAAAATTCACAATTTCTTGCCAAACAGTCTTTTATGACATAGAAGTGATTTTCTCGGCGAATAAAGCATTTTGACAAACTGCTTGCATCAAAATTCAATATTTTTTCAAGAACATTCTTTTATGGGATAAAAGTGATTTTCATGGCGAATAAAGCATTTTGACAAACTGCTTGCCTCGAAATTCACTATCTTTTGCTAAACAGTCTTTCATTGCATCAAAGTGATTTTTTCTGCGAATTAAGCATTTTGAAAAACTGCTTGCATCAAAATTCACTCTGTTTTGCAAAACAGTCTTTTATTGCATCAAAGTGATTTTCTCTGCGAATTAAGCATTTTGACAAACTGCTTGCCTCAAAATTCACTATTTCTTGCCAAACACTCTTTTATGACATCGAAGTGATTTTCTCGACGAATTAAGCATTTTTAAAAAGTGCTTGCCTCAAAATTCACTATTTCTTGCCAAACACTCTTTTATCGCATAGAAGTGATTTTCTCGGCGAATTAAGCATTTCGACAAACTGCTTGCCTCAAAATTCACCATTTCTTGCCAAACAGTCTTTTATGACTTGGAAGTGATTTTCTTGGCGAATAAAGCATTTGGACAAACTGCTAGCCTCAAAATTCATCATTTCTTGCCAAACAGTCTTTTATGACATCGATTCCCGGTTGGGTCACTGTCTGTGTGGAGTCTGCACGTCCTCCCCGTGTGTGCGTGGGTTTCCTCCGGGTGCTCCGGTTTCCTCCCACAGTCCAAAGATGTGCGGGTTAGGTGGATTGGCGATGCTGAATTGCCCGTAGTGTTTTCTGTAGGACCTTCTTTGGGATCCTAGCATTTTTACCCCCCCCTCCCCCCCCATACGAACGCCATGATAAGTTTGTCCAGCGCTATGAAGAAGGCCTTGGGATGTAGATCGGAATGGATCTAAACAGGAAGAGGAACCTGGGCAATACGTTCATTTTGATCGTCTGGACTCTTCCTGCGAGGGAGAGTGGGAGTGTGTTCCATCTTTGAAGGTCCTTTTTTACTTCCTCCGCCAGGCTGGTGAGGTTCCATTTGTGGATCCCTTTCCAGTCATGGGCTATTTGGATCCCCAGGTAGCGGAATTTATGTCGGGCTTGTTTGAACGGCAGCCCCTTTAGTGCTGCCCCCCCCCCTTTGCTGGTGTACTGGGAAGATCTCGCTTTTTGCTCATGTTGAGTTTGTAGCCCGAGAAGGCTCCAAACTCTTTCAGGAGCGCGATGATTCCGTCCATGCAGCTTTGTGGGTCCGAGATGTAGAGGAGCAGATCGTCTGCATAGAGTGAGACTCTGTGCTCTCTGCCTCCCCTTCGGATCCCCCTCCAATTTTTTGCTGCCCTGAGCGCAATTGCTAGCTGCTTGCATCAAAATTAACTATTTTTTGCCAAACACTCTTTTATGGCATAGAAGTGATTTTATCGTCGAATTAAGCATTTTGAAAAACTACTTCCATCAAAATTCACTGTGTTTTGCTAAACAGTCTTTTATGGCATAGAAGTGATTTTCTCGGCGAATTAAGCATTTCGACAAACTGCTTGCCTCAAAATTCACTATTTCTTGCCAACCACTCTTTTATGGCATAGAAGTGATTTTCTCGGCGAATTAAGCATTTCGACAAACTGCTTGCCTCAAAATTCACTATTTCTTGCCAAACACTCTTTTATGGCATAGAAGTGATTTTATCGTCGAATTAAGCATTTTCACAAACTGCTTGCCTCAAAATTCACTATTTCTTGCCAAACACTCTTTTATGGCATAGAAGTGATTTTATCGTCGAATTAAGCATTTTCACAAACTGCTTGCCTCAAAATTCACTATTTCTTGCCAAACACTCTTTTATGGCATAGAAGTGATTTTCTCTGCGAATTAAGCATTTTGACAAACTGCTTGCCTCAATATTCACCATTTCTTGCCTAACAGTCTTTTATGGCATAGAAGTGATTTTATCGTCGAATTAAGCATTTTGAAAAACTGCTTGCATTAAAATTCACTATCTTTTGCTAAACAGTCTTTTATGGCAGAAAAGTGATTTTCTCGGCGAATAAAGCATTTGGACAAACTGCTTGCCTCAAAATTCACCATTTCTTGCCAGCTGTTTTTTATGACATAGAAGTGATTTTCTCGGCGAATAAAGCATTTGGACAAACTGCTTGCCTCAAAATTCACTATTTCTTGCCAACCACTCTTTTATGGCATAGAAGTGATTTTCACGGCGAATTAAGCATTTCGACAAACTGCTTGCCTCAAAATTCACTATTTCTTGCCAAACAGTCTTTTGTGGAATAGAAGCGATTTTCTCGGCGAATTAAGCATTTTGACAAACTGCTTGCATTAAAATACACTATCATTTGCTAAACAGTCTTTTATGGCAGAAAAGTGATTTTCTCGGCGAATAAAGCATTTGGACAAACTGCTTGCCTCAAAATTCACCAATTCTTGCCAGCTGTTTTTTATGACATAGAAGTGATTTTCTCGGCGAATAAAGCATTTGGACAAACTGCTTGCCTCAAAATTCACTATCTTTTGCTAAACAGTCTTTTATGGGATAAAAGTGATTTTCTCGGCGAATAAAGCATTTGGACAAACTGCTTGCCTCAAAATTCACCATTTCTTGTCAGCTGTTTTTTATGACATAGAAGTGATTTTCTCGGCGAATAAAGCATTTGGACAAACTGCTTGCCTCAAAATTCACTATTTCTTGCCAACCACTCTTTTATGGCATAGAAGTGATTTTCTCGGCGAATTAAGCATTTCGACAAACTGCTTGCCTCAAAATTCACTATTTCTTGCCAAACAGTCTTTTGTGGAATAGAAGCGATTTTCTCGGCGAATTAAGCATTTTGACAAACTCCTTGCATTAAAATACACTATCATTTGCTAAACAGTCTTTTATGGCAGAAAAGTGATTTTCTCGGCGAATAAAGCATTTGGACAAACTGCTTGCCTCAAAATTCACCATTTCTTGCCAGCTGTCTTTTATGGAATAGAAGTGATTATCTCGGCGGATTAAGCATTTTGAAAATCTGCTTGTATCAAACTGCATTTTGACAAACTGCTTGCCTCAAAATTCACCATTTCTTGCCAAACAGTCTTTTATGACATAGAAGTGATTTTCTCGGCGAATAAAGCATTTTGACAAACTGCTTGCATCAAAATTCAATATTTTTTACCGGCCATTCTTTTATGGGATAAAAGTGATTTTCATGGCGAATAAAGCATTTGACAAACAGTTTGCCTCGAAATTCACTATCTTTTGCTAAACAGTCTTTCATTGCATCAAAGTGATTTTCTCTGTGAATTAAGCATTTAGACAAACTGCTTGCATCAAAAAAAAATTTATAAATGTTTTTTTATTCAGTTTTCATGTTTTATATTGAACAAATTACAAATTGTTAGAGAGAGAGAGTAAAAAAAGAACACGCTAAAATTAACATATATATTTACAGGTGAGCATCTTCGTAGTAATAACTGTGGCTTCCCCCTTTTCGTCGGCATACATATTTTACATTCCCCAAAATGTTTATTGGCATTTATTTAGTTTGGTTTTGGGCCTTAGCTAGCCATCAAACCCCCGTAACGAACCCGTAGACCCCCCCCCCCCTCCCCGCCGGCTACCTTCCCCCGACAATTCTTCCTCTTGTACGTTGGCCACAATCAGGTCCCGGAACAATTGCATGAATGGCCCCCACGTTCTGTGGAAGCTGTCGTCCGACCCTCGGATGGCGAATTTGATTTTCTCCATTTGGACAGAATCCGAGAGGTCGGACAGCCAGTCTGCAGCTCTGGGCGGTGCTGCTGACCGCCAGCCAAACAGGATTCTACGGCGGGCGATCAGGGAGGCAAAGGCAAGGGCGTCCGCCCTCCTCCCCAGGAATAGATCTGGCTGGTCTGAAACCCCGAAGACCGCCACTATCGGGCATGGCTCCACCCTCACCCCCACCACTTTGGACATAGCCTCGAAGAAGGCTGTCCAGTACTCCACAAGTCTGGGGAAGACCAGAACATGTGGGCGTGGTTGGCCGGGCCTCTTTGGCACCGCTCACATCTGTCCTCCACCTCCGGGAAGAACCTACTCATATGGTTTCTCGTTAAGTGGGCTCTATGTACCACTTTTAGTTGCGTCAGGCTGAGCCTTGCGCACGTGGAGGTGGAGTTGACCCTATGCAGTGCTTCGCTCCAGAGTCCCCACCCTATCTCCATCCCCAGGTCGTCCTCCCATTTCCTTCTTGTTGCGTCCAGTACGGTGTCGTCCCTATCTACCAGTCGGCCATACATGTCACTACAGTTCCCTTTCTCTAGGATACTTGCGTCCAGTAGGTCTTCCAGTAGTGTCTGTCGTGGCGGTTGTGGGTACGTCCTTGTCTCCTTTCGTAGGAAGTTTTTGAGCTGCAGATACCGTAGCTCGTTCCCCCCAGCTAGCTGAAATTTCTCTGTCAGTTTGTCCAGTGTTGCGATCCTGTCGTCCGTGTATAGGTCCCTGACTGTCAGTGTCCCCCCGTCCTGTCTCCACCTTTTGAAGGTGGCGTCAGTCAGTGCTGGTTTGAACCTATGGTTGTTGCAGATGGGAGCCTTGACCGACATTTTGTTCAGGCCAAATTGCTGCCGCAGTTGGTTCCAGGATTGGAGGGTGGCTGTCACCACTGGGCTGCTGGAGTGTTTTTTGGGTGGGGATGGGAGTGCTGCCGTGGCGAGGGCCCGGAGGGAGGTCCCCATGCAGGAGGCCTCCTCCGCACGCACCCACTCGGCTTCTGGCTCCTGGATCCATCCCCTTACTCGCTCGGCTGTTGCCGCCCAGTGGTAGAATTGTAGATTGGGGTTTTTTTTTTCTGTAGGACCTTCTTTGGGATCCTAGCATTTTTTCCCCCCCCCCCCCCCCCCCATACGAACGCCATGATAAGTTTGTCCAGCGCTATGAAGAAGGCCTTGGGATGTAGATCGGAATGGATCTAAACAGGAAGAGGAACCTGGGCAATACGTTCATTTTGATCGTCTGGACTCTTCCTGCGAGGGAGAGTGGGAGTGTGTTCCATCTTTGAAGGTCCTTTTTTACTTCCTCCGCCAGGCTGGTGAGGTTCCATTTGTGGATCCCTTTCCAGTCATGGGCTATTTGGATCCCCAGGTAGCGGAATTTATGTCGGGCTTGTTTGAACGGCAGCCCCTTTAGTGCTGCCCCCCCCCCCTTTGCTGGTGTACTGGGAAGATCTCGCTTTTGCTCATGTTGAGTTTGTAGCCCGAGAAGGCTCCAAACTCTTTCAGGAGCGCGATGATTCCGTCCATGCAGCTTTGTGGGTCCGAGATGTAGAGGAGCAGATCGTCTGCATAGAGTGAGACTCTGTGCTCTCTGCCTCCCCTTCGGATCCCCCTCCAATTTTTTGCTGCCTTGAGCGCAATTGCTAGCTGCTTGCATCAAAATTAACTATTTTTTGCCAAACACTCTTTTATGGCATAGAAGTGATTTTATCGTCGAATTAAGCATTTTGAAAAACTACTTCCATCAAAATTCACTATGTTTTGCTAAACAGTCTTTTATTGCATCAAAGTGATTTTCTCTGTGAATTAAGCATTTGGACAACCTGCTTGCCTCAAAATTCACCATTTCTTGCCAAAAACTCTTTTATGGCAGAGAAGTGATTTTCTCGGCGAATTAAGCATTTCGACAAACTGCTTGACTCAAAATTCACTATTTCTTGCCAACCACTCTTTTTTGGAATAGAAGTGATTTTCTCGGCGAATTAAGCATTTTCACAAACTGCTAGCCTCAAAATTCACTATTTCTTGCCAAACACTCTTTTATGGGATAGAAGTGATTTTCTCTGCGAATTAAGCATTTTGACAAACCGCTTGCCTCAATATTCACCATTTCTTGCCTAACAGTCTTTTATGGCATAGAAGTGATTTTATCGTCGAATTAAGCATTTTGAAAAACTGCTTGCATTAAAATTCACTATCTTTTGCTAAACAGTCTTTTATGGCAGAAAAGTGATTTTCTCGGCGAATAAAGCATTTGGACAAACTGCTTGCCTCAAAATTCACCATTTCTTGCCAGCTGTCTTTTATGACATAGAAGTGATTTTCTCGGCGAATAAAGCATTTGGACAAACTGCTTGCCTCAAAATTCACCATTTCTTGCCAGCTGTCTTTTATGGAATAGAAGTGATTATCTCGGCGAATTAAGCATTTTGAAAATCTGCTTGCATCAAACTGCATTTTGACAAACTGCTTGCCTCAAAATTCACCATTTCTTGCCAAACAGTCTTTTATGACATAGAAGTGATTTTCTCGGCGAATAAAGCATTTTGACAAACTGCTTGCATCAAAATTCAATATTTTTTACCGAACATTCTTTTATGCGATAAAAGTGATTTTCATGGCGAATAAAGCATTTGACAAACAGCTTGCCTCGAAATTCACTATCTTTTGCTAAACAGTCTTTTATGGCAGAAAAGTGATTTTCTCGGCGAATAAAGCATTTGGACAAACTGCTTGCCTCAAAATTCACCATTTCTTGCCAGCTGTCTTTTATGACATAGAAGTGATTTTCTCGGCGAATAACGCATTTGGACAAACTGCTTGCCTCAAAATTCACCATTTCTTGCCAGCTGTCTTTTATGGAATGGAAGTGATTATCTCGGCGAATTAAGCATTTTGAAAATCTGCTTGCATCAAACTGCATTTTGAAAAACTGCTTGCCTCAAAATTCACCATTTCTTGCCAAACAGTCTTTTATGACATAGAAGTGATTTTCTCGGCGAATAAAGCATTTGACAAACAGCTTGCCTCGAAATTCACTATCTTTTGCTAAACAGTCTTTCATTGCATCAAAGTGATTTTCTCTGCGAATTAAGCATTTTGAAAAACTGCTTGCCTCAAAATTCACTATTTCTTGCCAAACACTCTTTTATGGCATAGAAGTGATTTTCTCGACGAATTAAGCATTTCGACAAACTGCTATGTTTTGCTAAACAGTCTTTTATTGCATCAAAGTGATTTTCTCTGTGAATTAAGCATTTTGACAAACTGCTTGCATCAAAAAAAATTTTATAAATGTTTTTTTATTCAGTTTTCATGTTTTATATTGAACAAATTACAAACTGTTAGAGAGAGAGAAAAAAAAAGAACACGCAAAAATTAACATATATATTTACAGGTGAGCATCTTCGTAGTAATTACTGTGGCCTCCCCCTTTTCGTCGGCATACATATTTTACATTCCCCAAAATGTTTATTGGCATTTATTTAGTTTGGTTTTGGGCCTTAGCTAGCCATCAAACCCCCGTAACGAACCCGTAGACCCCCCCCCTCCCCGCCGGCTACCTTCCCCCGACAATTCTTCCTCTTGTACGTTGGCCACAATCAGGTCCCGGAACAATTGCATGAATGGCCCCCACGTTCTGTGGAAGCTGTCGTCCGACCCTCGGATGGCGAATTTGATTTTCTCCATTTGGACAGAATCCGAGAGGTCGGACAGCCAGTCTGCAGCTCTGGGCGGTGCTGCTGACCGCCAGCCAAACAGGATTCTACGGCGGGCGATCAGGGAGGCAAAGGCAAGGGCGTCCGCCCTCCTCCCCAGGAATAGATCTGGCTGGTCTGAAACCCCGAAGACCGCCACTATCGGGCATGGCTCCACCCTCACCCCCACCACTTTGGACATAGCCTCGAAGAAGGCTGTCCAGTACTCCACAAGTCTGGGGAAGACCAGAACATGTGGGCGTGGTTGGCCGGGCCTCTTTGGCACCGCTCACATCTGTCCTCCACCTCCGGGAAGAACCTACTCATATGGTTTCTCGTTAAGTGGGCTCTATGTACCACTTTTAGTTGCGTCAGGCTGAGCCTTGCGCACGTGGAGGTGGAGTTGACCCTATGCAGTGCTTCGCTCCAGAGTCCCCACCCTATCTCCATCCCCAGGTCGTCCTCCCATTTCCTTCTTGTTGCGTCCAGTACGGTGTCGTCCCTATCTACCAGTCGGCCATACATGTCACTACAGTTCCCTTTCTCTAGGATACTTGCGTCCAGTAGGTCTTCCAGTAGTGTCTGTCGTGGCGGTTGTGGGTACGTCCTTGTCTCCTTTCGTAGGAAGTTTTTGAGCTGCAGATACCGTAGCTCGTTCCCCCCAGCTACCTGAAATTTCTCTGTCAGTTTGTCCAGTGTTGCGATCCTGTCGTCCGTGTATAGGTCCCTGACTGTCAGTGTCCCCCCGTCCTGTCTCCACCTTTTGAAGGTGGCGTCAGTCAGTGCTGGTTTGAACCTATGGTTGTTGCAGATGGGAGCCTTGACCGACATTTTGTTCAGGCCAAATTGCTGCCGCAGTTGGTTCCAGGATTGGAGGGTGGCTGTCACCACTGGGCTGCTGGAGTGTTTTTTGGGTGGGGATGGGAGTGCTGCCGTGGCGAGGGCCCGGAGGGAGGTCCCCATGCAGGAGGCCTCCTCCGCACGCACCCACTCGGCTTCTGGCTCCTGGATCCATCCCCTTACTCGCTCGGCTGTTGCCGCCCAGTGGTAGAATTGTAGATTCGGGATTTTGTTTTCTGTAGGACCTTCTTTGGGATCCTAGCATTTTTACCCCCCCCCCCCCCCATACGAACGCCATGATAAGTTTGTCCAGCGCTATGAAGAAGGCCTTGGGATGTAGATCGGAATGGATCTAAACAGGAAGAGGAACCTGGGCAATACGTTCATTTTGATCGTCTGGACTCTTCCTGCGAGGGAGAGTGGGAGTGTGTTCCATCTTTGAAGGTCCTTTTTTACTTCCTCCGCCAGGCTGGTGAGGTTCCATTTGTGGATCCCTTTCCAGTCATGGGCTATTTGGATCCCCAGGTAGCGGAATTTATGTCGGGCTTGTTTGAACGGCAGCCCCTTTAGTGCTGCCCCCCCCCCCCTTTGCTGGTGTACTGGGAAGATCTCGCTTTTGCTCATGTTGAGTTTGTAGCCCGAGAAGGCTCCAAACTCTTTCAGGAGCGCGATGATTCCGTCCATGCAGCTTTGTGGGTCCGAGATGTAGAGGAGCAGATCGTCTGCATAGAGTGAGACTCTGTGCTCTCTGCCTCCCCTTCGGATCCCCCTCCAATTTTTTGCTGCCTTGAGCGCAATTGCTAGCTGCTTGCATCAAAATTAACTATTTTTTGCCAAACACTCTTTTATGGCATAGAAGTGATTTTATCGTCGAATTAAGCATTTTGAAAAACTACTTCCATCAAAATTCACTATGTTTTGCTAAACAGTCTTTTATTGCATCAAAGTGATTTTCTCTGTGAATTAAGCATTTGGACAACCTGCTTGCCTCAAAATTCACCATTTCTTGCCAAAAACTCTTTTATGGCAGAGAAGTGATTTTCTCGGCGAATTAAGCATTTCGACAAACTGCTTGACTCAAAATTCACTATTTCTTGCCAACCACTCTTTTTTGGAATAGAAGTGATTTTCTCGGCGAATTAAGCATTTCGACAAACTGCTTGCCTCAAAATTCACTATTTCTTTCCAAACACTCTTTTATGGGATAGAAGTGATTTTATCGTCGAATTAAGCATTTTCACAAACTGCTAGCCTCAAAATTCACTATTTCTTGCCAAACACTCTTTTATGGGATAGAAGTGATTTTCTCTGCGAATTAAGCATTTTGACAAACCGCTTGCCTCAATATTCACCATTTCTTGCCTAACAGTCTTTTATGGCATAGAAGTGATTTTATCGTCGAATTAAGCATTTTGAAAAACTGCTTGCATTAAAATTCACTATCTTTTGCTAAACAGTCTTTTATGGCAGAAAAGTGATTTTCTCGGCGAATAAAGCATTTGGACAAACTGCTTGCCTCAAAATTCACCATTTCTTGCCAGCTGTCTTTTATGACATAGAAGTGATTTTCTCGGCGAATAAAGCATTTGGACAAACTGCTTGCCTCAAAATTCACCATTTCTTGCCAGCTGTCTTTTATGGAATAGAAGTGATTATCTCGGCGAATTAAGCATTTTGAAAATCTGCTTGCATCAAACTGCATTTTGACAAACTGCTTGCCTCAAAATTCACCATTTCTTGCCAAACAGTCTTTTATGACATAGAAGTGATTTTCTCGGCGAATAAAGCATTTTGACAAACTGCTTGCATCAAAATTCAATATTTTTTACCGGCCATTCTTTTATGGGATAAAAGTGATTTTCATGGCGAATAAAGCATTTGACAAACAGCTTGCCTCGAAATTCACTATCTTTTGCTAAACAGTCTTTTATGGCAGAAAAGTGATTTTCTCGGCGAATAAAGCATTTGGACAAACTGCTTGCCTCAAAATTCACCATTTCTTGCCAGCTGTCTTTTATGACATAGAAGTGATTTTCTCGGCGAATAACGCATTTGGACAAACTGCTTGCCTCAAAATTCACCATTTCTTGCCAGCTGTCTTTTATGGAATGGAAGTGATTATCTCGGCGAATTAAGCATTTTGAAAATCTGCTTGCATCAAACTGCATTTTGAAAAACTGCTTGCCTCAAAATTCACCATTTCTTGCCAAACAGTCTTTTATGACATAGAAGTGATTTTCTCGGCGAATAAAGCATTTGACAAACAGCTTGCCTCGAAATTCACTATCTTTTGCTAAACAGTCTTTCATTGCATCAAAGTGATTTTCTCTGCGAATTAAGCATTTTGACAAACTGCTTGCCTCAAAATTCACTATTTCTTGCCAAACACTCTTTTATGGCATAGAAGTGATTTTCTCGACGAATTAAGCATTTCGACAAACTGCTATGTTTTGCTAAACAGTCTTTTATTGCATCAAAGTGATTTTCTCTGTGAATTAAGCATTTTGACAAACTGCTTGCATCAAAAAAAATTTTATAAATGTTTTTTTATTCAGTTTTCATGTTTTATATTGAACAAATTACAAACTGTTAGAGAGAGAGAAAAAAAAAGAACACGCAAAAATTAACATATATATTTACAGGTGAGCATCTTCGTAGTAATTACTGTGGCCTCCCCCTTTTCGTCGGCATACATATTTTACATTCCCCAAAATGTTTATTGGCATTTATTTAGTTTGGTTTTGGGCCTTAGCTAGCCATCAAACCCCCGTAACGAACCCGTAGACCCCCCCCCCCTCCCCGCCGGCTACCTTCCCCCGACAATTCTTCCTCTTGTACGTTGGCCACAATCAGGTCCCGGAACAATTGCATGAATGGCCCCCACGTTCTGTGGAAGCTGTCGTCCGACCCTCGGATGGCGAATTTGATTTTCTCCATTTGGACAGAATCCGAGAGGTCGGACAGCCAGTCTGCAGCTCTGGGCGGTGCTGCTGACCGCCAGCCAAACAGGATTCTACGGCGGGCGATCAGGGAGGCAAAGGCAAGGGCGTCCGCCCTCCTCCCCAGGAATAGATCTGGCTGGTCTGAAACCCCGAAGACCGCCACTATCGGGCATGGCTCCACCCTCACCCCCACCACTTTGGACATAGCCTCGAAGAAGGCTGTCCAGTACTCCACAAGTCTGGGGAAGACCAGAACATGTGGGCGTGGTTGGCCGGGCCTCTTTGGCACCGCTCACATCTGTCCTCCACCTCCGGGAAGAACCTACTCATATGGTTTCTCGTTAAGTGGGCTCTATGTACCACTTTTAGTTGCGTCAGGCTGAGCCTTGCGCACGTGGAGGTGGAGTTGACCCTATGCAGTGCTTCGCTCCAGAGTCCCCACCCTATCTCCATCCCCAGGTCGTCCTCCCATTTCCTTCTTGTTGCGTCCAGTACGGTGTCGTCCCTATCTACCAGTCGGCCATACATGTCACTACAGTTCCCTTTCTCTAGGATACTTGCGTCCAGTAGGTCTTCCAGTAGTGTCTGTCGTGGCGGTTGTGGGTACGTCCTTGTCTCCTTTCGTAGGAAGTTTTTGAGCTGCAGATACCGTAGCTCGTTCCCCCCAGCTACCTGAAATTTCTCTGTCAGTTCGTCCAGTGTTGCGATCCTGTCGTCCGTGTATAGGTCCCTGACTGTCAGTGTCCCCCCGTCCTGTCTCCACCTTTTGAAGGTGGCGTCAGTCAGTGCTGGTTTGAACCTATGGTTGTTGCAGATGGGAGCCTTGACCGACATTTTGTTCAGGCCAAATTGCTGCCGCAGTTGGTTCCAGGATTGGAGGGTGGCTGTCACCACTGGGCTGCTGGAGTATTTTTTGGGTGGGGATTGGAGTGCTGCCGTGGCGAGGGCCCGGAGGGAGGTCCCCATGCAGGAGGCCTCCTCCGCATGCACCCACTCGGCTTCTGGCTCCTGGATCCATCCCCTTACTCGCTCGGCTGCTGCCGCCCAGTGGTAGAATTGTAGATTCGGGATTTTGTTTTCTGTAGGACCTTCTTTGGGATCCTAGCATTTTTACCCCCCCCCCCCCCATACGAACGCCATGATAAGTTTGTCCAGCGCTATGAAGAAGGCCTTGGGATGTAGATCGGAATGGATCTAAACAGGAAGAGGAACCTGGGCAATACGTTCATTTTGATCGTCTGGACTCTTTCTGCGAGGGAGAGTGGGAGTGTGTTCCATCTTTGAAGGTCCTTTTTTACTTCCTTCGCCAGGCTGGTGAGGTTCCATTTGTGGATCCCTTTCCAGTCATGGGCTATTTGGATCCCCAGGTAGCGGAATTTATGTCGGGCTTGTTTGAACGGCAGCCCCTTTAGTGCTGCCCCCCCCCCCCCTTGCTGGTGTACTGGGAAGATCTCGCTTTTGCTCATGTTGAGTTTGTAGCCCGAGAAGGCTCCAAACTCTTTCAGGAGCGCGATGATTCCGTCCATGCAGCTTTGTGGGTCCGAGATGTAGAGGAGCAGATCGTCTGCATAGAGTGAGACTCTGTGCTCTCTGCCTCCCCTTCGGATCCCCCTCCAATTTTTTGCTGCCCTGAGCGCAATTGCTAGCTGCTTGCATCAAAATTAACTATTTTTTGCCAAACACTCTTTTATGGCATAGAAGTGATTTTATCGTCGAATTAAGCATTTTGAAAAACTACTTCCATCAAAATTCACTGTGTTTTGCTAAACAGTCTTTTATTGCATCAAAGTGATTTTCTCTGTGAATTAAGCATTTGGACAACCTGCTTGCCTCAAAATGCACTATTTCTTGCCAAAAACTCTTTTATGGCATAGAAGTGATTTTCTCGGCGAATTAAGCATTTCGACAAACTGCTTGCCTCAAAATTCACTATTTCTTGCCAACCACTCTTTTATGGCATAGAAGTGATTTTCTCGGCGAATTAAGCATTTCGACAAACTGCTTGCCTGAAAATTCACTATTTCTTGCCAAACACTCTTTTATGGCATAGAAGTGATTTTATCGTCGAATTAAGCATTTTCACAAACTGCTAGCCTCAAAATTCACTATTTATTGCCAAACACTCTTTTATGGGATAGAAGTGATTTTATCGTCGAATTAAGCATTTTCACAAACTGCTAGCCTCAAAATTCACTATTTCTTGCCAAACACTCTTTTATGGGATAGAAGTGATTTTCTCTGCGAATTAAGCATTTTGACAAACCGCTTGCCTCAATATTCACCATTTCTTGCCTAACAGTCTTTTATGGCATAGAAGTGATTTTATCGTCGAATTAAGCATTTTGAAAAACTGCTTGCATTAAAATTCACTATCTTTTGCTAAACAGTCTTTTATGGCAGAAAAGTGATTTTCTCGGCGAATAAAGCATTTGGACAAACTGCTTGCCTCAAAATTCACCATTTCTTGCCAGCTGTCTTTTATGACATAGAAGTGATTTTCTCGGCGAATAACGCATTTGGACAAACTGCTTGCCTCAAAATTCACCATTTCTTGCCAGCTGTCTTTTATGGAATGGAAGTGATTATCTCGGCGAATTAAGCATTTTGAAAATCTGCTTGCATCAAACTGCATTTTGAAAAACTGCTTGCCTCAAAATTCACCATTTCTTGCCAAACAGTCTTTTATGACATAGAAGTGATTTTCTCGGCGAATAAAGCATTTTGACAAACTGCTTGCATCAAATTTCAGCTAGCTGGGGGGAATTTTGAGGCAAGCAGTTTGTCGAAATGCTTAATTCGCCGAGAAAATCACTTCTATGCCACAAAAGAGTTTTTGGCAAGAAATAGTGAATTTTGAGGCAAGCAGTTTGTCCAAATGCTTAATTCACAGAGAAAATCACTCTGATGCAATAAAAGACTGTTTAGCAACGCATAGTGAATTTTGATGGATGTAGTTTTTCAAAATGCTTAATTCGACGATAAAATCACTTCTATGCCATAAAAGAGTGTTTGGCAAAAAATAGTTAATTTTGATGCAAGCAGCTAGCAATTGCGCTCAGGGCAGCAAAAAATTGGAGGGGGATCCGAAGGGGAGGCAGAGAGCACAGAGTCCCACTCTATGCAGACGATCTGCTCCTCTACATCTCGGACCCACAAAGCAGCATGGACGGAATCATCGCGCTCCTAAAAGAGTTTGGAGCATTCTCGGGCTACAAACTCAACATGAGCAAAAGCGAGATCTTCCCAGTTCACCATCAAGGGAGGGGGGGCAGCACTAAAGGGGCTGCCGTTGAAACAAGCCCGACATAAATTCCGCTACCTGGGGATCCAAATAGCCCATGACTGGAAAGGGAACTACAAATGGAACCTCACCGGCCAGGCGGAGGAAGTAAAAAAGGACCTGCAAAGATGGAACACACTCCCACTCTCCCTCGCGGGGAGAGTCCAGACGATCAAAATGAACGTATTGCCCAGGTTCCTCTTCCTGTTTAGATCCATTCCGATCTACATCCCAAGGCCTTCTTCATAGCGCTGGACAAACTTATCATGGCGTTCGTATGTGGGGGGTAAAAATGCTAGGATCCCAAAGAAGGTCCTACAGAAAACAAAATCCGGGGGGGGGGGGGGGGGCTAGCCCTCCCGAATCTACAATTCTACCACTGGGCGGCAACAGCCGAGCGAGTAAGGGGATGGATCCAGGAGCCAGAAGCCGAGTGGGTGCGTGCGGAGGAGGCCTCCTGCATGGGGACCTCCCTCCGGGCCCTCGCCACGGCAGCACTCCCATCCCCACCCAAAAAACACTCCAGCAGCCCAGTGGTGACAGCCACCCTCCAATCCTGGAATCAACTGCGGCAGCAATTTGGCCTGAACAAAATGTCGGTCAAGGCTCCCATCTGCAACAACCATAGGTTCAAACCAGCACTGACTGACGCCACCTTCAAAAGGTGGAGACAGGACGGGGGGACACTGACAGTCAGGGACCTATACACGGACGACAGGATCGCAACACTGGATGAACTGACAGGGAAATTTCAGCTAGCTGGGGGGAACGAGCTACGGTATCTGCAGCTCAAAAACTTCCTACGAAAGGAGACAAGGACGTACCCACAACCGCCACGACAGACACTACTGGAAGACCTACTGGACGCATGTATCCTAGAGAAAGGGAACTGTAGTGACATGTATGGCCGACTGGTAGATAGGGACGACACCGTACTGGACGCAACAGGAAGGAAATGGGAGGACGACCTGGGGATGGAGATAGGGTGGAGACTCTGGAGCGAAGCACTGCATAGGGTCAGCTCCACCTCCACGTGCGCAAGGCTCAGCCTGACGCAACTAAAAGTGGTACATAGAGCCCACTTAACGAGAAACCGTATGAGTAGGTTCTTCCCGAAGGTGGAGGACAGATGTGAGCGGTGCCAAAGAGGCCCGGCCAACCACGCCCACATGTTCTGGTCTTCCCCAGACTTGTGGAGTACTGGACAGCCTTCTTCGAGGCTATGTCCAAAGTGGTGGGGGTGAGGGTGGAGCCATGCCCGATAGTGGCGGTCTTCGGGGTTTCAGACCAGCCAGCTCTATTCCTGGGGAGGAGAGCTGGCAAGAAGTGGTGAATTTTGAGGCAAGCGGTTTGTCCAAATGCTTTATTCGCCGAGAAAATCACTTCTATGTCATAAAAGACAGTTTGGCAAGAAATGGTGAATTTTGAGGCAAGCAGTTTGTCGAAATGCTGAATTTGCCTTCTCGGGCTACAAACTCAACATGAGCAAAAGCGAGATCTTCCCAGTACACCAGCAAGGGGGGGGGGGGGGGTGGGCAGCACTAAAGGAACTGCCGTTCAAACAAGCCCGACATAAATTCCGCTACCTGGGGATCCAAATAGCCCATGACTGGAAAGGGATGCACAAATGGAACCTCACCAGCCTGGCGGAGGAAGTAAAAAAGGACATGCAAAGATGGAACACACTCCCACTCTCCCTCGCAGGAAGAGTCCAGACGATCAAAATGAACGTATTGCCCAGGTTCCTCTTCCTGTTTAGATCCATTCCGATCTACATCCCAAGGCCTTCTTCATAGCGCTGGACAAACTTATCATGGCGTTCGTATGGGGGGGGGGGGGGGGGTAAAAATGCTAGGATCCCAAAGAAGGTCCCACAGAAAACAAAATCCGGGGGGGGGGCTAGCCCTCCCGAATCTACAATTCTACCACTGGGCGGCAGCAGCCGAGCGAGTAAGGGGATGGATCCAGGAGCCAGAAGCCGAGTGGGTGCGTGCGGAGGAGGCCTCCTGCATGGGGACCTCCCTCCGGGCCCTCGCCACGGCAGCACTCCCATCCCCACCCAAAAAACACTCCAGCAGCCCAGTGGTGACAGCCACCCTCCAATCCTGGAACCAACTGCGGCAGCAATTTGGCCTGAACAAAATGTCGGTCAAGGCTCCCATCTGCAACAACCATAGGTTCAAACCAGCACTGACTGACGCCACCTTCAAAAGGTGGAGACAGGAAGGGGGGACACTGACAGTCAGGGACCTATACACGAACGACAGGATCGCAACACTGGACGAACTGACAGAGAAATTTCAGCTAGCTGGGGGGAACGAGCTACGATATCTGCAGCTCAAAAACTTCCTACGAAAGGAGACAAGGACGTACCCACAACCGCCACGACAGACACTACTGGAAGACCTACTGGACGCAAGTATCCTAGAGAAAGGGAACTGTAGTGACTGTATGGCCGACTGGTAGATAGGGACGACACCGTACTGGACGCAACAAGAAGGCAATGGGAGGACGACCTGGGGATGGAGATAGGGTGGGGACTCTGGAGCGAAGCACTGCATAGGGTCAACTCCACCTCCACGTGCGCAAGGCTCAGCCTGACGCAACTAAAAGTGGTACATAGAGCCCACTTAATGAGAAACCGTATGAGTAGGTTCTTCCCGGAGGTGGAGGACAGATGTGAGCGGTGCCAAAGAGGCCCGGCCAACCACGCCCACATGTTCTGGTCTTCCCCAGACTTGTGGAGTACTGGACAGCCTTCTTCGAGGCTATGTCCAAAGTGGTGGGGGTGAGGGTGGAGCCATGCCCGATAGTGGCGGTCTTTGGGGTTTCAGACCAGCCAGATCTATTCCTGGGGAGGAGGGCGGACGCCCTTGCCTTTGCCTCCCTGATCGCCCGCCGTAGAATCCTGTTTGGCTGGCGGTCAGCAGCACCGCCCAGAGCTGCAGACTGGCTGTCCGACCTCTCGGATTCTCTCCAAATGGAGAAAATCAAATTCGCCATCCGAGGGTCGGACGATGGCTTCCACAGAACGTGGGAGCCATTTATGCAATTGTTCCGGGACCTGTTTGTGGCCAACGTACAAGAGGAAGAATAGTCGGGGGAAGGTAGCCAGCGGGGAGGTGGGGGGGTCTACGGGTTCGTTACGGGGGTTTGATGGCTAGCTAAGGCCCAAAACCAACCTAAATAAATGCCAATAAACATGTTGGGGAATGTAAAATATGTACGCCGGCGAAAAGGGGGAAGCCACAGTTATTACTACGAAGATGCTCACCTGTAAATATATATGTTAATTTTAGCGTGTTCTTTTTTTTTCTCTCTCTCTAACAATTTGTAATTTGTTCAATATAAAACATGAAAACTGAATAAAAAAACATTTATAAAATTTTTTTTGATGCAAGCAGTTTGTCAAAATGCTTAATTCACAGAGAAAATCACTTTGATGCAATAAAAGACTGTTTAGCAAAACATAGCAGTTTGTCGAAATGCTTAATTCGTCGAGAAAATCACTTCTATGCCATAAAAGAGTGTTTGGCAAGAAATAGTGAATTTTGAGGCAAGCAGTTTTTCAAAATGCTTAATTCGCAGAGAAAATCACTTTGATGCAATGAAAGACTGTTTAGCAAAAGATAGTGAATTTCGAGGCAAGCTGTTTCTCAAATGCTTTATTCGCCATGAAAATCAATTTTATCCCATAAAAGAATGGCCGGTAAAAAATATTGAATTTTGATGCAAGCAGTTTGTCAAAATGCTTAATTCACAGAGAAAATCACTTTGATGCAATAAAAGACTGTTTTGCAAAATATAGTGAATTTTGATGCAAGCAGTTTTTCAAAATGCTTAATTCGCAGAGAAAATCACTTTGATGCAATGAAAGACTGTTTAGCAAAAGATAGTGAATTTCGAGGCAAGCAGTTTGTCAAAATGCTTTGTTCGCCATGAAAATCACTTTTATCCCATAAAAGATTGTTTGGCAAGAAATAGTGAATTTTGAGGCTAGCAGTTTGTCAAAATGCTTTATTCGCCGAGGAAATCACTTCTATGTCATAAAAGACTGTTTGGCAAAAAATGGTGAATTTTGAGGCAAGCAGTTTGTCAAAATGCAGTTTGATGCAAGCAGATTTTCAAAATGCTTAATTCGCCGAGATAATCACTTCTATTCCATAAAAGACTGTTTGGCAAGAAATGGTGAATTTTGAGGCAAGCGGTTTGTCCAAATGATTTATTCGCCGAGAAAATCACTTAGATAGATAGAACATTACAGCACAGAACAGGCCCTTCGGCCCTCGATGTTGTGCCGAGCAATGATCACCCTACTTAAACCCACGTAACCCGTATACCCGTAACCCAACAATCCCCCCCATTAACCTTACACTACGGGCAATTCAGCATGGCCAATCCACCTAACCCGCACATCTTTGGACTGTGGGAGGAAACCGGAGCACCCGGAGGAAACCCACGCACACACGGGGAGGACGTGTTTGGCAAGAAAAGGTGAATTTTGAGGCTAGCAGTTTGTCCAAATGCTTTATTCGCCAAGAAAATCACTTCCAAGTCATAAAAAACTGTTTGGCAAGAAATGGTGAATTTTGAGGCAAGCAGTTTGTCGAAATGCTTAATTCGCCGAGAAAATCACTTCTATGCGATAAAAGAGTGTTTGGCAAGAAATAGTGAATTTTGAGGCAATCAGTTTGTCGAAATGCTTTATTCGCCGAGAAAATCACTTCTGTGCCAAAAAAGAGTGTTTGGCAAGGAATAGTGAATTTTGATGCAAGCACTTTTTAAAAATGCTTAATTCGTCGAGAAAATCACTTCGATGTCATAAAAGAGTGTTTGGCAAGAAATAGTGAATTTTGAGGCAAGCAGTTTGTCAAAATGCTTAATTCGCAGAGAAAATCACTTTGATGCAATGAAAGACTGTTTAGCAAAAGATAGTGAATTTCGAGGCAAGCAGTTTTTCAAAATGCTTAATTCGACGAGAATATCACTTCTATGCCATAAAAGACTGTTTGGCAAGAAATGGTGAATTTTCAGTCAAGCAGTTTGTCAAAATGCTTAATTCGCAGAGAAAATCACTTTGATGCAATGAAAGACTGTTTAGCAAAAGATAGTGAATTTCGGGGCAAGCATTTTGTCAAAATGCTTTATTCGCCATGAAAATCACTTTTATCCCATAAAAGAATGTTCGGCAAAAAATATTGAATTTTGATGCAAGCAGTTTGTCAAAATGCTTTATTCGCCGATAAAATCACTTTTCTGCCATAAAAGACTGTTTAGCAAAAGATAGTGTATTTTAATGCAAGCAGTTTGTCAAAATGCTTAATTCGCCGAGAAAATCACTTCTATGTCAAAAAAGACTGTTTGGCAAGAAATAGTGAATTTTGAGGCAAGCAGTTTGTCGAAATGCTTAATTCGCCGAGAAGATCACTTCTATGCCATAAAAGAGTGGTTGGCAAGAAATAGTGAATTTTGAGGCAAGCAGTTTTTCCAAATGCTTTATTCGCCGAGAAAATCACTTCCATGTCATAAAAGACAGCTGGCAAGAAATGGTGAATTTTGAGGCAAGCAGTTTGTCCAAATGCTTTATTCGCCGAGAAAATCACTTTTCTGCCACAAAAGACTGTTTAGCAAAAGATAGTGAATTTTAATGCAAGCAGTTTTTCAAAATGCTTAATTCGACGATAAAATCACTTCTATGCCATAAAAGACTGTTAGGCAAGAAATGGTGAATATTGAGGCAAGCGGTTTGTCAAAATGCTTAATTCGCAAAGAAAATCACTTCTATCCCATAAAACAGTGTTTGGCAAGAAATAGTGCATTTTGAGGCTAGCAGTTTGTGAAAATGCTTAATTCGACGATAAAATCACTTCTATGCCATAAAAGAGTGGTTGGCAAGAAATAGTGAATTTTGAGGCAAGTAGTTTGTCGAAATGCTTAATTCGCCGAGAAAATCACTTTGATGCAATAAAAGACTGTTTAGCAAAACATTGTGAATTTTGATGGAAGTAATTTTTCAAAATGCTTAATTCGACGATAAAATCACTTCTATGCCATAAAAGAGTGTTTGGCAAAAATTAGTTAATTTTGATGCAAGCAGCTGGCAATTGCGCTCAGGGCAGCAAAAAATTGGAGGGGGATCCGAAGGGGAGGCAGAGAGCACAGAGTCTCACTCTATGCAGACGATCTGCTCCTCTACATCTCGGACCCACAAAGCAGCATGGACGGAATCATCACGCTCCTGAAAGTGTTTGGAGCCTTCTCGGGCTACAAACTCAACATGAGCAAAAGCGAGATCTTCCCAGTACACCAGCAAGGGGGGGGGGGGGGCAGCACTAAAGGGGCTGCCGTTCAAACAAGCCCGACATAAATTCCGCTACCTGGGGATCCAAATAGCCCATGACTGGAAAGGGATCCACAAATGGAACCTCACCAGCCTGGCGGAGGAAGTAAAAAAGGACCTGCAAAGATGGAACACACTCCCACTCTCCCTCACAGGAAGAGTCCAGACGATCAAAATGAACTTATTGCCCAGGTTCCTCTTCCTGTTTCGATCCATTCCAATCTACATCCCAAGGCCTTCTTCATAGCGCTGGACAAACTTATCATGGCGTTCGTATGGGGGGGGGGGGGGGGGGTAAAAATGCTAGGATCCCAAAGAAGGTCCTACAGAAAACAAAATCCGGGGGGGGCTAGCCCTCCCGAATCTACAATTCTACCACTGGGCGGCAACAGCCGAGCGAGTAAGGGGATGGATCCAGGAGCCAGAAGCCGAGTGGGTGCGTGCGGCGGAGGCCTCCTGCATGGGGACCTCCCTCAGGGCCCTCGCCACGGCAGCACTCCCATCCCCACACAAAAAACACTCCAGCAGCCCAGTGGTGACAGCCACCCTCCAATCCTGGAACCAACTGCGGCTGCAATTTGGCCTGAACAAAATGTCAGTAAAGGCTCCCATCTACAACAACCATGGGTTCAAACCAGCACTGACTGACGCCACCTTCAAAAGGTGGAGACAGGACGGGGGGACACTGACAGTCAGGGACCTATACACGGACGACAGGAGCGCAACACTGGACGAACTGACAGAGAAATTTCAGCTAGCTGGGGGGAACGAGCTACGGTATCTGCAGCTCAAAAACTTCCTACGAAAGGTGACAAGGACGTACCCACAACCGCCACGACAGACACTACTGGAAGACCTACTGGACGCAAGTATCCTAGAGAAAGGGAACTGTAGTGACATGTATGGCCGACTGGTAGATAGGGACGACACCGTACTGGACGCAACAAGAAGGAAATGGGAGGACGACCTGGGGATGGAGATAGGGTGGGGACTCTGGAGCGAAGCACTGCATAGGGTCAACTCCACCTCCACGTGCGCAAGGCTCAGCCTGACGCAACTAAAGTGGTACATAGAGCCCACTTAACAAGAACCCGTATGAGTAGGTTCTTCCCGGAGGTGGAAGACAGATGTGAACGGTGCCAAAGAGGCCCGGCCAACCACGCCCACATGTTCTGGTCTTGCCCCAGACTCGTGGAGTACTGGACAGCCTTCTTCGAGGTTATGTCCAAAGTGGTGGGAGTGAGGGTGGAGCCATGCCCGATAGTGGCGGTCTTCGGGGTTTCAGAACAGCCAGATCTATTCCTGGGGAGGAGGGCGGACGCCCTTGCCTTTGCCTCCCTGATCGCCCGCTGTAGAATCCTGTTTGGCTGGCGGTCAGCAGCACCGCCCAGAGCTGCGGATTGGCTGTCCGACCTCTCGGAATCTCTCCAAATGGAGAAAATCAAATTTGCCATCCGAGGGTCGGACGACGGCTTCCACAGAACGTGGGAGCCATTCATGCAACTGTTCCGGGACCTATTTGTGGCCAATGTACAAGAGGAAGAATAGTCGGGGGAAGGTAGCGGGAGGGGCTACAGGTTCGGTACGGGGGTTCGATGGCTAGCTAAGGCCCAAAACCAAACTAAATAAACATGTTGGGGGGGGGGGGGGGCGGGCGCAGTTACTACTACGAAGATGCTTACCTGTAAATATGTATGTTAATTTTTGCGTGTTTGTTTGTTGTTTTTTTTTTTTTTTTTGTTCTTTTTTCTCTCCTAACAATTTGTAATTTGTTCAATATAAAATATGAAAACTGAATAAAAACATTTATATAAAAAAAAAATAAAAGACAGCTGGCAAGAAATAGTGAATTTTGAGGCAAGCAGCTTGTCCAAATGCTTTATTCGCCGAGAAAATCACTTCTATGTCATAAAAGACTGTTTGGCAAGAAATTGTGAATTTTGAGGCAAGCAGTTTGTCAAAATGCTTTATTCGCCGAGAAAATCACTTCTATGTCATAAAAGACTGTTTGGCAAGAAATTGTGAATTTTGAGGCAAGCAGTTTGTCAAAATGCTTAATTCGACGAGAAAATCACTTCTATGCCATAAAAGACTGTTTGGCAAGAAATGGTTCATTCTGACGCAAGCAGTTTGTCAAAATGCTTAGTTCGACGAGAAAACCACTTCTATGCCATAAAAGAGTGTTTGGCAAGAAATAGTGCATTTTGAGGCAAGCAGTTTTTCGAAATGCTTAATTCGCCGAGAAAATCACTTCTATGCCATAAAAGAGTGGTTGGAAAGAAATAGTGAATTTTGAGGCAATCAGTTTGTCGAAATACTTATTTCACCGAGAAAATCACTTCAATACCAAAAGAGAGTGTTTGGCAAGAAATAGTGAATTTTGAGGCAAGCAGTTTGTTCAAATGCTTTATTCGCCGAGAAAATCACTTCTATGTCATAAAAGACAGCTGGCAAGAAATAGTGAATTTTGAGGCAAGCAGTTTGTCCAAATGCTTTATTCGCCGAGAAAATCACTTCTATGTCATAAAAGACAGCTGGCAAGAAATGGTGAATTTTGAGGCAAGCAGTTTGTTCAAATGCTTTATTCGCCAAGAAAATCACTTCTATGTCATAAAAGACTGTTTGGCAAGAAATTGTGAATTTTGAGGCAAGCAGTTTGTCAAAATGCTTTATTCGCCGAGAAAATCACTTCTATGTCATAAAAGACTGTTTGGCAAGAAATTGTGAATTTTGAGGCAAGCAGTTTGTCAAAATGCTTTATTCGCCGAGAAAATCACTTCTATGTCATAAAAGACTGTTTGGCAAGAAATGGTTCATTTTGACGCAAGCAGTTTGTCGAAATGCTTCATTCGCCGAGAAAATCACTTCTATGCCATAAAAGAGTGTTTGGCAAGAAATAGTGAATTTTGAGGCAAGCAGTTTGTCCAAATGCTTAATTCACAGAGAAAATCCCTTTGATGCAATAAAAGACTGTTTAGCAAAATGCAAACAGTTTGTCAAAATGCTTAATTCGACGAGAAAATCACTTCTATGCCATAAAAGACTGTTTGGCAAGAAATGGTGAATTTTGAGGCAAGCAGTTTGTCAAAATGCTTAGTTCGACGAGAAAATCACTTCTATGCCATAAAAGAGGGTTTGGCAAGAAATAGTGCATTTTGAGGCAAGCAGTTTTTCGAAATGCTTAATACGCCGAGAAAATCACTTCTATGCCATAAAAGAGTGTTTGGCAAGAAATAGTGAATTTTGAGGCAAGCAGTTTTTCAAAATGCTTAATTCGCAGAGAAAATCACTTTGATGCAATGAAAGACTGTTTAGCAAAAGATAGTGAATTTCGAGGCAAGCTGTTTGTCAAATGCTTTATTCGCCATGAAAATCACTTTTATCCCATAAAAGAATGGCCGGTAAAAAATATTGAATTTTGATGCAAGCAGTTTGTCAAAATGCTTTATTCGCCGAGAAAATCACTTCTCTGTCATAAAAGACTGTTTGGCAAGAAATGGTGAATTTTGAGGCAAGCAGTTTGTCAAAATGCTTTATTCGACGAGAAAATCACTTTGATGCAATGAAAGACTGTTTAGCAAAAGATAGTGAATTTCGAGGCAAGCAGTTTGTCCAAATGCTTTATTCGCCGAGAAAATCACTTCTATGTCATAAAAGACAGCTGGCAAGAAATGGTGAATTTTGAGGCAAGCAGTTTGTCCAAATGCTTTATACGCCGAGAAAATCACTTTT
Source organism: Scyliorhinus canicula (assembly GCF_902713615.1). Lineage (NCBI taxonomy): Eukaryota > Metazoa > Chordata > Chondrichthyes > Carcharhiniformes > Scyliorhinidae > Scyliorhinus > Scyliorhinus canicula. The sequence goes on from NC_052164.1 coordinate 55,531,484, forward strand.
CTGCCATAAAAGACTGTTTAGCAAAAGATAGTAAATTTTAATGCAAGCAGATTTTCAAAATGCTTAATTCGACGATAAAATCACTTATATGCCATAAAAGACTGTTAGGAAAGAAATGGTGAATATTGAGGCAAGCGGTTTGTCAAAATGCTTAATTCGCAGAGAAAATCACTTCTATCCCATAAAAGAGTGTTTGGCAAGAAATAGTGAATTTTGAGGCAAGCAGTTTGTGAAAATGCTTAATTCGACGATAAAATCACTTCTATGCCATAAAAGAGTGTTTGGCAAGAAATAGTGAATTTTGAGACAAGCAGTTTGTCGAAATGCTTAATTCGCCGAGAAAATCACTTCTATGCCATAAAAGAGTGGTTGGCAAGAAATAGTGAATTTTGAGGCAAGCAGTTTGTCGAAATGCTTAATTCGCCGAGAAAATCACTTCTATGCCATAAACGAGTTTTTGGCAAGAAATAGTGAATTTTGAGGCAAGCAGGTTGTCCAAATGCTTAATTCACAGAGAAAATCACTTTGATGCAATAAAAGACTGTTTAGCAAAACACAGTGAATTTTGATGGAAGTAGTTTTTCAAAATGCTTAATTCGACGATAAAATCACTTCTATGCCATAAAAGACTGTTTGGCAAAAAATAGTTAATTTTGATGCAAGCAGCTAGCAATTGCGCTCAGGGCAGCAAAAAATTGGAGGGGGATCCGAAGGGGAGGCAGAGAGCACAGAGTCTCACTCTATGCAGACGATCTGCTCCTCTACATCTCGGACCCACAAAGCTGCATGGACGGAATCATCGCGCTCCTGAAAGAGTTTGGAGCCTTCTCGGGCTACAAACTCAACATGAGCAAAAGCGAGATCTTCCCAGTACACCAGCAAGGGGGGGGGGGGGGGGGCAGCACTAAAGGGGCTGCCGTTCAAACAAGCCCGACATAAATTCCGCTACCTGGGGATCCAAATAGCCCATGACTGGAAAGGGATCCACAAATGGAACCTCACCAGCCTGGCGGAGGAAGTAAAAAAGGACCTTCAAAGATGGAACACACTCCCACTCTCCCTCGCAGGAAGAGTCCAGACGATCAAAATGAACGTATTGCCCAGGTTCCTCTTCCTGTTTAGATCCATTCCGATCTACATCCCAAGGCCTTCTTCATAGCGCTGGACAAACTTATCATGGCGTTCGTATGGGGCGGGGGGGGGGGGGGGGGGGTAAAAATGCTAGGATCCCAAAGAAGGTCCTACAGAAAACAAAATCCCGAATCTACAATTCTACCACTGGGCGGCAACAGCCGAGCGAGTAAGGGGATGGATCCAGGAGCCAGAAGCCGAGTGGGTACGTGCGGAGGAGGCCTCCTGCATGGGGACCTCCCTCCGGGCCCTCGCCACGGCAGCACTCCCATCCCCACCCAAAAAACACTCCAGCAGCCCAGTGGTGACAGCCACCCTCCAATCCTGGAACCAACTGCGGCAGCAATTTGGCCTGAACAAAATGTCGGTCAAGGCTCCCATCTGCAACAACCATAGGTTCAAACCAGCACTGACTGACGCCACCTTCAAAAGGTGGAGACAGGACGGGGGGACACTGACAGTCAGGGACCTATACACGGACGACAGGATCGCAACACTGGACGAACTGACAGAGAAATTTCAGCTAGCTGGGGGGAACGAGCTACGGTATCTGCAGCTCAAAAACTTCCTACGAAAGGAGACAAGGACGTACCCACAACCGCCACGACAGACACTACTGGAAGACCTACTGGACGCAAGTATCCTAGAGAAAGGGAACTGTAGTGACATGTATGGCCGACTGGTAGATAGGGACGACACCGTACTGGACGCAACAAGAAGGAAATGGGAGGACGACCTGCGGATGGAGATAGGGTGGGGACTCTGGAGCGAAGCACTGCATAGGGTCAACTCCACCTCCACGTGCGCAAGGCTCAGCCTGACGCAACTAAAAGTGGTACATAGAGCCCACTTAACGAGAAACCATATGAGTAGGTTCTTCCCGGAGGTGGAGGACAGATGTGAGCGGTGCCAAAGAGGCCCGGCCAACCACGCCCACATGTTCTGGTCTTCCCCAGACTTGTGGAGTACTGGACAGCCTTCTTCGAGGCTATGTCCAAAGTGGTGGGGGTGAGGGTGGAGCCATGCCCGATAGTGGCGGTCTTCGGGGTTTCAGACCAGCCAGATCTATTCCTGGGGAGGAGGGCGGACGCCCTTGCCTTTGCCTCCCTGATCACCCGCCGTAGAATCCTGTTTGGCTGGCGGTCAGCAGCACCGCCCAGAGCTGCAGACTGGCTGTCCGACCTCTCGGATTCTGTCCAAATGGAGAAAATCAAATTCGCCATCCGAGGGTCGGACGACAGCTTCCACAGAACGTGGGGGCCATTCATGCAATTGTTCCGGGACCTGATTGTGGCCAACGTACAAGAGGAAGAATTGTCGGGGGAAGGTAGCCGGCGGGGAGGGGGGGGGGGGTCTACGGGTTCGTTACGGGGGTTTGATGGCTAGCTAAGGCCCAAAACCAAACTAAATAAATGCCAATAAACATTTTGGGGAATGTAAAATATGTATGCCGACGAAAAGGGGGAAGCCACAGTTATTACTACGAAGATGCTCACCTGTAAATATATATGTTAATTTTAGCGTGTTCTTTTTTTTCTCTCTCTCTCTAACAATTTGTAATTTGTTCAATATAAAACATGAAAACTGAATAAAAAAACATTTATAAAATTTTTTTTGATGCAAGCACTTTGTCAAAATGCTTAATTCACAGAGAAAATCACTTTGATGCAATAAAAGACTGTTTAGCAAAACATAGCAGTTTGTCGAAATGCTTAATTCGTCGAGAAAATCACTTCTATGCCATAAAAGAGTGTTTGGCAAGAAATAGTGAATTTTGAGGCAAGCAGTTTGTCCAAATGCTTAATTCACAGAGAAAATCACTTTGATGCAATAAAAGACTGTTTAGCAAAACAATGAATTTTGAGGCAATCAGTTTGTCGAAATGCTTATTTCATCGAGAAAATCACTTCTATACCAAAAGAGAGTGTTTGGCAAGAAATAGTGAATTTTGAGGCAAGCAGTTTTTCAAAATGCTTTATTCGACGAGAAAATCACTTCTATGCCATAAAAGAGTGGTTGGCAAGAAATAGTGAATTTTGAGGCAAGCAGTTTGTCCAAATGCTTTATTCGCCGAGAAAATCACTTCTATTTCATAAAAGACAGCTGGCAAGAAATGGTGAATTTTGAGGCAAGCAGTTTGTCCAAATGCTTTATTCGCCGAGAAAATCACTTTTCTGCCATAAAAGACTGTTTAGCAAAAGATAGTGAATTTTAATGCAAGCAGTTTTTCAAAATGTTTAATTCGACGATAAAATCACTTCTATGCCATAAACGACTGTTTAGCAAAAGATAGTGAATTTTAATGCAAGCAGTTTTTCAAAATGTTTAATTCGACGATAAAATCACTTCTATGCCATAAACGACTGTTAGGTAAGAAATGGTGAATATTGAGGCAAGCGGTTTGTCAAAATGCTTAATTCGCAGAGAAAATCACTTCTATGCCATAAAAGAGTGTTTGGCAAGAAATAGTGAATTTTGAGGCTAGCAGTTTGTGAAAATGCTTAATTCGACGATAAAATCACTTCTATGCCATAAAAGAGTGTTTGGCAAGAAATACTGAATTTTGAGGCAAGCAGTTTGTCGAAATGCTTAATTCGCCGAGAAAATCACTTCTATGCCATAAAAGAGTTTTTGGCAAGAAATTGTGAATTTTGAGGCAAGCAGGTTGTCCAAATGCTTAATTCACAGAGAAAATCACTTCTATGCCATAAAAGAGTGGTTGGCAAGAAATAGTGAATTTTGAGGCAAGCAGTTTGTCGAAATGCTTAATTCGCCGAGAAAATCACTTCTATGCCATAAAAGAGTTTTTGGCAAGAAATAGTGAATTTTGAGGCTAGCAGTTTGTGAAAATGCTTAATTCGACGATAAAATCACTCCTATGCCATAAAAGTGGGTTTGGCAAGAAATAATGAATTTTGAGGCAAGCAGTTTTTCAAAATGCTTAGTTCGACGAGAAAATCACTTCTATGCCATAAAAGAGTGTTTGGCAAGAAATAGTGAATTTTGATGCAAGCAGTTTGTCAAAATGCTTAATTCGACGAGAAAATCACTTCTATGCCATCAAAGACTGTTTGGCAAGAAATGGTGAATTTTGAGGCAAGCAGTTTTTCAAAATGCTTAATTCGTCGAGAAAATCACATTTATGCCGGAAAAGAGTATTTGGCAAGAAAGAGTGAATTGTGAGGCAAGCAGTTTGTCAAAATGCTTACTTCGACGTTAAAATCGCTTCTAAGCCATAAAAGAGGGTTTGGCAAGAAATAATGAATTTTGAGGCAAGCAGTTTTTCAAAATGCTTAATTCGTCGAGAAAATCACTTCTATTCCATAAAAGAGTGTTTGGCAAGAAATAGTGAATTTTGAGGCTAGCAGTTTTTCAAAATGCTTTATTCGACGAGAAAATCACTTCTATGCCATAAAAGAGTGGTTGGCAAGAAATAGTGAATTTTGAGGCAAGCAGTTTGTCCAAATGCTTTATTCGCCGAGAAAATCACTTCTATTTCATAAAAGACAGCTGGCAAGAAATGGTGAATTTTGAGGCAAGCAGTTTGTCCAAATGCTTTATTCGCCGAGAAAATCACTTTTCTGCCATAAAAGACTGTTTGGCATGAAATGGTAAATTTTGAGTTAAGCAGTTTGTCAAAATGCTTAATTCGCAGAAAAAATTACTTTGATGCAATGAAAGACTGTTTAGAAAAAGATAGTGAATTTTGAGGCTAGCAGTTTGTGAAAATGCTTAATTCGCCGAGAAAATCACTTCTATGCCACAAAAGAGTGGTTGGCAAGAAATAGTGAATTTTGAGGCTAGCAGTTTGTGAAAATGCTTAATTCGACGATAAAATCACTTCTATGCCATAAAAGAGTGTTTGGCAAGAAATAGTGAATTTTGAGTCAAGCAGTTTGTCAAAATGCTTAATTCGCAGAGAAAATCACTTTGATGCAATGAAAGAATGTTCGGCAAAAAATATAGAATTTTGATGCAAGCAGTTTGTCAAAATGCTTTATTCGCCGAGAAAATCACTTTTCTGCCATAAAAGACTGTTTAGCAAATGATAGTGTATTTTAATGCAAGCAGTTTGTCAAAATGCTTAATTCTCCAAGAAAATCACTTCTACTCCATAAAAGACTGTTTGGCAAGAAATAGTGAATTTTGAGGCAAGCAGTTTGTCGAAATGCTTAATTCGCCGAGAAAATCACTTCGATGCCATAAAAGAGTGGTTGGCAAGAAATAATGAATTTTGAGGCAAGCAGTTTGTCCAAATGCTTTATTCGCCGAGAAAATCACTTCTATGTCATAAAAGACAGCTGGCAAGAAATGGTGAATTTTGAGGCAAGCAGTTTGTCCAAATGCTTTATACGCCGAGAAAATCACTTTTCTGCCATAAAAGACTGTTTAGCAAAAGATAGTAAATTTTAATGCAAGCAGATTTTCAAAATGCTTAATTCGACGATAAAATCACTTATATGCCATAAAAGACTGTTAGGAAAGAAATGGTGAATATTGAGGCAAGCGGTTTGTCAAAATGCTTAATTCGCAGAGAAAATCACTTCTATCCCATAAAAGAGTGTTTGGCAAGAAATAGTGAATTTTGAGGCTAGCAGTTTGTGAAAATGCTTAATTCGACGATAAAATCACTTCTATGCCATAAAAGAGTGTTTGGCAAGAAATAGTGAATTTTGAGACAAGCAGTTTGTCGAAATGCTTAATTCGCCGAGAAAATCACTTCTATGCCATAAAAGAGTGGTTGGCAAGAAATAGTGAATTTTGAGGCAAGCAGTTTGTCGAAATGCTTAATTCGCCGAGAAAATCACTTCTATGCCATAAAAGAGTTTTTGGCAAGAAATAGTGAATTTTGAGGCAAGCAGGTTGTCCAAATGCTTAATTCACAGAGAAAATCACTTTGATGCAATAAAAGACTGTTTAGCAAAACACAGTGAATTTTGATGGAAGTAGTTTTTCAAAATGCTTAATTCGACGATAAAATCACTTCTATGCCATAAAAGACTGTTTGGCAAAAAATAGTTAATTTTGATGCAAGCAGCTAGCAATTGCGCTCAGGGCAGCAAAAAATTGGAGGGGGATCCGAAGGGGAGGCAGAGAGCACAGAGTCTCACTCTATGCAGACGATCTGCTCCTCTACATCTCGGACCCACAAAGCTGCATGGACGGAATCATCGCGCTCCTGAAAGAGTTTGGAGCCTTCTCGGGCTACAAACTCAACATGAGCAAAAGCGAGATCTTCCCAGTACACCAGCAAGGGGGGGGGGGGGGCAGCACTAAAGGGGCTGCCGTTCAAACAAGCCCGACATAAATTCCGCTACCTGGGGATCCAAATAGCCCATGACTGGAAAGGGATCCACAAATGGAACCTCACCAGCCTGGCGGAGGAAGTAAAAAAGGACCTTCAAAGATGGAACACACTCCCACTCTCCCTCGCAGGAAAAGTCCAGACGATCAAAATGAACGTATTGCCCAGGTTCCTCTTCCTGTTTAGATCCATTCCGATCTACATCCCAAGGCCTTCTTCATAGCGCTGGACAAACTTATCATGGCGTTCGTATGGGGCGGGGGGGGGGGGGGTAAAAATGCTAGGATCCCAAAGAAGGTCCTACAGAAAACAAAATCCCGAATCTACAATTCTACCACTGGGCGGCAACAGCCGAGCGAGTAAGGGGATGGATCCAGGAGCCAGAAGCCGAGTGGGTACGTGCGGAGGAGGCCTCCTGCATGGGGACCTCCCTCCGGGCCCTCGCCACGGCAGCACTCCCATCCCCACCCAAAAAACACTCCAGCAGCCCAGTGGTGACAGCCACCCTCCAATCCTGGAACCAACTGCGGCAGCAATTTGGCCTGAACAAAATGTCGGTCAAGGCTCCCATCTGCAACAACCATAGGTTCAAACCAGCACTGACTGACGCCACCTTCAAAAGGTGGAGACAGGACGGGGGGACACTGACAGTCAGGGACCTATACACGGACGACAGGATCGCAACACTGGACGAACTGACAGAGAAATTTCAGCTAGCTGGGGGGAACAAGCTACGGTATCTGCAGCTCAAAAACTTCCTACGAAAGGAGACAAGGACGTACCCACAACCGCCACGACAGACACTACTGGAAGACCTACTGGACGCAAGTATCCTAGAGAAAGGGAACTGTAGTGACATGTATGGCCGACTGGTAGATAGGGACGACACCATACTGGACGCAACAAGAAGGAAATGGGAGGACGACCTGCGGATGGAGATAGGGTGGGGACTCTGGAGCGAAGCACTGCATAGGGTCAACTCCACCTCCACGTGCGCAAGGCTCAGCCTGACGCAACTAAAAGTGGTACATAGAGCCCACTTAACGAGAAACCATATGAGTAGGTTCTTCCCGGAGGTGGAGGACAGATGTGAGCGGTGCCAAAGAGGCCCGGCCAACCACGCCCACATGTTCTGGTCTTCCCCAGACTTGTGGAGTACTGGACAGCCTTCTTCGAGGCTATGTCCAAAGTGGTGGGGGTGAGGGTGGAGCCATGCCCGATAGTGGCGGTCTTCGGGGTTTCAGACCAGCCAGATCTATTCCTGGGGAGGAGGGCGGACGCCCTTGCCTTTGCCTCCCTGATCGCCCGCCGTAGAATCCTGTTTGGCTGGCGGTCAGCAGCACCGCCCAGAGCTGCAGACTGGCTGTCCGACCTCTCGGATTCTGTCCAAATGGAGAAAATCAAATTCGCCATCCGAGGGTCGGACGACAGCTTCCACAGAACGTGGGGGCCATTCATGCAATTGTTCCGGGACCTGATTGTGGCCAACGTACAAGAGGAAGAATTGTCGGGGGAAGGTAGCCGGCGGGGAGGGGGGGGGGGTCTACGGGTTCGTTACGGGGGTTTGATGGCTAGCTAAGGCCCAAAACCAAACTAAATAAATGCCAATAAACATTTTGGGGAATGTAAAATATGTATGCCGACGAAAAGGGGGAAGCCACAGTTATTACTACGAAGATGCTCACCTGTAAATATATATGTTAATTTTAGCGTGTTCTTTTTTTTCTCTCTCTCTCTAACAATTTGTAATTTGTTCAATATAAAACATGAAAACTGAATAAAAAAACATTTATAAAATTTTTTTTGATGCAAGCACTTTGTCAAAATGCTTAATTCACAGAGAAAATCACTTTGATGCAATAAAAGACTGTTTAGCAAAACATAGCAGTTTGTCGAAATGCTTAATTCGTCGAGAAAATCACTTCTATGCCATAAAAGAGTGTTTGGCAAGAAATAGTGAATTTTGAGGCAAGCAGTTTGTCCAAATGCTTAATTCACAGAGAAAATCACTTTGATGCAATAAAAGACTGTTTAGCAAAACAATGAATTTTGAGGCAATCAGTTTGTCGAAATGCTTATTTCATCGAGAAAATCACTTCTATACCAAAAGAGAGTGTTTGGCAAGAAATAGTGAATTTTGAGGCAAGCAGTTTTTCAAAATGCTTTATTCGACGAGAAAATCACTTCTATGCCATAAAAGAGTGGTTGGCAAGAAATAGTGAATTTTGAGGCAAGCAGTTTGTCCAAATGCTTTATTCGCCGAGAAAATCACTTCTATTTCATAAAAGACAGCTGGCAAGAAATGGTGAATTTTGAGGCAAGCAGTTTGTCCAAATGCTTTATTCGCCGAGAAAATCACTTTTCTGCCATAAAAGACTGTTTAGCAAAAGATAGTGAATTTTAATGCAAGCAGTTTTTCAAAATGTTTAATTCGACGATAAAATCACTTCTATGCCATAAACGACTGTTTAGCAAAAGATAGTGAATTTTAATGCAAGCAGTTTTTCAAAATGTTTAATTCGACGATAAAATCACTTCTATGCCATAAACGACTGTTAGGCAAGAAATGGTGAATATTGAGGCAAGCGGTTTGTCAAAATGCTTAATTCGCAGAGAAAATCACTTCTATGCCATAAAAGAGTGTTTGGCAAGAAATAGTGAATTTTGAGGCTAGCAGTTTGTGAAAATGCTTAATTCGACGATAAAATCACTTCTATGCCATAAAAGAGTGTTTGGCAAGAAATAGTGAATTTTGAGGCAAGCAGTTTGTCGAAATGCTTAATTCGCCGAGAAAATCACTTCTATGCCATAAAAGAGTTTTTGGCAAGAAATAGTGAATTTTGAGGCAAGCAGGTTGTCCAAATGCTTAATTCACAGAGAAAATCACTTCTATGCCATAAAAGAGTGGTTGGCAAGAAATAGTGAATTTTGAGGCAAGCAGTTTGTCGAAATGCTTAATTCGCCGAGAAAATCACTTCTATGCCATAAAAGAGTTTTTGGCAAGAAATAGTGAATTTTGAGGCTAGCAGTTTGTGAAAATGCTTAATTCGACGATAAAATCACTCCTATGCCATAAAAGTGGGTTTGGCAAGAAATAATGAATTTTGATGCAAGCAGTTTTTCAAAATGCTTAGTTCGACGAGAAAATCACTTCTATGCCATAAAAGAGTGTTTGGCAAGAAATAGTGAATTTTGAGGCAAGCAGTTTGTCAAAATGCTTACTTCGACGTTAAAATCACTTCTAAGCCATAAAAGAGGGTTTGGCAAGAAATAATGAATTTTGAGGCAAGCAGTTTTTCAAAATGCTTAATTCGTCGAGAAAATCACTTCTATTCCATAAAAGAGTGTTTGGCAAGAAATAGTGAATTTTGAGGCTAGCAGTTTTTCAAAATGCTTTATTCGACGAGAAAATCACTTCTATGCCATAAAAGAGTGGTTGGCAAGAAATAGTGAATTTTGAGGCAAGCAGTTTGTCCAAATGCTTTATTCGCCGAGAAAATCACTTCTATTTCATAAAAGACAGCTGGCAAGAAATGGTGAATTTTGAGGCAAGCAGTTTGTCCAAATGCTTTATTCGCCGAGAAAATCACTTCTATTTCATAAAAGACAGCTGGCAAGAAATGGTGAATTTTGAGGCAAGCAGTTTGTCCAAATGCTTTATTCGCCGAGAAAATCACTTTTCTGCCATAAAAGACTGTTTGGCATGAAATGGTAAATTTTGAGTTAAGCAGTTTGTCAAAATGCTTAATTCGCAGAAAAAATTACTTTGATGCAATGAAAGACTGTTTAGAAAAAGATAGTGAATTTTGAGGCTAGCAGTTTGTGAAAATGCTTAATTCGCCGAGAAAATCACTTCTATGCCACAAAAGAGTGGTTGGCAAGAAATAGTGAATTTTGAGGCTAGCAGTTTGTGAAAATGCTTAATTCGACGATAAAATCACTTCTATGCCATAAAAGAGTGTTTGGCAAGAAATAGTGAATTTTGAGTCAAGCAGTTTGTCAAAATGCTTAATTCGCAGAGAAAATCACTTTGATGCAATGAAAGAATGTTCGGCAAAAAATATAGAATTTTGATGCAAGCAGTTTGTCAAAATGCTTTATTCGCCGAGAAAATCACTTTTCTGCCATAAAAGACTGTTTAGCAAATGATAGTGTATTTTAATGCAAGCAGTTTGTCAAAATGCTTAATTCTCCAAGAAAATCACTTCTACTCCATAAAAGACTGTTTGGCAAGAAATAGTGAATTTTGAGGCAAGCAGTTTGTCGAAATGCTTAATTCGCCGAAAAATCACTTCGATGCCATAAAAGAGTGGTTGGCAAGAAATAATGAATTTTGAGGCAAGCAGTTTGTCCAAATGCTTTTTTCGCCGAGAAAATCACTTCTATGTCATAAAAGACAGCTGGGAAGAAATGGTGAATTTTGAGGGAAGCAGTTTGTCCAAATGCTTTATTCGCCGAGAAAATCACTTTTCTGCCATAAAAGACTGTTTAGCAAAAGATAGTGAATTTTAATGCAAGCAGTTTTTCAAAATGTTTAATTCGACGATAAAATCACTTCTATGCCATAAACGACTGTTTAGCAAAAGATAGTGAATTTTAATGCAAGCAGTTTTTCAAAATGTTTAATTCGACGATAAAATCACTTCTATGCCATAAACGACTGTTAGGTAAGAAATGGTGAATATTGAGGCAAGCGGTTTGTCAAAATGCTTAATTCGCAGAGAAAATCACTTCTATGCCATAAAAGAGTGTTTGGCAAGAAATAGTGAATTTTGAGGCTAGCAGTTTGTGAAAATGCTTAATTCAACGATAAAATCACTTCTATGCCATAAAAGAGTGTTTGGCAAGAAATACTGAATTTTGAGGCAAGCAGTTTGTCGAAATGCTTAATTCGCCGAGAAAATCACTTCTATGCCATAAAAGAGTTTTTGGCAAGAAATTGTGAATTTTGAGGCAAGCAGGTTGTCGAAATGCTTAATTCACAGAGAAAATCACTTCTATGCCATAAAAGAGTGGTTGGCAAGAAATAGTGAATTTTGAGGCAAGCAGTTTGTCGAAATGCTTAGTTCGACGAGAAAATCACTTCTATGCCATAAAAGAGTGTTTGGCAAGAAATAGTGAATTTTGATGCAAGCAGTTTGTCAAAATGCTTAATTCGACGAGAAAATCACTTCTATGCCATCAAAGACTGTTTGGCAAGAAATGGTGAATTTTGAGGCAAGCAGTTTTTCAAAATGCTTAATTCGTCGAGAAAATCACATTTATGCCGGAAAAGAGTATTTGGCAAGAAAGAGTGAATTGTGAGGCAAGCAGTTTGTCAAAATGCTTACTTCGACGTTAAAATCACTTCTAAGCCATAAAAGAGGGTTTGGCAAGAAATAATGAATTTTGAGGCAAGCAGTTTTTCAAAATGCTTAATTCGTCGAGAAAATCACTTCTATTCCATAAAAGAGTGTTTGGCAAGAAATAGTGAATTTTGATGCAAGCAGTTTGTCAAAATGCTTTATTCGACGAGAAAATCACTTTGATGCAATGAAAGACTGTTTAGCAAAAGATAGTGAATTTCGAGGCAAGCAGTTTGTCCAAATGCTTTATTCGCCGAGAAAATCACTTCTATGTCATAAAAGACAGCTGGCAAGAAATGGTGAATTTTGAGGCAAGCAGTTTGTCCAAATGCTTTATACGCCGAGAAAATCACTTTTCTGCCATAAAAGACTGTTTAGCAAAAGATAGTAAATTTTAATGCAAGCAGATTTTCAAAATGCTTAATTCGACGATAAAATCACTTACATGCCATAAAAGACTGTTAGGAAAGAAATGGTGAATATTGAGGCAAGCGGTTTGTCAAAATGCTTAATTCGCAGAGAAAATCACTTCTATCCCATAAAAGAGTGTTTGGCAAGAAATAGTGAATTTTGAGGCTAGCAGTTTGTGAAAATGCTTAATTCGACGATAAAATCACTTCTATGCCATAAAAGAGTGTTTGGCAAGAAATAGTGAATTTTGAGACAAGCAGTTTGTCGAAATGCTTAATTCGCCGAGAAAATCACTTCTATGCCATAAAAGAGTGTTTGGCAAGAAATAGTGAATTTTGAGGCAAGCAGTTTGTCGAAATGCTTAATTCGCCGAGAAAATCACTTCTATGCCATAAAAGAGTTTTTGGCAAGAAATAGTGAATTTTGAGGCAAGCAGGTTGTCCAAATGCTTAATTCACAGAGAAAATCACTTTGATGCAATAAAAGACTGTTTAGCAAAACACAGTGAATTTTGATGGAAGTAGTTTTTCAAAATGCTTAATTCGACGATAAAATCACTTCTATGCCATAAAAGACTGTTTGGCAAAAAATAGTTAATTTTGATGCAAGCAGCTAGCAATTGCGCTCAGGGCTGCAAAAAAGCACAGAGAGCACAGAGTCTCACTCTATGCAGACGATCTGCTCCTCTACATCTCGGACCCACAAAGCTGCATGGACGGAATCATCGCGCTCCTGAAAGAGTTTGGAGCATTCTCGGGCTACAAACTCAACATGAGCAAAAGCGAGATCTTCCCAGTACACCAGCAAGCGGGGGGGGGGGGGGCAGCACTAAAGGGGCTGCCGTTCAAACAAGCCCGACATAAATTCCGCTACCTGGGGATCCAAATAGCCCATGACTGGAAAGGGATCCACAAATGGAACCTCACCAGCCTGGCGGAGGAAGTAAAAAAGGACCTTCAAAGATGGAACACACTCCCACTCTCCCTCGCAGGAAGAGTCCAGACGATCAAAATGAACGTATTGCCCAGGTTCCTCTTCCTGTTTAGATCCATTCCGATCTACATCCCAAGGCCTTCTTCATAGCGCTGGACAAACTTATCATGGCGTTCGTATGGGGCGGGGGGGGGGGGGGGGGGGGGGTAAAAATGCTAGGATCCCAAAGAAGGTCCTACAGAAAACAAAATCCCGAATCTACAATTCTACCACTGGGCGGCAACAGCCGAGCGAGTAAGGGGATGGATCCAGGAGCCAGAAGCCGAGTGGGTACGTGCGGAGGAGGCCTCCTGCATGGGGACCTCCCTCCGGGCCCTCGCCACGGCAGCACTCCCATCCCCACCCAAAAAACACTCCAGCAGCCCAGTGGTGACAGCCACTCTCCAATCCTGGAACCAACTGCGGCAGCAATTTGGCCTGAACAAAATGTCGGTCAAGGCTCCCATCTGCAACAACCATAGGTTCAAACCAGCACTGACTGACGCCACCTTCAAAAGGTGGAGACAGGACGGGGGGACACTGACAGTCAGGGACCTATACACGGACGACAGGATCGCAACACTGGACGAACTGACAGAGAAATTTCAGCTAGCTGGGGGGAACGAGCTACGGTATCTGCAGCTCAAAAACTTCCTACGAAAGGAGACAAGGACGTACCCACAACCGCCACGACAGACACTACTGGAAGACCTACTGGACGCAAGTATCCTAGAGAAAGGGAACTGTAGTGACATGTATGGCCGACTGGTAGATAGGGACGACACCGTACTGGACGCAACAAGAAGGAAATGGGAGGACGACCTGCGGATGGAGATAGGGTGGGGACTCTGGAGCGAAGCACTGCATAGGGTCAACTCCACCTCCACGTGCGCAAGGCTCAGCCTGACGCAACTAAAAGTGGTACATAGAGCCCACTTAACGAGAAACCATATGAGTAGGTTCTTCCCGGAGGTGGAGGACAGATGTGAGCGGTGCCAAAGAGGCCCGGCCAACCACGCCCACATGTTCTGGTCTTCCCCAGACTTGTGGAGTACTGGACAGCCTTCTTCGAGGCTATGTCCAAAGTGGTGGGGGTGAGGGTGGAGCCATGCCCGATAGTGGCGGTCTTCGGGGTTTCAGACCAGCCAGATCTATTCCTGGGGAGGAGGGCGAACGCCCTTGCCTTTGCCTCCCTGATCGCCCGCCGTAGAATCCTGTTTGGCTGGCGATCAGCAGCACCGCCCAGAGCTGCAGACTGGCTGTCCGACCTCTTGGATTCTGTCCAAATGGAGAAAATCAAATTCGCCATCCGAGGGTCGGACGACAGCTTCCACAGAACGTGGGGGCCATTCATGCAATTGTTCCGGGACCTGATTGTGGCCAACGTACAAGAGGAAGAATTGTCGGGGGAAGGTAGCCGGCGGGGAGGGGGGGGGGGGGGGGGTCTACTGGGTTCGTTACGGGGGTTTGATGGCTAGCTAAGGCCCAAAACCAAACTAAATAAATGCCAATAAACATTTTGGGGAATGTAAAATATGTATGCCGACGAAAAGGGGGAAGCCACAGTTATTACTACGAAGATGCTCACCTGTAAATATATATGTTAATTTTAGCGTGTTCTTTTTTTCTCTCTCTCTCTAACAATTTGTAATTTGTTCAATATAAAACATGAAAACTGAATAAAAAAACATTTATAAAATTTTTTTTGATGCAAGCACTTTGTCAAAATGCTTAATTCACAGAGAAAATCACTTTGATGCAATAAAAGACTGTTTAGCAAAACATAGCAGTTTGTCGAAATGCTTAATTCGTCGAGAAAATCACTTCTATGCCATAAAAGAGTGTTTGGCAAGAAATAGTGAATTTTGAGGCAAGCAGTTTGTCCAAATGCTTAATTCACAGAGAAAATCACTTTGATGCAATAAAAGACTGTTTAGCAAAACAATGAATTTTGAGGCAATCAGTTTGTCGAAATGCTTATTTCATCGAGAAAATCACTTCTATACCAAAAGAGAGTGTTTGGCAAGAAATAGTGAATTTTGAGGCAAGCAGTTTTTCAAAATGCTTTATTCGACGAGAAAATCACTTCTATGCCATAAAAGAGTGGTTGGCAAGAAATAGTGAATTTTGAGGCAAGCAGTTTGTCCAAATGCTTTATTCGCCGAGAAAATCACTTCTATTTCATAAAAGACAGCTGGCAAGAAATGGTGAATTTTGAGGCAAGCAGTTTGTCCAAATGCTTTATTCGCCGAGAAAATCACTTTTCTGCCATAAAAGACTGTTTGGCATGAAATGGTAAATTTTGAGTTAAGCAGTTTGTCAAAATGCTTAATTCGCAGAAAAAATCACTTTGATGCAATGAAAGACTGTTTAGAAAAAGATAGTGAATTTTGAGGCTAGCAGTTTGTGAAAATGCTTAATTCGCCGAGAAAATCACTTCTATGCCACAAAAGAGTGGTGGGCAAGAAATAGTGAATTTTGAGGCTAGCAGTTTGTGAAAATGCTTAATTCGACGATAAAATCACTTCTATGCCATAAAAGACTGTTTGACAAGAAATGGTGAATTTTGAGGCAAGCAGTTTGTCGAAATGCTTAATTCGCCGAGAAAATCACTTCTATGCCATAAAAGAGTGGTTGGCAAGAAATAGTGAATTTTGAGGCAATCAGTTTGTCGAAATGCTTAATTCATCGAGAAAATCACTTCTATACCAAAAGAGAGTGTTTGGCAAGAAATAGTGAATTTTGAGGCAAGCAGTTTTTCAAAATGCTTTATTCGACGAGAAAATCACTTCTATGCCATAAAAGAGTGGTTGGCAAGAAATAGTGAATTTTGAGGCAAGCAGTTTGTCCAAATGCTTTATTCGCCGAGAAAATCACTTCTATTTCATAAAAGACAGCTGGCAAGAAATGGTGAATTTTGAGGCAAGCAGTTTGTCCAAATGCTTTATTCGCCGAGAAAATCACTTTTCTGCCATAAAAGACTGTTTGGCATGAAATGGTAAATTTTGAGTTAAGCAGTTTGTCAAAATGCTTAATTCGCAGAAAAAAATCACTTTGATGCAATGAAAGACTGTTTAGAAAAAGATAGTGAATTTTGAGGCTAGCAGTTTGTGAAAATGCTTAATTCGCCGAGAAAATCACTTCTATGCCACAAAAGAGTGGTTGGCAAGAAATAGTGAATTTTGAGGCTAGCAGTTTGTGAAAATGCTTAATTCGACGATAAAATCACTTCTATGCCATAAAAGAGTGTTTGGCAAGAAATAGTGAATTTTGAGTCAAGCAGTTTGTCAAAATGCTTAATTCGCAGAGAAAATCACTTTGATGCAATGAAAGAATGTTCGGCAAAAAATATAGAATTTTGATGCAAGCAGTTTGTCAAAATGCTTTATTCGCCGAGAAAATCACTTTTCTGCCATAAAAGACTGTTTAGCAAATGATAGTGTATTTTAATGCAAGCAGTTTGTCAAAATGCTTAATTCTCCAAGAAAATCACTTCTACTCCATAAAAGACTGTTTGGCAAGAAATAGTGAATTTTGAGGCAAGCAGTTTGTCGAAATGCTTAATTCGCCGAGAAAATCACTTCGATGCCATAAAAGAGTGGTTGGCAAGAAATAATGAATTTTGAGGCAAGCAGTTTGTCGAAATGCTTTTTTCGCCGAGAAAATCACTTCTATGTCATAAAAGACAGCTGGGAAGAAATGGTGAATTTTGAGGGAAGCAGTTTGTCCAAATGCTTTATTCGCCGAGAAAATCACTTTTCTGCCATAAAAGACTGTTTAGCAAAAGATAGTGAATTTTAATGCAAGCAGTTTTTCAAAATGTTTAATTCGACGATAAAATCACTTCTATGCCATAAACGACTGTTTAGCAAAAGATAGTGAATTTTAATGCAAGCAGTTTTTCAAAATGTTTAATTCGACGATAAAATCACTTCTATGCCATAAACGACTGTTAGGTAAGAAATTGTGAATATTGAGGCAAGCGGTTTGTCAAAATGCTTACTTCGACGTTAAAATCACTTCTAAGCCATAAAAGAGGGTTTGGCAAGAAATAATGAATTTTGAGGCAAGCAGTTTTTCAAAATGCTTAATTCGTCGAGAAAATCACTTCTATTCCATAAAAGAGTGTTTGGCAAGAAATAGTGAATTTTGATGCAAGCAGTTTGTCAAAATGCTTTATTCGACGAGAAAATCACTTTGATGCAATGAAAGACTGTTTAGCAAAAGATAGTGAATTTCGAGGCAAGCAGTTTGTCAAAATGCTTTATTCGCCATGAAAATCACTTCTATTTCATAACAGACTGTTTGGCAAGAAATGGTGAATTTTGAGGCAAGCAGTTTGTCCAAATGCTTTATTCGCCGAGAAAATCACTTTTCTGCCATAAAAGACTGTTTAGCAAAAGATAGTGAATTTTAATGCAAGCAGTTTTTCAAAATGTTTAATTCGACGATAAAATCACTTCTATGCCATAAACGACTGTTTAGCAAAAGATAGTGAATTTTAATGCAAGCAGTTTTTCAAAATGTTTAATTCGACGATAAAATCACTTCTATGCCATAAACGACTGTTAGGCAAGAAATGGTGAATATTGAGGCAAGTGGTTTGTCAAAATGCTTAATTCGCAGAGAAAATCACTTCTATGCCATAAAAGAGTGTTTGGCAAGAAATAGTGAATTTTGAGGCTAGCAGTTTGTGAAAATGCTTAATTCGACGATAAAATCACTTCTATGCCATAAAAGAGTGTTTGGCAAGAAATACTGAATTTTGAGGCTAGCAGTTTGTGAAAATGCTTAATTCGACGATAAAATCACTTCTATGCCATAAAAGAGTGTTTGGCAAGAAATAGTGAATTTTGAGACAAGCAGTTTGTCGAAATGCTTAATTCGCCGGGAAAATCACTTCTATGCCATAAAAGAGTGGTTGGCAAGAAATAGTGAATTTTGAGGCAAGCAGTTTGTCGAAATGCTTAATTCGCCGAGAAAATCACTTCTATGCCATAAAAGAGTTTTTGGCAAGAAATAGTGAATTTTGAGGCAAGCAGGTTGTCCAAATGCTTAATTCACAGAGAAAATCACTTCTATGCCATAAAAGAGTGGTTGGCAAGAAATAGTGAATTTTGAGGCAAGCAGTTTGTCGAAATGCTTAATTCGCCGAGAAAATCACTTCTATGCCATAAAAGAGTTTTTGGCAAGAAATAGTGAATTTTGAGGCTAGCAGTTTGTGAAAATGCTTAATTCGACGATAAAATCACTCCTATGTCATAAAAGACTGTTTGGCAAGAAATGGTGAATTTTGAGGCAAGCAGGTTGTCCAAATGCTTAATTCACAGAGAAAATCACTTCTATGCCATAAAAGACTGTTTAGCAAAACATAGTGAATTTTGATGCAAGCAGTTTGTCAAAATGCTTAATTCGACGAGAAAATCACTTCTATGCCATAAAAGACTGTTTGGCAAGAAATGGTGAATTTTGAGGCAAGCAGTTTTTCAAAATGCTTAATTCGTCGAGAAAATCACTTTTATGCCAGAAAAGAGTATTTGGCAAGAAAGAGTGAATTGTGAGGCAAGCAGTTTGTCAAAATGCTTACTTCGACGTTAAAATCACTTCTATGCCATAAAAGAGTGTTTGGCAAGAAATAGTGAATTTTGATGCAAGCAGTTTTTCAAAATGCTTAATTCGACGAGAATATCACTTCTATGCCATAAAAGACTGTTTGGCAAGAAATGGTGAATTTTGAGTCAAGCAGTTTGTCAAAATGCTTAATTCGCAGAGAAAATCACTTTGATGCAATGAAAGACTGTTTAGCAAAAGATAGTGAATTTCGGGGCAAGCAGTTTGTCATAATGCTTAATTCGCCGAGAAAATCACTTCTATGCGATAAAAGACTGTTTGCCAAAAAAATAGTGAATTTTGAGGCAAGCAGTTATTTAAAATGCTTCTTTCACCGAGAAAATGACTTTTATGCCAGAAAAGACTGTTTAGCAAGAAATAGTGAATTTTGAGGCAAGCAGTTTGTCAAAATGCTTTATTCGCCGAGAAAATCACTTCTATGCAATAAAAGACTGTTTTGCAAGAAATGGTGAATTTTGAGGCAAGCAGTTTGTCAAAATGCTTAGTTCGACGAGAAAATCATATGAGTAGGTTCTTCCCGGAGGTGGAGGACAGATGTGAGCGGTGCCAAAGAGGCCCGGCCAACCACGCCCACATGTTCTGGTCTTCCCCAGACTTGTGGAGTACTGGACAGCCTTCTTCGAGGCTATGTCCAAAGTGGTGGGGGTGAGGGTGGAGCCATGCCCGATAGTGGCGGTCTTCGGGGTTTCAGACCAGCCAGATCTATTCCTGGGGAGGAGGGCGGACGCCCTTGCCTTTGCCTCCCTGATCGCCCGCCGTAGAATCCTGTTTGGCTGGCGGTCAGCAGCACCGCCCAGAGCTGCAGACTGGCTGTCCGACCTCTCGGATTCTGTCCAAATGGAGAAAATCAAATTCGCCATCCGAGGGTCGGACGACAGCTTCCACAGAACGTGGGGGCCATTCATGCAATTGTTCCGGGACCTGATTGTGGCCAACGTACAAGAGGAAGTATTGTCGGGGGAAGGTAGCCGGCGGGGAGGGGGGGGGGGTTTACGGGTTCGTTACGGGGGTTTGATGGCTAGCTCAGGCCCAAAACCAAACTAAATAAATGCCAATAAACATGTTGGGGAATGTAAAATATGTATGCCGACGAAAAGGGGGAAGCCACAGTTATTACTACGAAGATGCTCACCTGTAAATATATATATGTTAATTTTAGCGTGTTCTTTTTTTTCTCTCTCTAACAATTTGTAATTTGTTCAATATAAAACATGAAAACTGAATAAAAAAACATTTATAAAATTTTTTTTGATGCAAGCAGTTTGTCAAAATGCTTAATTCACAGAGAAAATCACTTTGATGCAATAAAAGACTGTTTAGCAAAACATAGCAGTTTGTCGAAATGCTTAATTCGTCGAGAAAATCACTACTATGCCATAAAAGAGTGTTTGGCAAGAAATAGTGAATTTTGAGGCAAGCAGTTTTTCAAAATGCTTAATTCGCAGAGAAAATCACTTTGATGCAATGAAAGACTGTTTAGCAAAAGATAGTGAATTTCGAGGCAAGCTGTTTGTCAAATGCTTTATTCGCCATGAAAATCACTTTTATCGCATAAAAGAATGTTCGGTAAAAAATATTGAATTTTGATGCAAGCAGTTTGTCAAAATGCTTTATTCGCCGAGAAAATCACTTCTATGTCATAAAAGACTGTTTGGCAAGAAATGGTGAATTTTGAGGCAAGCAGTTTGTCAAAATGCAGTTTGATGCAAGCAGATTTTCAAAATGCTTAATTCGCCGAGATAATCACTTCTATTCCATAAAAGACAGCTGGCAAGAAATGGTGAATTTTGAGGCAAGCAGTTTGTCCAAATGCTTTATTCGCCGAGAAAATCACTTATATGTCATAAAAGACAGCTGGGAAGAAATGGTGAATTTTGAGGCAAGCAGTTTGTCCAAATGCTTTATACGCCGAGAAAATCACTTTTCTGCCATAAAAGACTGTTTAGCAAAAGATAGTAAATTATAATGCAAGCAGATTTTCAAAATGCTTAATTCGACGATAAAATCACTTATATGCCATAAAAGACTGTTAGGAAAGAAATGGTGAATATTGAGGCAAGCGGTTTGTCAAAATGCTTAATTCGCAGAGAAAATCACTTCTATCCCATAAAAGAGTGTTTGGCAAGAAATAGTGAATTTTGAGGCTAGCAGTTTGTGAAAATGCTTAATTCGACGATAAAATCACTTCTATGCCATAAAAGAGTGTTTGGCAAGAAATAGTGAATTTTGAGACAAGCAGTTTGTCGAAATGCTTAATTCGCCGGGAAAATCACTTCTATGCCATAAAAGAGTGGTTGGCAAGAAATAGTGAATTTTGAGGCAAGCAGTTTGTCGAAATGCTTAATTCGCCGAGAAAATCACTTCTATGCCATAAAAGAGTTTTTGGCAAGAAATAGTGAATTTTGAGGCAAGCAGGTTGTCCAAATGCTTAATTCACAGAGAAAATCACTTTGATGCAATAAAAGACTGTTTAGCAAAACACAGTGAATTTTGATGGAAGTAGTTTTTCAAAATGCTTAATTCGACGATAAAATCACTTCTATGCCATAAAAGACAGCTGGCAAGAAATGGTGAATTTTGAGGCAAGCAGTTTGTCCAAATGCTTTATTTGCCGAGAAAATCACTTATATGTCATAAAAGACAGCTGGGAAGAAATGGTGAATTTTGAGGCAAGCAGTTTGTCCAAATGCTTTATACGCCGAGAAAATCACTTTTCTGCCATAAAAGACTGTTTAGCAAAAGATAGTAAATTATAATGCAAGCAGATTTTCAAAATGCTTAATTCGACGATAAAATCACTTATATGCCATAAAAGACTGTTAGGAAAGAAATGGTGAATGTTGAGGCAAGCGGTTTGTCAAAATGCTTAATTCGCAGAGAAAATCACTTCTATCCCATAAAAGAGTGTTTGGCAAGAAATAGTGAATTTTGAGGCTAGCAGTTTGTGAAAATGCTTAATTCGACGATAAAATCACTTCTATGCCATAAAAGAGTGTTTGGCAAGAAATAGTGAATTTTGAGACAAGCAGTTTGTCGAAATGCTTAATTCGCCGGGAAAATCACTTCTATGCCATAAAAGAGTGGTTGGCAAGAAATAGTGAATTTTGAGGCAAGCAGTTTGTCGAAATGCTTAATTCGCCGAGAAAATCACTTCTATGCCATAAAAGAGTTTTTGGCAAGAAATAGTGAATTTTGAGGCAAGCAGGTTGTCCAAATGCTTAATTCACAGAGAAAATCACTTTGATGCAATAAAAGACTGTTTAGCAAAACACAGTGAATTTTGATGGAAGTAGTTTTTCAAAATGCTTAATTCGACGATAAAATCACTTCTATGCCATAAAAGACTGTTTGGCAAAAAATAGTTAATTTTGATGCAAGCAGCTAGCAATTGCGCTCAGGGCAGCAAAAAATTGGAGGGGGATCCGAAGGGGAGGCAGAGAGCACAGAGTCTCACTCTATGCAGACGATCTGCTCCTCTACATCTCGGACCCACAAAGCTGCATGGACGGAATCATCGCGCTCCTGAAAGAGTTTGGAGCCTTCTCGGGCTACAAACTCAACATGAGCAAAAGCGAGATCTTCCCAGTACACCAGCAAGGGGGGGGGGGGGGGCAGCACTAAAGGGGCTGCCGTTCAAACAAGCCCGACATAAATTCCGCTACCTGGGGATCCAAATAGCCCATGACTGGAAAGGGATCCACAAATGGAACCTCACCAGCCTGGCGGAGGAAGTAAAAAAGGACCTTCAAAGATGGAACACACTCCCACTCTCCCTCGCAGGAAGAGTCCAGACGATCAAAATGAACGTATTGCCCAGGTTCCTCTTCCTGTTTAGATCCATTCCGATCTACATCCCAAGGCCTTCTTCATAGCGCTGGACAAACTTATCATGGCGTTCGTATGGGGCGGGGGGGGGTAAAAATGCTAGGATCCCAAAGGAGGTCCTACAGAAAACAAAATCTCGAATCTACAATTCTACCACTGGGCTGCAACAGCCGAGCGAGTAAGGGGATGGATCCAGGAGCCAGAAGCCGAGTGGGTACGTGCGGAGGAGGCCTCCTGCATGGGGACCTCCCTCCGGGCCCTCGCCACGGCAGCACTCCCATCCCCACCCAAAAAACACTCCAGCAGCCCAGTGGTGACAGCCACCCTCCAATCCTGGAACCAACTGCGGCAGCAATTTGGCCTGAACAAAATGTCGGTCAAGGCTCCCATCTGCAACAACCATAGGTTCAAACCAGCACTGACTGACGCCACCTTCAAAAGGTGGAGACAGGACGGGGGGACACTGACAGTCAGGGACCTATACACGGACGACAGGATCGCAACACTGGACGAACTGACAGAGAAATTTCAGCTAGCTGGGGGGAACGAGCTACGGTATCTGCAGCTCAAAAACTTCCTACGAAAGGAGACAAGGACGTACCCACAACCGCCACGACAGACACTACTGGAAGACCTACTGGACGCAAGTATCCTAGAGAAAGGGAACTGTAGTGACATGTATGGCCGACTGGTAGATAGGGACGACACCGTACTGGACGCAACAAGAAGGAAATGGGAGGACGACCTGCGGATGGAGATAGGGTGGAGACTGTGGAGCGAAGCACTGCATAGGGTCAACTCCACCTCCACGTGCGCAAGGCTCAGCCTGACGCAACTAAAAGTGGTACATAGAGCCCACTTAACGAGAAACCATATGAGTAGGTTCTTCCCGGAGGTGGAGGACAGATGTGAGCGGTGCCAAAGAGGCCCGGCCAACCACGCCCACATGTTCTGGTCTTCCCCAGACTTGTGGAGTACTGGACAGCCTTCTTCGAGGCTATGTCCAAAGTGGTGGGGGTGAGGGTGGAGCCATGCCCGATAGTGGCGGTCTTCGGGGTTTCAGACCAGCCAGATCTATTCCTGGGGAGGAGGGCGGACGCCCTTGCCTTTGCCTCCCTGATCGCCCGCCGTAGAATCCTGTTTGGCTGGCGGTCAGCAGCACCGCCCAGAGCTGCAGACTGGCTGTCCGACCTCTCGGATTCTGTCCAAATGGAGAAAATCAAATTCGCCATCCGAGGGTCGGACGACAGCTTCCACAGAACGTGGGGGCCATTCATGCAATTGTTCCGGGACCTGATTGTGGCCAACGTACAAGAGGAAGAATTGTCGGGGGAAGGTAGCCGGCGGGGAGGGGGGGGGGGGGTCTACGGGTTCGTTACGGGGGTTTGATGGCTAGCTAAGGCCCAAAACCAAACTAAATAAATGCCAATAAACATTTTGGGGAATGTAAAATATGTATGCCGACGAAAAGGGGGAAGCCACAGTTATTACTACGAAGATGCTCACCTGTAAATATATATGTTAATTTTAGCGTGTTCTTTTTTTACTCTCTCTCTCTAACAATTTGTAATTTGTTCAATATAAAACATGAAAACTGAATAAAAAAACATTTATAAATTTTTTTTTGATGCAAGCAGTTTGTCAAAATGCTTAATTCACAGAGAAAATCACTTTGATGCAATAAAAGACTGTTTAGCAAAACATAGCAGTTTGTCGAAATGCTTAATTCGTCGAGAAAATCACTTCTATGCCATAAAAGAGTGTTTGGCAAGAAATAGTGAATTTTGAGGCAAGCAGTTTGTCCAAATGCTTAATTCACAGAGAAAATCACTTTCATGCAATAAAAGACTGTTTAGCAAAACAATGAATTTTGAGGCAATCAGTTTGTCGAAATGCTTATTTCATCGAGAAAATCACTTCTATACCAAAAGAGAGTGTTTGGCAAGAAATAGTGAATTTTGAGGCAAGCAGTTTTTCAAAATGCTTTATTCGACGAGAAAATCACTTCTATGCCATAAAAGAGTGGTTGGCAAGAAATAGTGAATTTTGAGGCAAGCAGTTTGTCCAAATGCTTTATTCGCCGAGAAAATCACTTCTATTTCATAAAAGACAGCTGGCAAGAAATGGTGAATTTTGAGGCAAGCAGTTTGTCCAAATGCTTTATTCGCCGAGAAAATCACTTTTCTGCCATAAAAGACTGTTTGGCATGAAATGGTAAATTTTGAGTTAAGCAGTTTGTCAAAATGCTTAATTCGCAGAAAAAATCACTTTGATGCAATGAAAGACTGTTTAGAAAAAGATAGTGAATTTTGAGGCTAGCAGTTTGTGAAAATGCTTAATTCGCCGAGAAAATCACTTCTATGCCACAAAAGAGTGGTTGGCAAGAAATAGTGAATTTTGAGGCTAGCAGTTTTTCAAAATGCTTTATTCGACGAGAAAATCACTTCTATGCCATAAAAGAGTGGTTGGCAAGAAATAGTGAATTTTGAGGCAAGCAGTTTGTCCAAATGCTTTATTCGCCGAGAAAATCACTTCTATTTCATAAAAGACAGCTGGCAAGAAATGGTGAATTTTGAGGCAAGCAGTTTGTCCAAATGCTTTATTCGCCGAGAAAATCACTTTTCTGCCATAAAAGACTGTTTGGCATGAAATGGTAAATTTTGAGTTAAGCAGTTTGTCAAAATGCTTAATTCGCAGAAAAAATCACTTTGATGCAATGAAAGACTGTTTAGAAAAAGATAGTGAATTTTGAGGCTAGCAGTTTGTGAAAATGCTTAATTCGCCCGAGAAAATCACTTCTATGCCATAAAAGAGTGGTTGGCAAGAAATAGTGAATTTTGAGGCAAGCAGTTTGTGAAAATGCTTAATTCGCCCGAGAAAATCACTTCTATGCCATAAAAGAGTGTTTGGCAAGAAATAGTGAATTTTGAGTCAAGCAGTTTGTCAAAATGCTTAATTCGCAGAGAAAATCACTTTGATGCAATGAAAGAATGTTCGGCAAAAAATATAGAATTTTGATGCAAGCAGTTTGTCAAAATGCTTTATTCGCCGAGAAAATCACTTTTCTGCCATAAAAGACTGTTTCGCAAATGATAGTGTATTTTAATGCAAGCAGTTTGTCAAAATGCTTAATTCTCCGAGAAAATCACTTCTACTCCATAAAAGACTGTTTGGCAAGAAATAGTGAATTTTGAGGCAAGCAGTTTGTCGAAATGCTTAATTCGCCGAGAAAATCACTTCGATGCCATAAAAGAGTGGTTGGCAAGAAATAATGAATTTTGAGGCAAGCAGTTTGTCCAAATGCTTTTTTCGCCGAGAAAATCACTTCTATGTCATAAAAGACAGCTGGCAAGAAATGGTGAATTTTGAGGGAAGCAGTTTGTCCAAATGCTTTATTCGCCGAGAAAATCACTTTTCTGCCATAAAAGACTGTTTAGCAAAAGATAGTGAATTTTAATGCAAGCAGTTTTTCAAAATGTTTAATTCGACGATAAAATCACTTCTATGCCATAAACGACTGTTTAGCAAAAGATAGTGAATTTTAATGCAAGCAGTTTTTCAAAATGTTTAATTCGACGATAAAATCACTTCTATGCCATAAACGACTGTTAGGCAAGAAATGGTGAATATTGAGGCAAGCAGTTTGTCAAAATGCTTAATTCGCAGAGAAAATCACTTCTATGCCATAAAAGAGTGTTTGGCAAGAAATAGTGAATTTTGAGGCAAGCAGTTTGTGAAAATGCTTAATTCGACGATAAAATCACTTCTATGCCATAAAAGAGTGTTTGGCAAGAAATAGTGAATTTTGAGGCAAGCAGTTTGTCGAAATGCTTAATTCGCCGAGAAAATCACTTCTATGCCATAAAAGAGTTTTTGGCAAGAAATAGTGAATTTTGAGGCAAGCAGGTTGTCCAAATGCTTAATTCACAGAGAAAATCACTTCTATGCCATAAAAGAGTGGTTGGCAAGAAATAGTGAATTTTGAGGCAAGCAGTTTGTCGAAATGCTTAATTCGCCGAGAAAATCACTTCTATGCCATAAAAGAGTTTTTGGCAAGAAATAGTGAATTTTGAGGCTAGCAGTTTGTGAAAATGCTTAATTCGACGATAAAATCACTCCTATGCCATAAAAGAGGGTTTGGCAAGAAATAATGAATTTTGAGGCAAGCAGTTTTTCAAAATGTTTAATTCGACGATAAAATCACTTCTATGCCATAAACGACTGTTAGGTAAGAAATGGTGAATATTGAGGCAAGCGGTTTGTCAAAATGCTTAATTCGCAGAGAAAATCACTTCTATGCCATAAAAGAGTGTTTGGCAAGAAATAGTGAATTTTGAGGCTAGCAGTTTGTGAAAATGCTTAATTCGACGATAAAATCACTTCTATGCCATAAAAGAGTGTTTGGCAAGAAATACTGAATTTTGAGGCTAGCAGTTTGTGAAAATGCTTAATTCGACGATAAAATCACTTCTATGTCACAAAAGAGTGGTTGGCAAGAAATAGTGAATTTTGAGGCTAGCAGTTTGTGAAAATGCTTAATTCGCCGAGAAAATCACTTCTATGCCATAAAAGAGTGTTTGGCAAGAAATAGTGAATTTTGAGTCAAGCAGTTTGTCAAAATGCTTAATTCGCAGAGAAAATCACTTTGATGCAATGAAAGAATGTTCGGCAAAAAATATAGAATTTTGATGCAAGCAGTTTGTCAAAATGCTTTATTCGCCGAGAAAATCACTTTTCTGCCATAAAAGACTGTTTAGCAAATGATAGTGTATTTTAATGCAAGCAGTTTGTCAAAATGCTTAATTCTCCGAGAAAATCACTTCTACTCCATAAAAGACTGTTTGGCAAGAAATAGTGAATTTTGAGACAAGCAGTTTGTCGAAATGCTTAATTCGCCGAGAAAATCACTTCGATGCCATAAAAGAGTGGTTGGCAAGAAATAATGAATTTTGAGGCAAGCAGTTTGTCCAAATGCTTTTTTCGCCGAGAAAATCACTTCTATGTCATAAAAGACAGCTGGCAAGAAATGGTGAATTTTGAGGGAAGCAGTTTGTCCAAATGCTTTATTCGCCGAGAAAATCACTTTTCTGCCATAAAAGACTGTTTAGCAAAAGATAGTGAATTTTAATGCAAGCAGTTTTTCAAAATGTTTAATTCGACGATAAAATCACTTCTATGCCATAAACGACTGTTTAGCAAAAGATAGTGAATTTTAATGCAAGCAGTTTTTCAAAATGTTTAATTCGACGATAAAATCACTTCTATGCCATAAACGACTGTTAGGTAAGAAATGGTGAATATTGAGGCAAGCGGTTTGTCAAAATGCTTAATTCGCAGAGAAAATCACTTCTATGCCATAAAAGAGTGTTTGGCAAGAAATAGTGAATTTTGAGGCTAGCAGTTTGTGAAAATGCTTAATTCGACGATAAAATCACTTCTATGCCATAAAAGAGTGTTTGGCAAGAAATACTGAATTTTGAGGCAAGCAGTTTGTCGAAATGCTTAATTCGCCGAGAAAATCACTTCTATGCCATAAAAGAGTTTTTGGCAAGAAATAGTGAATTTTAAGGCAAGCAGGTTGTCCAAATGCTTAATTCACAGAGAAAATCACTTCTATGCCATAAAAGAGTGGTTGGCAAGAAATAGTGAATTTTGAGGCAAGCAGTTTGTCGAAATGCTTAATTCGCCGAGAAAATCACTTCTATGCCATAAAAGAGTTTTTGGCAAGAAATAGTGAATTTTGAGGCTAGCAGTTTGTGAAAATGCTTAATTCGACGATAAAATCACTCCTATGCCATAAAAGAGGGTTTGGCAAGAAATAATGAATTTTGAGGCAAGCAGTTTTTCAAAATGCTTAATTCGACGATAAAATCACTCCTATGTCATAAAAGACTGTTTGGCAAGAAATGGTGAATTTTGAGGCAAGCAGGTTGTCCAAATGCTTAATTCACAGAGAAAATCACTTCTATGCCATAAAAGACTGTTTAGCAAAACATAGTGAATTTTGATGCAAGCAGTTTGTCAAAATGCTTAATTCGACGAGAAAATCACTTCTATGCCATCAAAGACTGTTTGGCAAGAAATGGTGAATTTTGAGGCAAGCAGTTTTTCAAAATGCTTAATTCGTCGAGAAAATCACTTTTATGCCAGAAAAGAGTATTTGGCAAGAAAGAGTGAATTGTGAGGCAAGCAGTTTGTCAAAATGCTTACTTCGACGTTAAAATCACTTCTATGCCATAAAAGAGTGTTTGGCAAGAAATAGTGAATTTTGATGCAAGCAGTTTTTCAAAATGCTTAATTCGACGATAAAATCACTTCTATGCCATAAAAGACTGTTTGGCAAGAAATGGTGAATTTTGAGTCAAGCAGTTTGTCAAAATGCTTAATTCGCAGAGAAAATCACTTTGATGCAATGAAAGACTGTTTAGCAAAAGATAGTGAATTTCGGGGCAAGCAGTTTGTCAAAATGCTTAATTCGCCGAGAAAATCACTTCTATGCGATAAAAGAGTGTTTGGCAAGAAATAGTGAATTTTGAGGCAATCAGTTTTTCGAAATGCTTTATTCGCCGAGAAAATCACTTCTGTGCCAAAAAAGACTGTTTAGCAAGAAATAGTGAATTTTGAGGCAAGCAGTTTGTCAAAATGCTTTATTCGCCGAGAAAATGACTTCTATGTCATAAAAGACTGTTTTGCAAGAAATGGTGAATTTTGAGGCAAGCAGTTTGTCAAAATGCTTAGTTCGACGAGAAAATCATATGAGTAGGTTCTTCCCGGAGGTGGAGGACAGATGTGAGCGGTGCCAAAGAGGCCCGGCCAACCACGCCCACATGTTCTGGTCTTCCCCAGACTTGTGGAGTACTGGACAGCCTTCTTCGAGGCTATGTCCAAAGTGGTGGGGGTGAGGGTGGAGCCATGCCCGATAGTGGCGGTCTTCGGGGTTTCAGACCAGCCAGATCTATTCCTGGGGAGGAGGGCGGACGCCCTTGCCTTTGCCTCCCTGATCGCCCGCCGTAGAATCCTGTTTGGCTGGCGGTCAGCAGCACCGCCCAGAGCTGCAGACTGGCTGTCCGACCTCTCGGATTCTGTCCAAATGGAGAAAATCAAATTCGCCATCCGAGGGTCGGACGACAGCTTCCACAGAACGTGGGGGCCATTCATGCAATTGTTCCGGGACCTGATTGTGGCCAACGTACAAGAGGAAGTATTGTCGGGGGAAGGTAGCCGGCGGGGAGGGGGGGGGGGTCTACGGGTTCGTTACGGGGGTTTGATGGCTAGCTCAGGCCCAAAACCAAACTAAATAAATGCCAATAAACATGTTGGGGAATGTAAAATATGTATGCCGACGAAAAGGGGGAAGCCACAGTTATTACTACGAAGATGCTCACCTGTAAATATATATATGTTAATTTTAGCGTGTTCTTTTTTTTCTCTCTCTAACAATTTGTAATTTGTTCAATATAAAACATGAAAACTGAATAAAAAAACATTTATAAAATTTTTTTTGATGCAAGCAGTTTGTCAAAATGCTTAATTCACAGAGAAAATCACTTTGATGCAATAAAAGACTGTTTAGCAAAACATAGCAGTTTGTCGAAATGCTTAATTCGTCGAGAAAATCACTTCTATGCCATAAAAGAGTGTTTGGCAAGAAATAGTGAATTTTGAGGCAAGCAGTTTTTCAAAATGCTTAATTCGCAGAGAAAATCACTTTGATGCAATGAAAGACTGTTTAGCAAAAGATAGTGAATTTCGAGGCAAGCTGTTTGTCAAATGCTTTATTCGCCATGAAAATCACTTTTATCCCATAAAAGAATGGCCGGTAAAAAATATTGAATTTTGATGCAAGCAGTTTGTCAAAATGCTTTATTCGCCGAGAAAATCACTTCTATGTCATAAAAGACTGTTTGGCAAGAAATGGTGAATTTTGAGGCAAGCAGTTTGTCAAAATGCAGTTTGATGCAAGCAGATTTTCAAAATGCTTAATTCGCCGAGATAATCACTTCTATTCCATAAAAGACAGCTGGCAAGAAATGGTGAATTTTGAGGCAAGCAGTTTGTCCAAATGCTTTATTCGCCGAGAAAATCACTTATATGTCATAAAAGACAGCTGGGAAGAAATGGTGAATTTTGAGGCAAGCAGTTTGTCCAAATGCTTTATACGCCGAGAAAATCACTTTTCTGCCATAAAAGACTGTTTAGCAAAAGATAGTAAATTATAATGCAAGCAGATTTTCAAAATGCTTAATTCGACGATAAAATCACTTATATGCCATAAAAGACTGTTAGGAAAGAAATGGTGAATATTGAGGCAAGCGGTTTGTCAAAATGCTTAATTCGCAGAGAAAATCACTTCTATGCCATAAAAGAGTGTTTGGCAAGAAATAGTGAATTTTGAGGCTAGCAGTTTGTGAAAATGCTTAATTCGACGATAAAATCACTTCTATGCCATAAAAGAGTGTTTGGCAAGAAATAGTGAATTTTGAGACAAGCAGTTTGTCGAAATGCTTAATTCGCCGGGAAAATCACTTCTATGCCATAAAAGAGTGGTTGGCAAGAAATAGTGAATTTTGAGGCAAGCAGTTTGTCGAAATGCTTAATTCGCCGAGAAAATCACTTCTATGCCATAAAAGAGTTTTTGGCAAGAAATAGTGAATTTTGAGGCAAGCATGTTGTCCAAATGCTTAATTCACAGAGAAAATCACTTTGATGCAATAAAAGACTGTTTAGCAAAACACAGTGAATTTTGATGGAAGTAGTTTTTCAAAATGCTTAATTCGACGATAAAATCACTTCTATGCCATAAAAGACAGCTGGCAAGAAATGGTGAATTTTGAGGCAAGCAGTTTGTCCAAATGCTTTATTTGCCGAGAAAATCACTTATATGTCATAAAAGACAGCTGGGAAGAAATGGTGAATTTTGAGGCAAGCAGTTTGTCCAAATGCTTTATACGCCGAGAAAATCACTTTTCTGCCATAAAAGACTGTTTAGCAAAAGATAGTAAATTATAATGCAAGCAGATTTTCAAAATGCTTAATTGGACGATAAAATCACTTATATGCCATAAAAGACTGTTAGGAAAGAAATGGTGAATGTTGAGGCAAGCGGTTTGTCAAAATGCTTAATTCGCAGAGAAAATCACTTCTATCCCATAAAAGAGTGTTTGGCAAGAAATAGTGAATTTTGAGGCTAGCAGTTTGTGAAAATGCTTAATTCGACGATAAAATCACTTCTATGCCATAAAAGAGTGTTTGGCAAGAAATAGTGAATTTTGAGACAAGCAGTTTGTCGAAATGCTTAATTCGCCGGGAAAATCACTTCTATGCCATAAAAGAGTGGTTGGCAAGAAATAGTGAATTTTGAGGCAAGCAGTTTGTCGAAATGCTTAATTCGCCGAGAAAATCACTTCTATGCCATAAAAGAGTTTTTGGCAAGAAATAGTGAATTTTGAGGCAAGCAGGTTGTCCAAATGCTTAATTCACAGAGAAAATCACTTTGATGCAATAAAAGACTGTTTAGCAAAACACAGTGAATTTTGATGGAAGTAGTTTTTCAAAATGCTTAATTCGACGATAAAATCACTTCTATGCCATAAAAGACTGTTTGGCAAAAAATAGTTAATTTTGATGCAAGCAGCTAGCAATTGCGCTCAGGGCAGCAAAAAATTGGAGGGGGATCCGAAGGGGAGGCAGAGAGCACAGAGTCTCACTCTATGCAGACGATCTGCTCCTCTACATCTCGGACCCACAAAGCTGCATGGACGGAATCATCGCGCTCCTGAAAGAGTTTGGAGCCTTCTCGGGCTACAAACTCAACATGAGCAAAAGCGAGATCTTCCCAGTACACCAGCAAGGGGGGGGGGGGGGGCAGCACTAAAGGGGCTGCCGTTCAAACAAGCCCGACATAAATTCCGCTACCTGGGGATCCAAATAGCCCATGACTGGAAAGGGATCCACAAATGGAACCTCACCAGCCTGGCGGAGGAAGTAAAAAAGGACCTTCAAAGATGGAACACACTCCCACTCTCCCTCGCAGGAAGAGTCCAGACGATCAAAATGAACGTATTGCCCAGGTTCCTCTTCCTGTTTAGATCCATTCCGATCTACATCCCAAGGCCTTCTTCATAGCGCTGGACAAACTTATCATGGCGTTCGTATGGGGCGGGGGGGGGGTAAAAATGCTAGGATCCCAAAGGAGGTCCTACAGAAAACAAAATCTCGAATCTACAATTCTACCACTGGGCTGCAACAGCCGAGCGAGTAAGGGGATGGATCCAGGAGCCAGAAGCCGAGTGGGTACGTGCGGAGGAGGCCTCCTGCATGGGGACCTCCCTCCGGGCCCTCGCCACGGCAGCACTCCCATCCCCACCCAAAAAACACTCCAGCAGCCCAGTGGTGACAGCCACCCTCCAATCCTGGAACCAACTGCGGCAGCAATTTGGCCTGAACAAAATGTCGGTCAAGGCTCCCATCTGCAACAACCATAGGTTCAAACCAGCACTGACTGACGCCACCTTCAAAAGGTGGAGACAGGACGGGGGGACACTGACAGTCAGGGACCTATACACGGACGACAGGATCGCAACACTGGACGAACTGACAGAGAAATTTCAGCTAGCTGGGGGGAACGAGCTACGGTATCTGCAGCTCAAAAACTTCCTACGAAAGGAGACAAGGACGTACCCACAACCGCCACGACAGACACTACTGGAAGACCTACTGGACGCAAGTATCCTAGAGAAAGGGAACTGTAGTGACATGTATGGCCGACTGGTAGATAGGGACGACACCGTACTGGACGCAACAAGAAGGAAATGGGAGGACGACCTGCGGATGGAGATAGGGTGGAGACTGTGGAGCGAAGCACTGCATAGGGTCAACTCCACCTCCACGTGCGCAAGGCTCAGCCTGACGCAACTAAAAGTGGTACATAGAGCCCACTTAACGAGAAACCATATGAGTAGGTTCTTCCCGGAGGTGGAGGACAGATGTGAGCGGTGCCAAAGAGGCCCGGCCAACCACGCCCACATGTTCTGGTCTTCCCCAGACTTGTGGAGTACTGGACAGCCTTCTTCGAGGCTATGTCCAAAGTGGTGGGGGTGAGGGTGGAGCCATGCCCGATAGTGGCGGTCTTCGGGGTTTCAGACCAGCCAGATCTATTCCTGGGGAGGAGGGCGGACGCCCTTGCCTTTGCCTCCCTGATCGCCCGCCGTAGAATCCTGTTTGGCTGGCGGTCAGCAGCACCGCCCAGAGCTGCAGACTGGCTGTCCGACCTCTCGGATTCTGTCCAAATGGAGAAAATCAAATTCGCCATCCGAGGGTCGGACGACAGCTTCCACAGAACGTGGGGGCCATTCATGCAATTGTTCCGGGACCTGATTGTGGCCAACGTACAAGAGGAAGAATTGTCGGGGGAAGGTAGCCGGCGGGGAGGGGGGGGGGGGGTCTACGGGTTCGTTACGGGGGGTTGATGGCTAGCTAAGGCCCAAAACCAAACTAAATAAATGCCAATAAACATTTTGGGGGATGTAAAATATGTATGCCGACGAAAAGGGGGAAGCCACAGTTATTACTACGAAGATGCTCACCTGTAAATATATATGTTAATTTTAGCGTGTTCTTTTTTTTCTCTCTCTCTCTAACAATTTGTAATTTGTTCAATATAAAACATGAAAACTGAATAAAAAAACATTTATAAATTTTTTTTTGATGCAAGCAGTTTGTCAAAATGCTTAATTCACAGAGAAAATCACTTTGATGCAATAAAAGACTGTTTAGCAAAACATAGCAGTTTGTCGAAATGCTTAATTCGTCGAGAAAATCACTTCTATGCCATAAAAGAGTGTTTGGCAAGAAATAGTGAATTTTGAGGCAAGCAGTTTGTCCAAATGCTTAATTCACAGAGAAAATCACTTTCATGCAATAAAAGACTGTTTAGCAAAACAATGAATTTTGAGGCAATCAGTTTGTCGAAATGCTTATTTCATCGAGAAAATCACTTCTATACCAAAAGAGAGTGTTTGGCAAGAAATAGTGAATTTTGAGGCAAGCAGTTTGTCAAAATTCTTTATTCGACGAGAAAATCACTTCTATGCCATAAAAGAGTGGTTGGCAAGAAATAGTGAATTTTGAGGCAAGCAGTTTGTCGAAATGCTTAATTCGTCGAGAAAATCACTTCTATTTCATAAAAGACAGCTGGCAAGAAATGGTGAATTTTGAGGCAAGCAGTTTGTCCAAATGCTTTATTCGCCGAGAAAATCACTTTTCTGCCATAAAAGACTGTTTGGCATGAAATGGTAAATTTTGAGTTAAGCAGTTTGTCAAAATGCTTAATTCGCAGAAAAAATCACTTTGATGCAATGAAAGACTGTTTAGAAAAAGATAGTGAATTTTGAGGCTAGCAGTTTGTGAAAATGCTTAATTCGCCGAGAAAATCACTTCTATGCCACAAAAGAGTGGTTGGCAAGAAATAGTGAATTTTGAGGCTAGCAGTTTTTCAAAATGCTTTATTCGACGAGAAAATCACTTCTATGCCATAAAAGAGTGGTTGGCAAGAAATAGTGAATTTTGAGGCAAGCAGTTTGTCCAAATGCTTTATTCGCCGAGAAAATCACTTCTATTTCATAAAAGACAGCTGGCAAGAAATGGTGAATTTTGAGGCAAGCAGTTTGTCCAAATGCTTTATTCGCCGAGAAAATCACTTTTCTGCCATAAAAGACTGTTTGGCATGAAATGGTAAATTTTGAGTCAAGCAGTTTGTCAAAATGCTTAATTCGCAGAAAAAATCACTTTGATGCAATGAAAGACTGTTTAGAAAAAGATAGTGAATTTTGAGGCTAGCAGTTTGTGAAAATGCTTAATTCGCCGAGAAAATCACTTCTATGCCACAAAAGAGTGGTTGGCAAGAAATAGTGAATTTTGAGGCTAGCAGTTTGTGAAAATGCTTAATTCGCCGAGAAAATCACTTCTATGCCATAAAAGAGTGTTTGGCAAGAAATAGTGAATTTTGAGTCAAGCAGTTTGTCAAAATGCTTAATTCGCAGAGAAAATCACTTTGATGCAATGAAAGAATGTTCGGCAAAAAATATAGAATTTTGATGCAAGCAGTTTGTCAAAATGCTTTATTCGCCGAGAAAATCACTTTTCTGCCATAAAAGACTGTTTAGCAAATGATAGTGTATTTTAATGCAAGCAGTTTGTCAAAATGCTTAATTCTCCGAGAAAATCACTTCTACTCCATAAAAGACTGTTTGGCAAGAAATAGTGAATTTTGAGGCAAGCAGTTTGTCGAAATGCTTAATTCGCCGAGAAAATCACTTCGATGCCATAAAAGAGTGGTTGGCAAGAAATAATGAATTTTGAGGCAAGCAGTTTGTCCAAATGCTTTTTTCGCCGAGAAAATCACTTCTATGTCATAAAAGACAGCTGGCAAGAAATGGTGCATTTTGAGGGAAGCAGTTTGTCCAAATGCTTTATTCGCCGAGAAAATCACTTTTCTGCCATAAAAGACTGTTTAGCAAAAGATAGTGAATTTTAATGCAAGCAGTTTTTCAAAATGTTTAATTCGACGATAAAATCACTTCTATGCCATAAACGACTGTTTAGCAAAAGATAGTGAATTTTAATGCAAGCAGTTTTTCAAAATGTTTAATTCGACGATAAAATCACTTCTATGCCATAAACGACTGTTAGGCAAGAAATGGTGAATATTGAGGCAAGCAGTTTGTCAAAATGCTTAATTCGCAGAGAAAATCACTTCTATGCCATAAAAGAGTGTTTGGCAAGAAATAGTGAATTTTGAGGCAAGCAGTTTGTGAAAATGCTTAATTCGACGATAAAATCACTTCTATGCCATAAAAGAGTGTTTGGCAAGAAATAGTGAATTTTGAGGCAAGCAGTTTGTCGAAATGCTTAATTCGCCGAGAAAATCACTTCTATGCCATAAAAGAGTTTTTGGCAAGAAATAGTGAATTTTGAGGCAAGCAGGTTGTGCAAATGCTTAATTCACAGAGAAAATCACTTCTATGCCATAAAAGAGTGGTTGGCAAGAAATAGTGAATTTTGAGGCAAGCAGTTTGTCGAAATGCTTAATTCGCCGAGA
Source organism: Scyliorhinus canicula (assembly GCF_902713615.1). NCBI lineage: Eukaryota > Metazoa > Chordata > Chondrichthyes > Carcharhiniformes > Scyliorhinidae > Scyliorhinus > Scyliorhinus canicula. Next base: position 55,568,202 of record NC_052164.1, read on the forward strand.
AAATCACTTCTATGCCATAAAAGAGTTTTTGGCAAGAAATAGTGAATTTTGAGGCTAGCAGTTTGTGAAAATGCTTAATTCGACGATAAAATCACTCCTATGCCATAAAAGAGGGTTTGGCAAGAAATAATGAATTTTGAGGCAAGCAGTTTTTCAAAATGTTTAATTCGACGATAAAATCACGTCTATGCCATAAACGACTGTTAGGTAAGAAATGGTGAATATTGAGGCAAGCGGTTTGTCAAAATGCTTAATTCGCAGAGAAAATCACTTCTATGCCATAAAAGAGTGTTTGGCAAGAAATAGTGAATTTTGAGGCTAGCAGTTTGTGAAAATGCTTAATTCGACGATAAAATCACTTCTATGCCATAAAAGAGTGTTTGGCAAGAAATACTGAATTTTGAGGCTAGCAGTTTGTGAAAATGCTTAATTCGACGATAAAATCACTTCTATGTCACAAAAGAGTGGTTGGCAAGAAATAGTGAATTTTGAGGCTAGCAGTTTGTGAAAATGCTTAATTCGCCGAGAAAATCACTTCTATGCCATAAAAGAGTGTTTGGCAAGAAATAGTGAATTTTGAGTCAAGCAGTTTGTCAAAATGCTTAATTCGCAGAGAAAATCACTTTGATGCAATGAAAGAATGTTCGGCAAAAAATATAGAATTTTGATGCAAGCAGTTTGTCAAAATGCTTTATTCGCCGAGAAAATCACTTTTCTGCCATAAAAGACTGTTTAGCAAATGATAGTGTATTTTAATGCAAGCAGTTTGTCAAAATGCTTAATTCTCCGAGAAAATCACTTCTACTCCATAAAAGACTGTTTGGCAAGAAATAGTGAATTTTGAGACAAGCAGTTTGTCGAAATGCTTAATTCGCCGAGAAAATCACTTCTATGCCATAAAAGAGTGTTTGGCAAGAAATAGTGAATTTTGAGGCAAGCAGTTTGTCCAAATGCTTAATTCACAGAGAAAATCACTTTGATGCAATAAAAGACTGTTTAGCAAAACAATGAATTTTGAGGCAATCAGTTTGTCGAAATGCTTATTTCATCGAGAAAATCACTTCTATACCAAAAGAGAGTGTTTGGCAAGAAATAGTGAATTTTGAGGCAAGCAGTTTTTCAAAATGCTTAATTCGACGAGAAAATCACTTCTATGCCATAAAAGAGTGGTTGGCAAGAAATAGTGAATTTTGAGGCAAGCAGTTTGTCCAAATGCTTTATTCGCCGAGAAAATCACTTCTATTTCATAAAAGACAGCTGGCAAGAAATCGTGAATTTTGAGGCAAGCAGTTTGTCCAAATGCTTTATTCGCCGAGAAAATCACTTTTCTGCCATAAAAGACTGTTTAGCAAAAGATAGTGAATTTTAATGCAAGCAGTTTTTCAAAATGTTTAATTCGACGATAAAATCACTTCTATGCCATAAACGACTGTTTAGCAAAAGATAGTGAATTTTAATGCAAGCAGTTTTTCAAAATGTTTAATTCGACGAGAAAATCACTTCTATGCCATAAAAGACTGTTAGGCAAGAAATGGTGAATATTGAGGCAAGCAGTTTGTCAAAATGCTTAATTCGCAGAGAAAATCACTTCTATGCCATAAAAGAGTGTTTGGCAAGAAATAGTGAATTTTGAGGCAAGCAGTTTGTGAAAATGCTTAATTCGACGATAAAATCACTTCTATGCCATAAAAGAGTGTTTGGCAAGAAATAGTGAATTTTGAGGCAAGCAGTTTGTCGAAATGCTTAATTCGCCGAGAAAATCACTTCTATGCCATAAAAGAGTGTTTGGCAAGAAATAGTGAATTTTGAGGCAAGCAGGTTGTCAAAATGCTTAATTCACAGAGAAAATCACTTCTATGCCATAAAAGAGTGGTTGGCAAGAAATAGTGAATTTTGAGGCAAGCAGTTTGTCGAAATGCTTAATTCGCCGAGAAAATCACTTCTATGCCATAAAAGAGTTTTTGGCAAGAAATAGTGAATTTTGAGGCTAGCAGTTTGTGAAAATGCTTAATTCGACGATAAAATCACTCCTATGCCATAAAAGAGGGTTTGGCAACAAATAATGAATTTTGAGGCAAGCAGTTTTTCAAAATGTTTAATTCGACGATAAAATCACTTCTATGCCATAAACGACTGTTAGGTAAGAAATGGTGAATATTGAGGCAAGCGGTTTGTCAAAATGCTTAATTCGCAGAGAAAATCACTTCTATGCCATAAAAGAGTGTTTGGCAAGAAATAGTGAATTTTGAGGCTAGCAGTTTGTGAAAATGCTTAATTCGACGATAAAATCACTTCTATGCCATAAAAGAGTGTTTGGCAACCTGCGGATGGAGATAGGGTGGGGACTCTGGAGCGAAGCACTGCATAGGGTCAACTCCACCTCCACGTGCGCAAGGCTCAGCCTGACGCAACTAAAAGTGGTACATAGAGCCCACTTAACGAGAAACCATATGAGTAGGTTCTTCCCGGAGGTGGAGGACAGATGTGAACGGTGCCAAAGAGGCCCGGCCAACCACGCCCACATGTTCTGGTCTTCCCCAGACTTGTGGAGTACTGGACAGCCTTCTTCGAGGCTATGTCCAAAGTGGTGGGGGTGAGGGTGGAGCCATGCCCGATAGTGGCGGTCTTCGGGGTTTCAGACCAGCCAGATCTATTCCTGGGGAGGAGGGCGGACGCCCTTGCCTTTGCCTCCCTGATCGCCCGCCGTAGAATCCTGTTTGGCTGGCGGTCAGCAGCACCGCCCAGAGCTGCAGACTGGCTGTCCGACCTCTCGGATTCTGTCCAAATGGAGAAAATCAAATTCGCCATCCGAGGGTCGGACGACAGCTTCCACAGAACGTGGGGGCCATTCATGCAATTGTTCCGGGACCTGATTGTGGCCAACGTACAAGAGGAAGAATTGTCGGGGGAAGGTAGCCGGCGGGGAGGGGGGGGGGGGGGGGGGTCTACGGGTTCGTTACGGGGGTTTGATGGCTAGCTAAGGCCCAAAACCAAACTAAATAAATGCCAATAAACATTTTGGGGAATGTAAAATATGTATGCCGACGAAAAGGGGGAAGCCACAGTTATTACTACGAAGATGCTCACCTGTAAATATATATGTTAATTTTAGCGTGTTCTTTTTTTACTCTCTCTCTCTAACAATTTGTAATTTGTTCAATATAAAACATGAAAACTGAATAAAAAAACATTTATAAATTTTTTTTTGATGCAAGCAGTTTGTCAAAATGCTTAATTCACAGAGAAAATCACTTTGATGCAATAAAAGACTGTTTAGCAAAACATAGCAGTTTGTCGAAATGCTTAATTCGTCGAGAAAATCACTTCTATGCCATAAAAGAGTGTTTGGCAAGAAATAGTGAATTTTGAGGCTAGCAGTTTGTGAAAATGCTTAATTCGACGATAAAATCACTTCTATGCCATAAAAGAGTGTTTGGCAAGAAATACTGAATTTTGAGGCAAGCAGTTTGTCGAAATGCTTAATTCGCCGAGAAAATCACTTCTATGCCATAAAAGAGTGGTTAGCAAGAAATAGTGAATTTTGAGGCAAGCAGTTTGTCGAAATGCTTAATTCGCCGAGAAAATCACTTCTATGCCATAAAAGAGTTTTTGGCAAGAAATAGTGAATTTTGAGGCTAGCAGTTTGTGAAACTGCTTAATTCGACGATAAAATCACTCCTATGTCATAAAAGACTGTTTGGCAAGAAATGGTGAATTTTGAGGCAAGCAGATTGTCCAAATGCTTAATTCACAGAGAAAATCACTTTGATGCAATAAAAGACTGTTTAGCAAAACATAGTGAATTTTGATGCAAGCAGTTTGTCAAAATGCTTAATTCGACGAGAAAATCACTTCTATGCCATAAAAGACTGTTTGGCAAGAAATGGTGAATTTTGAGACAAGCAGTTTTTCAAAATGCTTAATTCGTCGAGAAAATCACTTTTATGCCAGAAAAGAGTATTTGGCAAGAAAGAGTGAATTGTGAGGCAAGCAGTTTGTCAAAATGCTTACTTCGACGTTAAAATCACTTCTAAGCCATAAAAGAGGGTTTGGCAAGAAATAATGAATTTTGAGGCAAGCAGTTTTTCAAAATGCTTAATTCGTCGAGAAAATCACTTCTATTCCATAAAAGGGTGTTTGGCAAGAAATAGTGAATTTTGATGCAAGCAGTTTGTCAAAATGCTTTATTCGACGAGAAAATCACTTTGATGCAATGAAAGACTGTTTAGCAAAAGATAGTGAATTTCGAGGCAAACAGTTTGTCAATATGCTTTATTCGCCATGAAAATCACTTCTATTTCATAACAGACTGTTTGGCAAGAAATGGTGAATTTTGAGGCAAGCAGTTTGTCAAAATGCTTAGTTCGACGAGAAAATCACTTCTATGCCATAAAAGACTGTTTTAGCAAAAGATAGTGAATTATGGGGCAAGCAGTTTGTCAAAATGTCATGAAAATCACTTTTATCCCATAAAAGAATGTTTGGGAAGAAATAGTGAATATTGATGCAAGCAGTCTTTCAAGATTCGCCGAGAAAATCACTTTTCTTCCAAACAAGAATGTTTGACAAAGAATAGTGAATTTTGGGGCAAGCAATTTGTCAAAATGCCATGAAAATCACTTTTATCCCATAAAAGAATGTTCGGCAATAAATATTGAATTTTGATGCAAGCAGCTGGACAAAATGCTTAGTTCGACGAAACAATCACTTTTATGCCATAAAACACTGTTTAGCAAAAGATAGTGAATTTTGATGCAAGCATTTTGTCAAAATGCTTTATTCGCCATGAAAATCACTATTGTCCCATAAAAGAATGTTCGGCAAACAATATTGAATATTGAAGCAAGCAGTTTGTCAAAATGCTTAATTCGCCGAGAAAATCACTTTTATGCCATAAAAGAGTGTTTGGCAAGAAATGGTGAATTTTGATGCAAGCAGTTTGTCAAAATGCTTTATTCGACCAGAAAATCACTTTGATGCAATGAAAGACTGTTTAGCAAAAGATAGTGAATTTCGAGGCAAGCAGTTTGTCAAAATGCTTTATTCGCCATGAAAATCACTATTGTCCCATAAAAGAATGTTCGGCAAACAATGTTGAATATTGATGCAAGCAGTTTATCAAAATGCTTTATTCGCCGAGAAAATCACTTTTATGCCATAAAAGAGTGTTTGGCATGAAATAGTGAATTTTGAGACAAGCAGTTTTTCAAAATGCTTTATTCGCCGAGAACATCACTTTTATGCCATAAAAGACTGTTTAGCAAAAGATAGTGAATTTTGATGCAAGCTGTTTGTCAAAATGCTTAATTCACAGAGAAAATCACTTTGATGCTATAAAAGACTGTTTAGCAAAAGATAGTGAATTTTAATGCAAGCAGTTTGTCAAAATGCTTAATTCGACGATAAAATCACTTCTATGCCATAAATGAGTGTTTGGCAAGAAATAGTGAATTTTGAGACAAGCATTTTGTCAAAATGCTTTATTCGCCGAGAAAATCAGTTCTATGTCATAAAAGACTGTTTGGCAAGAAATGGTGAATTTTGAGCCAAGCAGTTTGTCGAAATGCTTAATTCGACGATAAAATCACTTCTATGCCATAAAAGAGTATTTGGCAAGAAATAGTGAATTTTGAGGCAAGCAGTTTTTCAAAATGCTTAATTCGTCGAGAAAATTACTTCTATTCCATAAAAGAGTGTTTGGCATGAATTAGTGAATTTTGATGCAAGCTGTTTGTCAAAATGCTTAATTCACAGAGAAAATCACTTTGATGCTATAAAAGACTGTTTAGCAAAATATAGTGAATTTTAATGCAAGCAGTTTGTCAAAATGCTTAATTCGACGATAAAATCCATAAAAGAGTGTTTGGCAAGAAATAGTGAATTTTGAGACAAGCATTTTGTCAAAATGCTTTATTCGCCGAGAACATCAGTTCTATGTCATAAAAGACTGTTTGGCAAGAAATGGTGAATTTTGAGCCAAGCAGTTTGTCGAAATGCTTAATTCGACGATAAAATCACTTCTATGCCATAAAAGAGTGTTTGGCAAGAAATAGTGAATTTTGAGGCAAGCAGTTTTTCAAAATGCTTAATTCGCCATGAAAATCACTTCTATGTCATAAAAGACTGTTCGGCAAAAAATATTGAATATTGATGCAAGCAGTTTTTCAAAATGCTGTATTCGCCATGAAAATCACTTCTATTTCATAACAGACTGTTTGGAAAGAAATGGTGAATTTTGATGCAAGCAGTTTGTCAAAATGCTTACTTCGATGATAAAATCACTTCTCTGCCATAAAAGAGTGTTTGGGAAGAAATAGTGAATTTTGAGGCAAGCAGTCTTTCAAGATTCGCAGAGAAAATCACTTTTCTCCCAAAAAAGAATGTTTGACAAAGAATAGTGAATTTTGGGGCAAGCAGTTTGTCAAAATGCCATGAAAATCACTTTTATCCCATAAAAGAATGTTCGGCGAAAAATATTGAATTTTGATGCAAGCAGCTGGTCAAAATGCTTACATCGTCGAGAAAATTACTTCTATTCCATAAAAGAGTGTTTGGCATGAATAATGAATTTTGAGACAAGCAGTTTTTCAAAATGCTTTATTCGCCGAGAAAATCACTTTTATGCCATAAAAGACTGTTTAGCAAAAGATAGTGAATTTTGATGCAAGCTGTTTGTCAAAATGCTTAATTCACAGAGAAAATCACTTTGATGCTATAAAAGACTGTTTAGCAAAATATAGTGAATTTTAATGCAAGCAGTTTGTCAAAATGCTTAATTCGACGATAAAATCACTTCCATTCCATAAAAGAGTGTTTGGCAAGAAATAGTGAATTTTGAGACAAGCATTTTGTCAAAATGCTTTATTCGCCGAGAAAATCAGTTCTATGTCATAAAAGACTGTTTGGCAAGAAATGGTGAATTTTGAGCCAAGCAGTTTGTCGAAATGCTTAATTCGACGATAAAATCACTTCTATGCCATAAAAGAGTGTTTGGCAAGAAATAGTGAATTTTGAGGCAAGCATTCTTTCAAGATTCGCCGAGAAAATCACTTTTCTCCCAAAAAAGAATGTTTGACAAAGAATAGTGAATTTTGGGGCAAGCAGTTTGTCAAAATGCCATGAAAATCACTTTTATCCCATAAAAGAATGTTCGGCGAAAAATATTGAATTTTGATGCAAGCAGCTGGTCAAAATGCTTACTTCGTCGAGAAAATTACTTCTATTCCATAAAAGAGTGTTTGGCATGAAATAGTGAATTTTGAGACAAGCAGTTTTTCAAAATGCTTTATTCGCCGAGAAAATCACTTTTATGCCATAAAAGACTGTTTAGCAAAAGATAGTGAATTTTGATGCAAGCTGTTTGTCAAAATGCTTAATTCACAGAGAAAACCACTTCCATTCCATAAAAGAGTGTTTGGCAAGAAATAGTGAATTTGAGACAAGCATTTTGTCAAAATGCTTTATTCGCCGAGAAAATCAGTTCTATGTCATAAAAGACTGTTTGGCAAGAAATGGTGAATTTTGAGCCAAGCAGTTTGTCGAAATGCTTAATTCGACGGTAAAATCACTTCTATGCCATAAAAGAGTGTTTGGCAAGAAATAGTGAATTTAGAGGCAAGCAGTTTTTCAAAATGCTTAATTCGCCATGAAAATCACTTCTATGTCATAAAAGACTGTTCGGCAAAAAATATTGAATATTGATGCAAGTTGTTTCTCAAAATGCTTAATTCACAGAGAAAATCACTTTGATACAATAAAAGACTGTTTAGCAAAACATAGTGAATTTTGGGGCAAGTAGTTTGTCAAAATGCCATGAAAATCACTTTTATCCCATAAAAGAATGTTCGGCAAAAAATATTGCATTTTGATGCAAGCAGCTGGTCAAAATGCTTACTTCGACGATACAATCACTTCTATGCCATACAAGAGTGTTTGGCAAGAAATAGTGAATTTTGATGCAGCAGTTTGTCAAAATACTTTATTCGCCGAGAAAATCACTTTTATGCCATAAAACACTGTTTAGCAAAAGATAGTGAATTGTAATGCAAGCAGTTTGTCAAAATGCTTTATTCGCCATGAAAATCACTTCTATTTCATAACAGACTGTTTGGCAAGAAATGGTGAATTTTGATGCAAGCAGTTTGTCAAAATGCTTACTTCGATGATAAAATCACTTCTATGCCATAAAAGAGTGTTTGGCAAGAAATAGTGAATTTTGAGGCAAGCAGTTTTTCAACATGCTTAATTCGTCGAGAAAATTTACTTCTATGCCATAAAAGAGTGTTCTGCAAGAAATAGTGAATTTTGAGGCAATCAGTTTGTCGAAATGCTTAATTCGCCGATAAAATCACTTCTATGCCATAAAAGAGTGTTTGGCAAGAAATAGTGAATTTTGAGACAAGCAGTTTGTCGAAATGCTTAATTCGCCGAGAAAATCACTTCTATGCCATAAAAGAGTGGTTGGCAAGAAATAGTGAATTTTGAGGCAAGCAGTTTGTCGAAATGCTTAATTCGCCGAGAAAATCACTTCTATGCCATAAAAGAGTTTTTGGCAAGAAATAGTGAATTTTGAGGCAAGCAGGTTGTCCAAATGCTTAATTCACAGAGAAAATCACTTTGATGCAATAAAAGACTGTTTAGCAAAACACAGTGAATTTTGATGGAAGTAGTTTTTCAAAATGCTTAATTCGACGATAAAATCACTTCTATGCCATAAAAGACTGTTTGGCAAAAAATAGTTAATTTTGATGCAAGCAGCTAGCAATTGCGCTCAGGGCAGCAAAAAATTGGAGGGGGATCCGAAGGGGAGGCAGAGAGCACAGAGTCTCACTCTATGCAGACGATCTGCTCCTCTACATCTCGGACCCACAAAGCTGCATGGACGGAATCATCGCGCTCCTGAAAGAGTTTGGAGCCTTCTCGGGCTACAAACTCAACATGAGCAAAAGCGAGATCTTCCCAGTACACCAGCAAGGGGGGGGGGGGGCAGCACTAAAGGGGCTGCCGTTCAAACAAGCCCGACATAAATTCCGCTACCTGGGGATCCAAATAGCCCATGACTGGAAAGGGATCCACAAATGGAACCTCACCAGCCTGGCGGAGGAAGTAAAAAAGGACCTTCAAAGATGGAACACACTCCCACTCTCCCTCACAGGAAGAGTCCAGACGATCAAAATGAACGTATTGCCCAGCTTCCTCTTCCTGTTTAGATCCATTCCGATCTACATCCCAAGGCCTTCTTCATAGCGCTGGACAAACTTATCATGGCGTTCGTATGGGGCGGGGGGGGAGGGGGGGGGGTAAAAATGCTAGGATCCCAAAGAAGGTCCTACAGAAAACAAAATCCCGAATCTACAATTCTACCACTGGGCGGCAACAGCCGAGCGAGTAAGGGGATGGATCCAGGAGCCAGAAGCCGAGTGGGTACGTGCGGAGGAGGCCTCCTGCATGGGGACCTCCCTCCGGGCCCTCGCCACGGCAGCACTCCCATCCCCACCCAAAAAACACTCCAGCAGCCCAGTGGTGACAGCCACCCTCCAATCCTGGAACCAACTGCGGCAGCAATTTGGCCTGAACAAAATGTCGGTCAAGGCTCCCATCTGCAACAACCATAGGTTCAAACCAGCACTGACTGACGCCACCTTCAAAAGGTGGAGACAGGACGGGGGGACACTGACAGTCAGGGACCTATACACGGACGACAGGATCGCAACACTGGACGAACTGACAGAGAAATTTCAGCTAGCTGGGGGGAACGAGCTACGGTATCTGCAGCTCAAAAACTTCCTACGAAAGGAGACAAGGACGTACCCACAACCGCCACGACAGACACTACTGGAAGACCTACTGGACGCAAGTATCCTAGAGAAAGGGAACTGTAGTGACATGTATGGCCGACTGGTAGATAGGGACGACACCGTACTGGACGCAACAAGAAGGAAATGTGAGGACGACCTGCGGATGGAGATAGGGTGGGGACTCTGGAGCGAAGCACTGCATAGGGTCAACTCCACCTCCACGTGCGCAAGGCTCAGCCTGACGCAACTAAAAGTGGTACATAGAGCCCACTTAACGAGAAACCATATGAGTAGGTTCTTCCCGGAGGTGGAGGACAGATGTGAGCGGTGCCAAAGAGGCCCGGCCAACCACGCCCACATGTTCTGGTCTTCCCCAGACTTGTGGAGTACTGGACAGCCTTCTTCGAGGCTATGTCCAAAGTGGTGGGGGTGAGGGTGGAGCCATGCCCGATAGTGGCGGTCTTCGGGGTTTCAGACCAGCCAGATCTATTCCTGGGGAGGAGGGCGGACGCCCTTGCCTTTGCCTCCCTGATCGCCCGCCGTAGAATCCTGTTTGGCTGGCGGTCAGCAGCACCGCCCAGAGCTGCAGACTGGCTGTCCGACCTCTCGGATTCTGTCCAAATGGAGAAAATCAAATTCGCCATCCGAGGGTCGGACGACAGCTTCCACAGAACGTGGGGGCCATTCATGCAATTGTTCCGGGACCTGATTGTGGCCAACGTACAAGAGGAAGAATTGTCGGGGGAAGGTAGCCGGCAGGGGAGGGGGGGGGGGGGGGGGGGGGGGGGGTCTACGGGTTCGTTACGGGGGTTTGATGGCTAGCTAAGGCCCAAAACCAAACTAAATAAATGCCAATAAACATTTTGGGGAATGTAAAATATGTATGCCGACGAAAAGGGGGAAGCCACAGTTATTACTACGAAGATGCTCACCTGTAAATATATATGTTAATTTTAGCGTGTTCTTTTTTTTCTCTCTCTCTCTAACAATTTGTAATTTGTTCAATATAAAACATGAAAACTGAATTAAAAAACATTTATAAATTTTTTTCTGATGCAAGCAGTTTGTCAAAATGCTTAATTCACAGAGAAAATCACTTTGATGCAATAAAAGACTGTTTAGCAAAACATAGCAGTTTGTCGAAATGCTTAATTCGTCGAGAAAATCACTTCTATGCCATAAAAGAGTGTTTGGCAAGAAATAGTGAATTTTGAGGCAAGCAGTTTGTCCAAATGCTTAATTCACAGAGAAAATCACTTTGATGCAATAAAAGACTGTTTAGCAAAACAATGAATTTTGAGGCAATCAGTTTGTCGAAATGCTTATTTCATCGAGAAAATCACTTCTATACCAAAAGAGAGTGTTTGGCAAGAAATAGTGAATTTTGAGGCAAGCAGTTTTTCAAAATGCTTTATTCGACGAGAAAATCACTTCTATGCCATAAAAGAGTGGTTGGCAAGTAATAGTGAATTTTGAGGCAAGCAGTTTGTCCAAATGCTTTATTCGCCGAGAAAATCACTTCTATTTCATAAAAGACAGCTGGCAAGAAATGGTGAATTTTGAGGCAAGCAGTTTGTCCAAATGCTTTATTCGCCGAGAAAATCACTTTTCTGCCTTAAAAGACTGTTTGGCATGAAATGGTAAATTTTGAGTTAAGCAGTTTGTCAAAATGCTTAATTCGCAGAAAAAATCACTTTGATGCAATGAAAGACTGTTTAGAAAAAGATAGTGAATTTTGAGGCTAGCAGTTTGTGAAAATGCTTAATTCGCCGAGAAAATCACTTCTATGCCACAAAAGAGTGGTTGGCAAGAAATAGTGAATTTTGAGGCTAGCAGTTTTTCAAAATGCTTAATTCGACGATAAAACCACTTCTATGCCATAAAAGAGTGGTTGGCAAGAAATAGTGAATTTTGAGGCAATCAGTTTGTCGAAATGCTTATTTCATCGAGAAAATCACTTCTATACCAAAAGAGAGTGTTTGGCAAGAAATAGTGAATTTTGAGGCAAGCAGTTTTTCAAAATGCTTTATTCGACGAGAAAATCACTTCTATGCCATAAAAGAGTGGTTGACAAGAAATAGTGAATTTTGAGGCAAGCAGTTTGTCCAAATGCTTTATTCGCCGAGAAAATCACTTCTATTTCATAAAAGACAGCTGGCAAGAAATGGTGAATTTTGAGGCAAGCAGTTTGTCCAAATGCTTTATTCGCCGAGAAAATCACTTTTCTGCCATAAAAGACTGTTTGGCATGAAATGGTAAATTTTGAGTTAAGCAGTTTGTCAAAATGCTTAATTCGCAGAAAAAAATCACTTTGATGCAATGAAAGACTGTTTAGAAAAAGATAGTGAATTTTGAGGCTAGCAGTTTGTGAAAATGCTTAATTCGCCGAGAAAATCACTTCTATGCCACAAAAGAGTGGTTGGCAAGAAATAGTGAATTTTGAGGCTAGCAGTTTGTGACAATGCTTAATTCGACGATAAAATCACTTCTATGCCATAAAAGAGTGTTTGGCAAGAAATAGTGAATTTTGATGCAAGCAGTTTGTCAAAATGCTTAATTCGACGAGAAAATCACTTCTATGCCATCAAAGACTGTTTGGCAAGAAATGGTGAATTTTGAGGCAAGCAGTTTGTCGAAATGCTTAATTCGCCGAGAAAATCACTTCTATGCCATAAAAGAGTGTTTGGCAAGAAATGGTGAATTTTGAGCCAAGCAGTTTGTCGAAATGCTCAATTATAGGTTAAAATCACTTCTATGCCATAAAAGAGTGTTTGGCAAGAAATAGTGAATTTTGAGGGAAGCATTTTTTCAAAATGCTTTATTCGCCATGAAAATCACGTTTATCCCATAAAAGAATGTTCGGTAAAAAATATTGAATTTTGATGCAAGCAGTTTGTCAAAATGCTTTATTCGCCGCGAAAATCACTTCTCTGTCATAACAGACTATTTGGCAAGAAATAGTGAATTTTGCGGCAAGCAGTTTTTCCAAATGCTTAATTCGACGAATAAATCACTTCTATGCCATAAAAGACTGTTTGGCAAGAAATGGTGAATTTTGAGGCAAGCAGTTTGTCAAAATGCTTCATTCGCCGAGAAAATCTCTTTTATGCCATAAAAGACTGTTTAGCAAAAGATAGTGAATTTTAAAGCAAGCAGTTTGTCAAAATGCTTAATTCGACGATAAAATCACTTCTATTCCATAAAAGAGTGTTTGGCACGAAATAGTGAATTTTGAGACAAGCAGTTTGTCAAAATGCTTAATTCGACGATAAAATCACTTCTATTCCATAAAAGAGTGTTTGGCAAGAAATAGTGAATTTTGAGGCAAGCAGTTTGTCAAAATGCTTTATTCGCCGAGAAAATCACTTCTATGTCATAAAAGACTGTTTGGCAAGAAATTGTGAATTTTGAGGCAAGCAATTTGTCAAAATGCTTTATTCGCCGAGAAAATCACTTCTATGTCATAAAAGACTGTTTGGCAAGAAATAGTGAATTTTGATGCAAGCAGTTTGTCAAAATGCTTAATTCGACGATAAAATCACTTCTATGCCATAAAAGACTGTTTGCCAAGAAATGGTGAATTTTGAGGCAAGCAGTTTGTCAAAATGCTTAGTTCGACGAGAAAATCACTTCTATGCCATAAAAGACTGTTTGCCAAGAAATGGTGAATTTTGAGGCAAGCAGTTTGTCAAAATGCTTAATTCGCTGAGAAAATCACTTTGATGCAATTAAAGACTGTTTAGCTAAAGATAGTGAATTATGGGGCAAGCAGTTTGTCAAAATGCCATGAAAATCACTTTTATCCCATAAAAGAGTCTTTGGCACGAAATAGTAAATTTCGAGGCAATCAGTTCGTCGAAATGCTTAATTCGCCGAGAAAATCACGTCTATGCCATAAAAGAGTGTTTGGCAAGAAATAGTGAATTTTGAGGCAAGCAGTTTTTCAAAATGCTTAATTCGCAGTGAAAATCACTTTGATGCATTGAAAGACTGTTTAGCAAAAGATAGTGAATTTCGAGGCAAGCAGTTTGTCAAAATTCTTTATTCGCCATGAAAATCACTTTTATCCCATAAAAGAATGTTCGGCGAAAAATATTGAATATTGATGCAAGCAGTTTGTCAAAATGCTTTATTCGTCGAGAAAATCACTTCTATTCATACAGCCTGTTTGCGAAATGGGTTAATTTTGAAGCAGGGCAGTTGTCAAGGCTTAATTCGCCCGGAAAATCACTTCTATGGCACAAAAGAGTGTTTGGCAAGAAATAGTTTAATTTTGAGGCAAGCAGTTTTCAAAATGCTTAATTCGACGAGAAAATCATTTCTATGCCATAAAACACTGTTTGGCAAGAAATGGTGAATTTTGATGCAAGCAGTTTGTCAAAATGCTTTATTCGCCGAGAAGATCACTTTTATGCCATAAAAGACTGTTCAGCAAAAGATAGTGAATTTTGAGGGAAGCAGTCTTTCAAGATTCGCCGAGAAAATCACTTTTCTCCCAAAAAAGAATGTTTGACAAAGAATAGTGAATTTTGGGGCAAGCAGTTGTCAAAATGCCATGAAAAGCAACTGCAAACTCTCTGAAAAGCAACTGCAAACTCTCAACATGCTTACCTCGCCGAGAAAATCCCTTTACCTCCATAAAGACTGTTTGGCAAAAAATTGTTAATTTTGAGGCAAGCCGCTCTGAAACAACATGCCAAGGTACTCAAAATGCTTAACTCTCCGGAAAATTATTTTTTCTCCAAAAAGAATGTTTTGCAAAAATTAGTAAATTTAGATGCAATCCGCTTTGAAACAACAGGCAAATTACTTAAAATGCTTAACTTACCGAGAAAATCACTTTTTCCCCCCAAAATGAATGGTTGGCAAAAAATAGTAAATTTCCATGCAACTCTCGCTGAAACCAAATGGCAAATTACTCAAAATGCTTAACTCGCTGAGATAATCACTTTTTTCCATAAAGAATGTATGGCAAACAATAGTTAATTTTGATGCAAGCCGCTCTCCAACAACATACCAAGGTACTCAAAATGCTTAACTCGCTGAGATAATCACTTTTTTCCCATAAAGAATATTTCACATAAAATTGTCAATTTTGATGCAATCCGCTTGGAAATGGAACGGCAACTTACTGAAAAAGCTTACCTCGCTGAGAACAACACATATTTACAGAAAATAATATTTGGCAAAAAATAGTAAACTTTGATGCAATCCGCTTGGAAATCGAACGGAAAATTACTGAAAATGCTTACCTCGCTGAGAAAAACAAATTTTTACGGAAAAAATATTTGGCAAAAAATAGTAAATTTTGATGCAATCCGCTTGGATACGGAACGGCAAATTACTAAAATTGCTTAACTTCCCGAGAAAATCACTTTTTTTCCAAAATTAATGTTTGACAAAAATTGTGATGCTAGACGCTCTGAAAAGCAACTGCAAACTCTCAACATGCTTACCTCGCCGAGAAAATCGCTTTTTCCCCAAAAAGAATGTTTGGCAAAAAATAGTTAACTTTGAGGCAAGTCGCTCTGAAACAACATGCCAAGGTACTCAAAATGCTTAACTCGCCGAGAAAATCACTTTTTCCCCGAAAAGAATATTTGGCAAAAAATAGTAAATTTTGATGCAATCTGCTTGAAAACGGAACTGCAAATTACTGAAAATGCTTAACTTGGCGAGAAAACCACTTTTTTCCGAAATTAATGTTTGGCAAAAAATAGTTCACTGTGATGCTAGACGCTCTGAAAAGGAACTGCAAACTCTCAAAATGCTTAACTCGCCGAGAAAATAACTTTTTCCCCAAAAAGAATGATTGGCAAAAAACAGTTAGTTTTGATGCAAGCCGCTCTCAAACAACATGCCAAGGTATTCAAAATGCTTAACTCGCCGAGAAAATAACTTTTTCCCCAAAAAGAATGATTGGCAAAAAACAGTTAGTTTTGATGCAAGCCGCTCTCAAACAACATCACTTTTTTCTGAAATGAATGTTTGGCAGAAAATAGTTAACTGTGATGCTAGACGCTCTGAAAAGGAACTGCAAACTCTCAAAATGCTTAACTCGCCGAGATAATCACTTTTTCCCCAAAAAGAATGTTTGGCGGAAAATACTAAATTTTGATGCAATCCGCTTGGAAACGGAACGGCAAATTACTGAAATTGCTTAACTCGCCGAGAAAATCACTTTTTTCGAAAATTAACGGTTGGCAAAAAATAGTAAATTCTCATGCAAGCCATTCTGAAACCAAACGGCAAATTACTCAAAATGCTTAATTCGCCGAGATAATCACTTTTTTTAACAAAATGAATGTTTGGCAAAAAATAGTTAATTTTGATGCAAGACGCTCTCAAACAACATGCCAATGTATTAAAAATGCTTACCTCGCCGAGAAAATCACTTTTTTCCCGAAAAGAATATTTGGCAAAAAATAGTAAATTTTGATGCAGTCCGCTTGGAAACGGAACGGCAAATTACAGAAAATGCTTAACTTGCCGAGAAAATCACTTTTTTCTGAAATGAATGTTTGGCAGAAAATAGTTAACTGTGATGCTAGACGCTCTCAAACAACATGCCACGGTACACAAAATGCTTAACTCGCCGAGAAAATCCCTTTTTTCCCCAAAAGAATGTTTGTCAAAAAATAATTACTTTTGATATAAGCCGCTCTGAAACAACATGCCAAGGTACTCAAAATGCTTAACTCCCCGAGAAAATCACCTTTTCCCCAAAAAGAATGTTTGGCAAAAATTTGTAAATTTAAATGCAACCAAATTTAAATGAAACCAAAGGCAAATTACTTAAAATGCTTAACTTACCGAGGAATTCACTTTTTTCCCCAAAAGAATGTTTGTCAAAAAATAATTACTTTTGATATAAGCCGCTCTGAAACAACATGCCAAGGTACTCAAAATGCTTAACTCCCCGAGAAAATCACCTTTTCCCCAAAAAGAATGGTTGGCAAAAAATAGTAAATTTTCATGCAACTCTCTCTGAAACCAAATGGCAAATTACTCAAAATGCTTAACTCGCTGAGATAATCACTTTTTCACATAAAGTATGTATGGCAAACAATAGTTAATTTGATGCCGCTCTCCAAAAACATACCAAGGTACTCAAAATGCTTTATTCAACAAGATAATCACTTTTTTTCCAAAATCAATGTTTCGCAAAAAATAGTTATTTATAATGCTAGATGCTCTGAAAAACAACGGCAAACTACTCAAAATGCTTAACTCGCTGAGATAATCATTTTTTTTCCATAAAGAATGTGTGGCAAAAAATAGCTAATTTTGATGCAAGCCGCTCTCCAACAACATACCAAAGTACTCAAAATGCTTAACTCGCTGAGAAAATCACTTTTTTTCCATAAAGAATATTTCACAAAAAATAGTAAACTTTGATGCAATCCGCTTGGAAACGGAACGGCAAATTACTAAAAATGCTTAACTTGCCGAGAAAATCACTTTTTTTTTTAACAAAATGAGTGTTTGGCAAAAAATAGTTAAGTGTGATGCCAGACCCTCTGAAAAGCAACTGCAAACTCTCAACATGCTTACCTCGCCAAGAAACTTACTTTATCTCCATAAAGAATGTTTAGCAAAAAGTAGTTAATTTTGAGGCAAGCCGCTCTAAAACAACATGCCACGGTACACAAAATGCTTAACTCGCCGAGAAAATCACTTTTCTCCCAAAAAGCATGTTTGGCCAGAAACAGTATATTTTGATGCAAGCCGCTCTCAAACAACATGCCAAGTTATTCAAAATGCTTACCTCGCTGAGATAGTCACTTATTCCCCAAGAAGAATGTTTGGCAAAAAGTAGTAAATTTTGATGCAATCCGCTTGGAAATGGAACGGCAAATTATTTAAAATGCTTAACTCGCGGAGAAAATCACTTTTTTCAAAAATTAATGGTTGGCAAAAAATAGTAAATTCTCATGCAAGCCATTCTGAAACCAAACGGCAAATTACTCAAAATGCTTAATTCGCCATGATAATCACTTTTTGTCCATAAAGAATGTTTGGCACAAAATAGTTAATTTTGATGCAAGCCATTCTCAAACAAAGTATGTTTGGCAAAAATTAGTAAATCCACTGTGAAACCAAACGGCAAATTACTCAAAATGATTAACTTGCCGAGAACATCACTCTCTTCCCAAAATAAATGTTTCACAAGAAATAGTTATTTATAATGCTAGACGCTCTGAAAAGCAACGGCAGACTACTCAAAATGCTGAACTCGCTGAGATAATCACTTTCTTTCCATAAAGAATGTTTGGCAAAAAATAGTTAATTTTGATGCAATCCACTTTGAATCCAAAGGCAAATTACTGAAAATGCTTAATTCGCCGAGAAAATCACTTTTTTTCGAAAATGAACGGTTGGCAATAAATAGTAAATTCTCATGCAAACCATTCTGAAACCAAACAGCAAATTACTCAAAATGCTTAATTCGCCAGGATAATCACTTTTTTTTTGAACAAAATGAATGTTTGGCAAAAAGTAGTTAATTTTGATGCAAGACACTCTGAACAGCAACGGCAAACTACTCAAAATGCTTAACTTGCCGAGAAAATCACTTTTTGTCCATAAAGAATGTTTGGCAAAAAATAGTTAATTTTGATGCAAGTCACTCTGAACAGCAACGGCAAACTACTCAAAATGCTTAACTCGCCGAGAAAGTCACTTTTTCCCCAAAAAGAATGTTTGGCATACGTTACTAAATTTAAATGCAACCCGCTTTGAAACCAAACAGCAAATTACTGAAAATGCTTAACTTGCCGACAAAATCACCATTTTTTTCCCAAAAAGAATGTTTGGCAAAAAATAGTTAATTTTAATGCAAGCCTCTCTGAAACCAAACGGCAAACTTCTCAAAATGCGTAATTAACTGAGATAATCACTTTTTTTCCAAAATGAATGTTTTGCAAAAAATACTTAATTGTGATGCTAGACGCTCTGAAAAGCAACGGCAAACTACTCAACATGCTCAACTCACCGAGATAATCACTTTTCTTACAAAACGAATGTTTCGAAATAATAGTTAATTGTGATGCTAAATGCTCCGAAAGGCAAGGGCAATCTCTCAAAAACTCTCAAACTCTCATAAAAAACTTCCATTTAAATTTCCCACTTTTGCAAAAACTTTCATGCTTAAACCAAAGTGATTTTCATGTCGAATTAAGCGTTTGGACTGATTTGCCGTTTGTTTTCTCAGAGGCTTTCATCAAAATTTAGTACTTTGTGGCTAAACATTCATTTTAGATCCAAAGCGACTTGCCATCGAGTGAAGTATTTTGAATGATTTGCTTTCTCAGAGGATATCATGAAAATTTCCTACTTTTTGCCAAACACTCATTTCAGAACCAAAGTGAGTTTCTCTTCGTGATAAGCCTTTTGAGTGATTTGGCGTTTGTTTTTTTAAAAATATTTTTATTCTCCACCTTTTTCACATTTTCTCCCGAATTTACACCCACCAACAACAAACAATAATCAACAACAAATATGTCAAGCCCCATAACAATAACAATGATCCCATCCTCCCACCCAAACATCAGCCTGCATGTTTACATAAATGTGGTGAATGTATAACCTATAAATCCACACTGTGCCCCTGTGGGCTCCATCTGTGAGCCGTTGCACGGCTCTGCCCACAGGGGGAGATGAGGAGCATGTACCCTTGGCTCCACCCCCAGCAGGAAGTATAAAGTGCTGTGGTCTTGTGAGCCTGCCTTCAGTTAAGTTAGTTGCAGTCAGGCTCAGTTGTAAGTCGATTAAAGCCACAGTTTACTTCACGCGTGTCTTTGAATGAATCAATAAACAAATGACAAAAAAGAAATCAGGGATTACCCATAGCCATCTTTAATCAACACAGCCCCTCTCCCCCCCCCCCCATCCCACCCACCCATACCCCCCCCCCCACCTAATGTTCGATGTTATCCAGTTATTTAATGAAACTTTCCTACTTTTTGACAAAGATTTTTTTTTAATCAATGTTTTTGATTGGGTTTTTGAACAAAGTATATTTACAGTTATGTACACAGAATAAAATGTATATACCTACAAGAGAAGAAAACAAAAGAAAAAAAACTGGTTTGATATTGTGCACAAGCTCAACAACAGCAACTTTGTACAGTTAGCAACATTATTTTTGACACATAAGTAGGCACCTGTTTGGGGGGTGGGGAAACTGGTGAGGTACACATACATTTAGGTGCCGGAGAACCAATTACATTAGTTATGTCCAATATGAGAATGAGAGGGCAATACGAGAATGGATCTGGTGTTGGTGTTGTTACTTGCTTCTCCCAGACAGTTTTCACTGCCGTTGTCACCTCGCGTTCACCTCCGCTCCGGCCATTCGTCCGGTCTTTCATCCGTATTTTCCTTGGCCTCTATTCCTGTGTTTGCCAAGTTTGTTATCGTTTCCTGTGCTCTCCATCCTGCTATCATTCCCTTCCTCTCCCCCTCTCAGGTTCCCCTCTATTGTTCCCTGTCTCCTAACTTTCTTTTCTCTTCGGTTTGGCTGCTCCCCCCCCCCCCCCCCCCCCGGTCTATCCCTCCCTCTCACGCTGCTTTCCCCGGATTCTTGGCCACCTGGCTATGCTTCTGCTTGTTCGTTGGCCACAAACATGTCCCAGAACAGTTGGATGAATGGCTCCCACATTCTGTGGAAGCTGTCGTCTGACCCTCGGATGGTGAATTTGATTTTCTCCATTTGGAGAGATTCTGAGAGGTCGGACAGCCAGTCTGCAGCTTTGGGTGGTGCTGCTGACCGCCAGCTGAACAGGATTCTATGGTGGGCGATCAGGGAGGCAGAGGACCTCTTCCCCAGGAATAGATCTGGCTGGTCTGATACTCCAAAGTCCGCCATTTTCGGGCAAGGCTCCACCCTCATCCCCACCACTTTGGACATTGTCTCAGAGAAGGCTGTGCCGCAAGTCTGGGGCAAGACCAGAACATGTGGGCGTGGTTGGCTGGGCCTCCTTGGCACCGTTCACATCTATCCTCCACATCCAGGAAGAGCCTACCCATTCAGGTTCTTGTTAAGTGGGCTCCATGTACCACTTTTACTTGCGTCAGGTTGAGCCTTGCGCACATGGAGGTGGAGTTGACCCTATGCAGTGCTTCGCTCCAGAGTCCCCACCCTATTTCAATCCCCAGGTCATCCTCCCATTGCTTTCTTTTTGGGTCCAGTAAGGTGTCGGCCCTTTCTACCAGTCGCTCATACATGTCACCACAGTTCTTTTATCTAGGATACCTGCGTCCACTAACTCTTCCAGTGATGTCTGTCCTGGCGGTTATGGCTACATCGTTGTCTCCTTCTGCAGGAAATTTTTGAGTTCCTCCGTTTCCCGGCTAGCTGGAATTTCTCCGTCAGTTCGTCCAGTGTTGCGATCCTGCTGTCTGTATATAGTTCCCTAACTGTCAGTGTCCTTCTGTCCTGTCCCCACTGTTTGAAGGTGGCGTCAGTCAGCGCTGGTGTGAACCTATGGTTGTTGCAGATGGGAGCTTTGTCCGACATTGTAGTCAGGCCCAATTGCTGCTGTAGTTGGTTCAGGACTGGAGGGTAGCTATCACCACCGGGCTGCTGGAATGTTTTTTGGGTGGGGATGGGAGTGCCACTGTGACAAGGGTCTGGAGGGAGGTCCTCTTGCAGGAGGCCTCCTCCGCGCGTACCCACTCAGCTTCTGCCTCATTGATCCATCCTCTTATTCGCTCGGCCGTCGCGCCCAGAGGTAGAATTGTAGGTTTGGGAGAGCTAGCCCCCCCTGGATTTTGTTTTTTGTAGGACCTTCTTTGGGATCCTAACATTCTGCCCACCCCCCCCCCCCCCCCCCCATACATTCACCATGATTAGGTTGCCTAGTGCTTTGAAAAAGGCCTTGTGGATGTAGATCGGGATAGGTCTATATAGGAAGAGGTACGTTCATTTTGATCGTCTGTACTCTCCCCGCGAGGGAGTGTGTTTGATCTTTGCAGGTCCTTCTTTACTTCCTCTGTGAGACTGGTGAGGTTCCATTTGTGGATTCCTTTCCAGTCATGGGCTATTTGGATCCCAGGTAGCGGAATTTGTGTTGGGCTTGTTTAAACAGCAGTCCCATTACTGCTACCCCCCCCCCCCCTCTATTTGTGGGTGTACCGGGAAGATCTCACTTTTGCTCATGTTGAGTTTGTAGTCCGAGATTGCGCCAAACTCTTTCAGGAGCGCGATGATTCTGTCCATGCTGCTTTGTGGGTCCGAAATGTAGAGGAGCAGGTTATCTACATAGAGTGAGACTCTGTACGCTCTGCTGCCCCTTCAGATTCCCCTCCAGCTTTTTGCAGCTCTGAGAGCAATTGCTAACGGCTCAATCGCTAGAGCAAAAAGCAGCGGGGACAGTTGGCATCCTTTTCTGGCGCCCCTGTGCAGCTGGAAGTATCAGGAGCTGGTGTTGTTTGTCCGTACGCTCGCCATGGGAGCATTGTATAGGAGCTTTACCCAGGAGGTGAACCTTGTTCCAAGCCCAAATCGCTCCAGTAGCTCTATGAGGTATTTCCATTTGACCCTGTCGAAGGCCCTTTCTGTGTCCAGGGAGACGATCACCTCTGGTATTCTCTCTCCGGATGGGGCCATTATCACATTCAGCAGACGCTTGATGTTCGAGGTTGGCTATCTACCCTTGACGAAGCCCGTCTGGTCCTCTGCGACCACCTCTAGTATGCAGTCTTCTAGCCTTTTGGCTCGGATATTGGCCAATATTTTGGCATCGGTGTTCAGCAGTGAGATGGGTTTGTATGAGCCACATTCCATTGGGTCTTTACCTTTAGGCCTGTAGGTGGCAGTGTGCCCCTAGCTAGCGAGTCTGTCAACATCTCCTGCAGGTGCGGTGCCAGTGGTGTCGCAAATGTTTTGGAGAAGTCTGCCGGGAACCCGTCTGGTCCCGGCGCCTTCCCCACCTGCATGGAGCTAATGCTGTCCATGATCTCTCCCAGTGCTTCCAGGCCCTGTTTTCTGCCCCCCGCCATGACTGGTATGTCCAGTCAATCAAGGAATTGATTCATCCCGGACAACCCGTTGGGGGCTCTGAGGTGTACAGCCCTTGGTAGAAGGCCTGAAGGTTCTGTTGATCATTTCTGGTTCTGTTTCTAATGTGCCTCTGGTATCCCTGATTTGTGCAATTTCTCTGGTGGCTGCCTGCTTTCTTAGCTGGTGCACCAACAGGTGGCTGGCTTTGTCTCCGTGTTCGCATAGGGTCCCCCGTGCCTGGCAGAGTTAGAGCATTGCTTTCCTGGTGGAGAGCAGATCGGAGTTCCTTTGTAGCTCTTTCCAATCCGCCAGGAGCTCTATGGTCGGACCTCAGAGCATTTATGGTCCATCTCCAATATGGAGTCGAGCAGCTGTTGCCTAGCCTTTCCTCCCTATCTCTTTGCGCTTTGAAAGCGATAATTTCCCCTCTTGCTACGGCCTTTAGCGCTTCCCAGAACGTTAAGGGTGAGACCTCCCCATTTTTGTTTGGTCTCCGTAGACTCTGTAATGACATGTGATATCTTTTCAGTGAAGGCCTTGTCAGCTAGTAGGGCAATATCCAACCTCCATGTGGGGCGTTGGGCCCTGCGCATCTCCAGCCTCACCTCCATGTAGTGTGGAGCATGGTCAGATATCAGAATTGAGGAGTATTCCACTTGGTCTAACCCCGGAAGCACTGTTTTCCCCACCACAAAGATGTAAATTCTGAGGTACATGTCTCCTTCTGCCCTGGGTGGGTGAACCTCCAGGGGTACATCACTCCCATCTATTCCATAAAGTGACCGAGTTCCTTTGCCATGTTTGAGGTGTTCCCTGTTCTGGACCTTGATCTGTCAGTCATTGGATCCTGTACACAGTTGAAGGCTGTGATTAGTCGGTCCGTCGCTATGTCGGGGATTTCTGCCATGGTTTTTTTGATGAAGCTCGTGTCGTCCCAGTTGGGTGCCCCGCTGACCTTGATGTACCATCCCCTTGGGTCCGTAACCGTCATTGTCACCCTAAACGTCATCCTCTTGCTGATCAGTATTGCCACCCCCCTGGGTCTCGTCCCATAGCAGGAATGGTAGATGTGCCCCACCCAGCCCTTTCGTACCCGCAGTCAGTCCTGTTCTCTCAGGTGTGTCTTTTGGAGGAAGACTATGTCAGCTTTCATGTTTCTTAGGCGGGTGAGGACTCTGGATCTTTTCACTGGGCCGTTATGTTCCAGGTGACTATCATGGTGGGGGGTTTCTGTCCCTCCGTTCCTGTGGGATAAACCATACTTACCTATCGTACGTGCCCACTCCGGGATTTCCCTTTGTTAGGGGTCCCGTCCAGGCATTTTGGTATGCTGTACCCAGCGAACCACTGGGTCACATATCAAGAAAGACAGTACTTCTTCATAGCCCCCGCTGAAGCAAACAAGTTTGGCAAGAAACACGGGCTGGAATCCTGTTCGGCTGGCGGTCAGCAGCACCACCCAAAGCTGCAGACTGGCTGTCCGACCTCTCAGCATCTCTCCAAATGGAGAAAATCAAATTCACCATTTGTAGGCAGCACGGTAGCGCCAGGGTCCCAGGTTCGATTCCCCACTTGGTCACTGCCTGTGCGGAGTCTGCACATTCTCCCCGTGTCTGCGTGGGTTTCCTCCGGGTGCTCCGTTTCCTCCCACAGTCCAAAGACGTGCAGGTTAGGTGGGTTGGCCATGCTAAATTGCCCTTCATGACCAAAATGGTGCAGAGGGGTTATTGGGTACGGGGACAGGGTGGAAGTGAGGGCTTAAGTGGGTCGGTGCAGACTCGATGGGCCGAATGGCCTCCTTATGCACTGCATGTTCTATGTACTATGTACCATCCGAGGGTCAGATGACGGCTTCCACAGAATGTGGGAGCTATTCATCCAACTGTTCCGGGACCTGTTTATGGCCAACCAAAAAGCAGAATAGCCAGGTGGCCAAGAATCAGGGGAAAGTAGCTTGAGAGGGAGGGATAGACCAGAGGGGAGGGGGTGGGGGGAATCAGCCAAACCTAAGAGAAAAGAAAGGCGAACCACAGGAGAAGGGAAGGGAGGAGAGGGGGGAGACAGGGAACAATAGAAGGGAACCAGAGGTGGGGGGGGGGGGGGGGGCAAGGGAATGATAGTGGAAGGAGATGATGCCTTCCCGAAGCAGCCGCTGGACCTCAGACCTGATGAAGGTGCTGTCCTGGGTGCTGTACCGTCTGCTCCTCGTAGCGACAGATTTGCAATCCAAGGTTAGAAGAGGGAAGGTGGATCGACCTTTAGGGTCGCGAGGCCGCACATAGTAAGGGGTGGTTGGGTCCCGCCGAATTAGGGAGAACGTAGAGGCAGAAGCCACTAAATTCTATGCTCTGGACCGTGAGTGTAACTGTACAGTACCCCCGGATCGCCACGAAAATGGGATCCGGAGGCCAGGGAGATTCTTTGATTGGCGGGGTGTACCGCGATAGAGCAGCACCTTACCGTATCCGGGTGGATGAAGCTTTCGGTGCTCCCGGAGTCCAGCAGGCAAGAGGTCACGTGTCCATCGATCTTAATGCTGGTCGATGCGGTGGCCAGTTTGTGCGGACAAAACTGGTCGATGGTCACTGAGGCGAGTTGTGGTTGGCCGTTGCTAGTGTCGGATGATGGGGCACGGGTCCTGGAACGCTGGTGGTGCCCATGTGCCTTGGGGGAGACAAGATGGTGGCACCTGAAGATCTTGGGGAGGGCAAAATGGCGGTGTCCATGGGCCGCACATGGCGGGGGATGAAAAAGATGGCAGCGCCTATGGGCCGCACGTGTTGCGTGGAGGGAAAGATGGCGGCGCCCACTGGGCGCACTTGGGCTGAGGGGGGAGAAGATGGCGGTGCCCACTGGCCGCAAGTGGTCCAGGGAGGTGAAGATGGCGGCGCCCATTGTCCGTAAACGAGTGAAGTGGGGCGATAGTGGTGACTGCGCGGGCCTGGCACACCGTGGCGAAGTGCCCCTTCTTACCGCAAGCCATAGGAAGGGCAGCGCGGGCCGGGCAGCGTTTGCGGGGATGTTTCTGCTGGCCGCAAAAGTAACATCGGGGACCCCCGGGGTTCGCTGGCTTGCGCGTGGCGCAGGCGTATTGGCTGGGTAAGGCCCCCGCTGTCATAGAGAGCACTAGCTTCTTTGTCTCTGCAAGATTGAGCGTGGCCCCTTCTAAAAGTCGCTGGCATATGAGGTCCGACCCAATACCCGTAACAAAAGCATCCCGCTTTCCCACTGAACTAGAATGTTCAGTGGCCGTAATGGCCTGACAGTCACAGTCCCGGACTAGTGGGATTAGGGCCCGGCAGAAGTCTTCTGTGGACTCACCAGGGAGTTGAGAGCGAGTGGCGAGTACGTGCCTGACGAAGAGCGTGTTCGTCTTCTGGGCGTAATTTTCTTTAAGTAGCATCATGGCTTCGGCGTAGTTTGGCGCGTCCTGGATCAGTGGAAAGACATTGGAACTCAACCTCGAGTACAGTATCTGTATTTTCTGAGCCTCCGGAATAGGGCTTGGTCCCGAGTTGATGTGCGCTTCGAAACAATCTAGCCAGTGCTGAAAGTGCTTTTTGGCGTCGCTTGATTGCGGATCCAGCTGCAGGCGATTCGGCTTGATATGGAGGTCCATCTTCTGAAAATCTTAGAGCAATAAATTGATGCACAATCAATTGCACAAAGACGAGAGTTGAATACAACTGAGGCTTTATCGCTCTAAGATGTGTGGCCTCCCACATCAGCTGGCGAAATGGCTGCTGCACGGAGGACACATATATTTATACTCCGCCTACTGGGCTGAGCCAGCAGGCAGGGACTACCGCCGTACCTGTAGTACAGGTCCTACCATACTTCACCTAATATAGGTGCAACAGTGGTTTACCACACCCTTCTAATTTTCCATTGTGGTATGCTAGTGTGAGTTTCCTGATCACTTTGTTCTCCTTAAGATGCCGAACCAATTTTCAGCCTGAGCTCTTCCTCTGGGCAAACAGTTGGCCACTAGTGTTTTCAGCCAGTGGGCTGTTCTCCCGTTTAAATTATTTTTGTCAAGGGCAGCTCCGGATAGAACATAGAACATTACAGCGCAGTACAGGCCCTTCGGCCCTCGATGTTGCGCCGACCTGTGAAACTACTCTAAAGCCCATCGGTACTATTCCCTTATCATCCATATGTTTATCCAATGACCATTTAAATGCCCTTAATGATGGCGAGTCCACTACTGTTGCAGGCAGGGAATTCCACGCCCTTACTACTCTCTGCGTAAAGAACCTACCTCTGACATCTGTCCTAGATCAATCTCCCCTCAATTTAAAGCTATGTCCCTTCGTGCTAGACATCACCATCCGAGGAAAAAGGCTCTCAATGTCCACCCTATCTAATCCTCTGATCATCTTATATGCCTCAATTAAGTCAACTCTTAACCTTCTTCTCTCTAACGAAAACAGCCTCAAGTCCCTCAATCTTCCCTCATAAGATCTTCCTTCCATACCAGGCAACATCCTGGTAAATCTCCTCTGCACCCTTTCCAATGCTTTCACATCCTTCCTATAATGCGGCGACCAGAACTGCACGCAATACTCCAAATGCGGCCGCACCAGAGTTTCGTACAGCTGCAACATGACTTCATGTCTCTGAAACTCAATCCCTCTACCAATAAACCGTACGCCTTCTTAACAACACTATCAACCTGGGTGGCAACTTTCAGGGATCTATGTACATGGACACCGAGATCTCTCTGCTCATCCACACGACCAAGAATCTTACCATTAGCCCAGTACTCTGTTATTCCTTCCAAAATGAATCACCTCACACTTTTCTGCATTAAACTCCATTTGCCACCTCTCAGCCCAGCTCTGCAGCTTATCTATGTCCCTTTGTAACTTGCAACATCCTTCCGCACTGTCCACAACTCCACCGACTTTCGTGTCATCTGCAAATTTACTCACGCATCCTTCTACGCCCTCCTCCAGGTCATCCCCTTATGTGAAGAGCTCTCAGGCCATCCTGGTGTGGGATGGACGTGTAGAGGGATTGCACATCCATGGTGAATAGAATGCGGTTAGGGCCCACGAACTGGAAGCTGTCAATATGACGCAGGGCATCAGAGGAATCCCGGATGTAGGTGGGGAGGGAATGGACCAAAGGAGTGAGGGTGGGGTCGAGATAAGAGGAAATAAGTTTGGTGGGGCAGGAGCATGCTGACACAATGGGCCTGCCGGGACAGTCCTTTTTGTGGATTTTGGGAAGTAGGTAAAAGCGGGCTGTCTGGTGTTGGGGGACTATGAGGTTGGAAGCCGTAGGGGGAAGGCATCCGGAGGAAATGAGGTCAATAAAAGTGTTGGAGATAATGGTTTGATGTTCAGTGGTCTGGTCATGGTCCAGGGGGAGGTAAGAGGGAGTATCGGAGAGTTGGCGCTCAGCCTCTGTGAGGCAGAGGTCAATGCACCAGACGACAACAGCACCCCCTTTGTCGGCAGGTTTGATGACAAAGTCGGGGTTAGACCTGACAGAGTGAAGAGCAGAAAGTTCAGAAGGAGAGAGGTTGGAATGGGTGAGGGGGGCAGAACGCAGACTGGATGATCGCTTTGCTGAGCATCTTCGGTTTGTGCGCATTCAGGATCCTGACCTTCCTGTTGCTTGCCATTTTAACAAAAGACCCTGCTCCCATGCCCACATGTCTGTTCTTGGCCTGCTGCAATGTTCCAGTGAAGCGCAACGCAAACTGGAGGAACAACATCTCATCTTCCGGTTAGGCACGCTACAGCCTTCCGGCCTGAACATCGAATTCAACAACTTCAGATGATCAGCCCCACCTCGACCCATTTGTTTTCATTTCATTTTAACTGTATTTTACCATTTCTTTCTTTCCTGCACCTTTCTCCTCTTTGCTTCCCCCTTCCCCTCCCCCCACACCTACAGTTCATCCTCTGATGTTAGTTTCCCTGCTGTTTGACCTTTCACATCTTTTGTCCTCTCTGGGGACTGCCATTAGCACTCTTTCCCCTTGGTTTCTGTGGCCATTAGCACCAAGTTTCCCTGGGTTTCTGTGGCTATGACTCATCTTTCATTCTCACTCCACAGTATAAATATTTCCCACTCTCTCTGTCTGTTAGCTTTGACAAAGTGTGATTGGACTCGAAACGTTAGCTCTTTTCTCTCCCTACAGATGCTGCCAGACCTGCTGAGATTTTCCAGCATTGTCCCTTTCGTTTCAGATTCCAGCATCCGCAGTAATTTGCTTTTATACAGTAGGCATATCATTAGAGGGCCTATTCTTTGGAGCCTCCGAGATTCACCACCTCCGATGGGCCAAGTTCCTGACGGCGTGGTTTACCTGTGGTTTCAAAAATTGTGAACCCGGTGTCGTGGCTGCTGAGCGAGAGAAAGGAGGTAGGACATTGCCGGCCCGGACACCGGCCATGCTGGCTGGGGTGGAGAGCCCCCTGCCAGGGCTGGGGGAGGGGTGCGGGAGGGAGAGCCGGGGTGACCCCCACAGGATTGGGGCAGTGCTCAGGCACCGACCTCCATTACGACGGCCATCTTCCTGCATATCCACTGACCACCCACCTCGGCGCCTGGTTCTACACAGTGACACCGGCCGTACGGGTATGCCCAACCCCGCATTCCATCCCCCCCCCACAGCATGTCCCCCACCCCAAACACCTCGTCCAACCGGCAGCTACCCAGTGGGGGACCACCCAGGGCCAACCAAGTGAGGGCTGTGCCAGCCAATGATATCCCTGGCAGCCGGATGAGCTCCAGGACTGGGGCACCGACAGTGCCAGATAGACGGGGGTGGGGAGGGACAATGCGTGGGCGGAGCCCGCAGTGCCAACTGGAATCACCATATAGCCCATGGAACCTGGTTGGGCACATGGGTATGTGCCATGCCAATATGTTGGCCTTTCACCCCATACAGACAATGGAGTTTGATGTTCAACCAGCAATGCTGGCCACCATGGTGACGGTCGCAGCTCTGCAAGATGCCCTGCGATCACGTGAACGAGGGTTCGTCGGAGAGGTGGGGGAGGCTGCAGCAGTGGAGCGGGCAGTAGCAGAACGGCCAGCAGCGCAACGGCCAGCAGAAGAATGGACTGCAGAGGCGCAGGTTGAGGCTGCACAGGCTGGAGGGCTGGCCGCCCAACAGGGCAAGGAGGAAGTGGCAAGGAGGCGCCGCATAAGGGTCGTGTATACCGACACCGCCTGCCATTCGACGATCTGCCGGACTGGACATGCCATTGGAGACTCCGGATGAGCAGAGAGGCAGTGGGACACATCTGCCACATGATGGCACACCTGGCACTGTGGGGGCATGGGGGGGGTGGGGACACCTGCTCCCGGTCACTGTCAAGATGATGGTCACTCTGAACCTCTATGCGACAGGGTCCTTCGAGTCATGGAGTGGGGACCTGTCTGGGATCTCACAGACCTCGGCACACAGGTAAATCTACGCCATCAAGAAGGCTCAACATGCCCAGGCGGATCAATACATCCATTTCCATGTGGACAGAGCCCACCAGGATGCCCGGGCAGCGGGATTGCCTGCCATCACCGGGATGCCCGGGTCCAGGGAGCGATAGATTGGATGCATGTCACCCTACAGGCACATCCAGATATCAGGCAGCTCGACACTAACCGAAAGAGGTTCCACTCAATGAATATCTAGCTGGTCTGTGATCATCAGCTGCACATGGTACACCTCTGCACACGATACACGGGCAGTGTGCACACTCGATGATCCCTAACATGTGGGAGGGGCACCCCCCCCCCCCCCCCCCCCCCGGCTGAGGTTTTGGCTCCTGGGTGACAGGAGTTATCCACTGTGGCCGCCGAGGCTGATGATACCTACCGGAGGCCACCGACCAACGCAGAGCCCCGCTACAACGACGCCCATACAGCGACCAGGATTGTGATCGAGTGGCGCTTCGGTGTCCTGAAGATACGCTTCAGGTGCCTGGGCTGCTCTGGACGGGCCCTCCAGTATGATGTTGAGAAGGTCGCCTGTATTGTGGTGCCCTGTTGCATTCTGCACAACATCGCGTAACAGAGGGGAGGGGGGAGGATGAGGAGGAACGGCAGGCCTCATCTTGACCAGTAGGTTGAGGGGGAGGGAGACGATGGACAGGAAATGGGGTCCGGCCAGGTAGGGCACGACATCATTGCCAGGGCCAGAGTGCACACCCCTCTGTTATACATACCTGCAGCGCTACGAGCAGGTTGGCAGTGACAGCGGGTCTGGTCCATGGGATGCAGGATGATGACAACCTGCTCTGTAAAGAGCTCTGGTGCACCACATTGTATGATAATGTCTGACTCATGCCCACAGTAGCATCTTCCACCTGGGTGATCCCTGCATGCGAGCTGGCCAGTCCATCACATAGCCCTGTCGAAACCCTGGGAAGGGGTGCTGGGGACAGTCCATGGTGACGGGGTCGGTGGGGGGGGGGGGGGTGGGGAGAAGGAGGGTGCACAGTAAGGTTAGGGGGGGGTTGTTGGGTTACGGGTATAGGGTGGATACGTGGGTTTGAGTAGGGTGATCATGGCTCGGCACAACATTGAGGGCCGAAGGGCCTGTTCTGTGCTGTACTGTTCTATGTTCCTCCCACAAGGCCTGCACTGGTCCCCCGCTTCCCCCCTCCCCCAGTCAGTCCGGACCAACCCACCCCTACACCCATCAGACAGAGCACCGAGGCAGGTTTTGATGCTGTTAACAGGTGTTTATTGTTCGGAACATGGAACATACAGTGCAGAAGGAGGCCATTCAGCCCATAGAGTTTGCACCGACCCACTTAAGCCCTCACTTCCACCCTATCCCCGTAACCCAATAACCCCTCCTAACCTTTTTGGACACTAAGGGCAATTTATCATGGCCAATCCACCTAATCTGCACGTCATTGGACTGTGGGACGAAACCGGAGCACCCGGAGGAAACCCACGCAGACAGGTGGAGAACGTGCAGACTCTGTACAGACAGTGACCCAAGCCGGAATCGAACCTGGGACCCTGGCAGTGTGAAGCCACAGTGCTAGCCACTTGTGCTACCGTGCTGCCCCTATATATACACGGTCTGTGCCCTAGCCCCAATAACTAAACTGGGCCCTGCACCCATGCCAACCTAACTGGTGTTTAACTTTCTGGCCTTACGGGCCCTAACATGGGCCTTATGGGTCCAGGTGGTTCCCCAAACAGTACAGCGGGAGTGGAGGCGGCTTGCTGTGACTCTGCCCTGCGACAAGGGGTGACCTCGCCAGTTAGAGCAATGAACATAGAACATTACAGCGCAGTACGGGCCCTTCGGCCCTCGATGTTGCGCCGACCTGTGAAACCATCTGAAGCCTATCTGACCTACACTATTCCATTTTCATCCATATGTCTATCCAGTGACCCTTAAATGCCCTTAAAGTTGGCGAGTCTACTACTGTTGCAGGCAGGGCGTTCCACACCCCTACTACTCTCTGAGGAAAGAAACTGCCTCTGACATCTGTCCTATATCTACCACCCCTCAATTTAAAGCTATGTCCCCTCGTGTTGGTCATCACCATCCGAGGAAAGAGACTCTCACTGTCCACCCTATCTAACCCTCTGACTATCTTATATGTCTCTATTAAGTCACCTCTCAGCCTTCTCCTCTCTAACGAAAACAACCTCAAGTCCCTAGCCTTTCCTCATAAGACCTTCCCTCCATAACCAGGCAACATCCTAGTAAATCTCCTCTGAACCCTTTCCAAAGCTTCCACATCCTTCCTATAATGTGGTGGCCAGAACTGCACGCAGTACTCCAGGAGTGGCCGCACCAGAGTTATGTACAGCTGCAGCATGACCTTGTGGCTCCGAAACTCAATCCCCCTACTGAGAAAGGCTAGCACACCATATGCCTTCTTAACAGCCCTATTAACCTGGATGCCAAGATCTCTCTGTTCATCTACACTACCAAGAATCTTGCCATTAGCCCAGTACTCTGCATTCCTGTTACTCCTTCCAAAGTGAACCACCTCACACTTTTCCGCATTAAACTCCATCAGCCCAGCTCTGCAGGTTATCTATATCCCTCTGTATCCTATAACATCCTTCAGCACTATCCACAACTCCACCGACCTTCGTGTCATCTGCAAATTTACTAACCCATCCTTCTACACCCTCTTCCAGGTCATTTATAAAAATGACAAACAGCAGTGGCCCAAAACAGATCCTTGCGGTACACCACTAGTAACTGAACTCCAGGATGAACATTTGCCATCAACCACCACCCTCTATCTTCTTTCAGCTAGCCAATTACTGATCCAAACCGCTAAATCACCTTCAATCCCATACTTCCTTATTTTCTGCAATAGCCTACCGTGGGGAACCTTATCAAACGCCTTACTGAAATCCATATACACCACATCAACCGCTTTACCCTCATCCACCTGTTTGGTCACCTTCTCAAAAAACTCAGTAAGGTTTGTGAGGCATGACCTACCCTTCACAAAACCGTGTTGACTATCGCTAATCAACTTGTTCTTTTCAAGATGATTATAAACCCTATCTCTTATAACCTTTTCCAACATTTTACCCACAACCGAAGTAAGGCTCACAGGTCTATAATTACCAGGGTTGTCTCTACTCCCCTTCTTGATCAAGGGGACAACATTTGCTATCCTCCAATCTTCCGGCACTATTCCTGTTGACAAAGGCGACATAAAGATCAAGGACAAAGGCTCTGCAATCTCCTCCCTGGCTTCCCAGAGAATCCTAGGATAAATCCCATCTGGCCCAGGGGATTTATCTATTTTTACATTTTCCAAAATTGCTAACACCTCTTCCTTGTGAACCTCAATTCCATCTAGCCTGGTCGACTGAACCTGAGTATTCTCGACAACATTGTCTTTCTCCAGTGTAAACACTGACGAAAAATATCCATTAACGCTTCCCCTATCTCCTCTGATTCCACACACAACTTTCCACTACTATCCTTGATTGGCCCTAATCTTATTCTAGTCATTCTTTTGTTCCTGATATACCTATAGAAAGCCTTAGGGTTTTCCTTGATCCTATCTGCCAACGACTTTTCGTGTCCTCTCCTCGCTCTTCTTAACTCTCCCTTCAGGTCCTTCCTGGCTAACTTGTAACTCTCAAGTGCCCTAACTGAGCCTTCATGTCTCATCCTAACATAAGCCTTCTTCTTCCTCTTGACAAGTGCTTCAACTTCCTTAGTAAACCACGGTTCCCTTGCTCAACAACTTCCTCCCTGCCTCACAGGTACATACTTATCAAGGACACGCAGTAGCTGTTCCTTGAAAAAGCTCCACATTTCGATTGTACCCATCCCCTGCAGTTTCCTTCCCCATCCTATACATCCTAAATCTTGCCGAATAGCATCATAATTGCCTTTCCCCCAGCTATAATTCTTGCCTTGCGGTATATACCTATCCCTGCCCATTGCTAAAGTAAACATAACCGAATTGTGATCACTATCACCAAAGTGCTCACCTACATCTAAATCTAACACCTGGCCCGGTTCATTACCCAGTACCAAATCCAATGTGGCCTCGCCCCTTGTTGGCCTGTCTACATACTGTGTCAGAAAACCCTCCTGCACACACTGCACAAAAACTGACCCATCTATAGTACTCGAACTATAGTATTTCCAGTCAATATTTGGAAAGTTAAAGTCCCCCATAACAACTACCCTGTTACTCTCGCTCCTGTCGAGGATCATCTTTGCAATCCTTTCCTCTACATCTCTGGAACTATTCGGAGGTCTATAGACAACTCCCAACAGGGTGACCTCTCCTCTCCTGTTCCTAACCTCAGCCCATACTACCTCAGTAGACGAGTCCTCAAATGTCCTTTCTACCGCCGTAATACTTTCCTTGATTAACAATGCCACACCCCCCCCCTCTTTTACCATCTTCTCTGTTCTTACAGAAACATCTAAATCCTGGAACCTGCAACAACCATTCCTGTTCCTTCTCTACCCATGTCTCCGAAATCGCCACAACATCGAGATCCCAGGTACCAACCCATGCTGCAAGCTCACCCACCTTATTCCGGATGCTCCTGGCGTTGAAGTAGACACACTTCAAACCAGCGTCTTGCTTGCCGGTGCCCTCTTTCGAACTTTTAACCCTATCCCTGACCTCACTACTCTCAACATCCTGTACACTGGGACTACAATTTAGGTTCCCATCCCCCTGCTGAATTAGTTTAAAACCCCCCCGAAGAGCACTAGCAAATCTCCCCCCAAGGATATTGGTACCCCTCTGGTTCAGGTGAAGACGATCCTGTTTGTAGAGGTCCCAGCTACCCCAGAATGAGTCCCAATTACCCAGGAAACCAAAACCCTCCCTCCTGCACCATCCCTGTAGCCACGTGTTCAACTCCTCTCTCTCCTTATTTCTCACGTCGCTAGCACGTGGCACGGGTAACAACCGTGAAGGGGCAGCACGGTAGCATTGTGGATAGCACAATCGCTTCACAGCTCCAGGGTCCCAGGTTCGATTCCGGCTTGAGTCACTGTCTGTGAGGAGTCTGCACATCCTCCCCGTGTGTGCGTGGGTTTCCTCCGGGTGCTCCGGTTTCCTCCCACAGTCCAAAGATGTGCAGGTTAGGTGGATTGGCCATGATAAATTGCCCTTAGTGTCCAAAATTGCCCTTAGTGTTGGGTGGGGTTACTGGGTTATGGTGATAGGGTGGAGGTGTTGATCTTGGGTAGGGTGCTCTTTCCAAGCGCCGGTGCAGACTCGATGGGCTGAATGGCCTTCTTCTGCACTGTAAATTCTATGAAAAACCCAGAGATAACAACTCTGTTTGTTCTAGCTCTCAGCTTCCACCCTAGCTCCCTGAATTTCTGTTTCAAATCCCCATCTCTCTTCCTACCTATGTCATTGGTACCTATGTGGACCATGACTTGGTGCTGCTCCCCCTCCCCCTTAAGGATCCCAAAAACACGATCAGAGACATCACAAACCCTGGCACCTGGGAGGCAACACACCAACCGTGAGTCTCTTTTGTTCCCACAAAACCTCCTGTCTGTTCCTCTAACTATGGAGTCCCCAATGACAAGTGCTCTGTTCCTCTTCTCCCTTCCCTTCTGAGCAACAGGGACAGACTCTGTGTCAGAGACCTGTGCCCCATTGCTTACCCCTGGTAAGTCATCCCCCGCAACAGTATCCAAAATGGTATACTTGTTATAGAGGAGAACGACCACAGGGGATCCCTGCACTGCCTGCCGGTTCCCTCTCCCTCCCCTGACGGTAACCCATCTACCTTCTTCTTTTACCTGAGGTGTGACTACCTCCCTATAACTCCTCTCAATAACCCCCACTGCCTCCCGAATGATCCGAAGTTCATCAAGCTCCAGGTCCCTAACGCGGTTCTCGAGGAGCTGGAGTTGGGGGCACTTCCCGCAGATGTAGTCAGCAGGGACACTCGAGGTGACCCTTTCCTCCCACATTCTGCAGGAGGAACATTCAACTGCCCTAGCCTCCATTCCCACTGAACTAACTTCCCAACTACTGAAAACTAAAAAACTAAAAAAAACCCCAAAAACTTGTTAGTTTAGCAATCCGACGGACAGAACTTTTTTTTTGGTTAGAGGAGGAGGATGGCTGGGAGACACTACATAAGTAGTGTTTCGGGTAAAGCTGTCACTCGAGAACAGCCCCTTCACAAACCACCTTCAACTTACGCTGACCGTACTGCACGTATGCAAATCTCCCCGGAACAGCCAATCAGAAGCTCTGCTCTGCTGCCCTCTGTTGGATGCTTGCCTTCTCTCGAACTCCTCGGGTCACTTGCGCAGGTACACCTTCAACTTACGCTGACCGCACTGCACGTATGCAAATCTCCCCGGTACAGCCAATCAGAAGCTCTGCTCTGCTGCCTTCTGCTCGGGTTCAGGACACAGTTTAGTTAGAGGGGTTAGGGCACAAATCGGTATGTATTCGTTCACTATAAACACCTGTTACCCCCTCCCTCGGTGCTCTGTCTGATGGGTGTGAGGGGTGGGCTAGTCTGAGCTGGCCGGGAGGGGGGGGGGGGCAGGGGGGAGCGGGGGAATGATGTAGGCCCTGTGGCTGGTCCGTACTCCCCCCGTCCTCCCCCCCACGACCCGGATGTCCCCACCACTGCCATCCCAGGGATTCGATGGGACCGTGTGATGGACTGCCCAGCTCACATGCAGGGATCACCCAGGTGGAAACTGCTACCATGGGCAGGAGTCAGTTGTTGTCATATAATGCGGAGCAACAAAGCTCCTCACAGAGTTGGTTGCCATCATCCTCCACCCCATGGACCAGACCTCTGGTACTGCCAACCCAGGGCCCCCAGCCCGTAGTGCGGCAGGTATGTATCACAGAGGGGTTGCAGGTGAGGGGGTGGCTGGGGTAAGAAGTGAGGGGATGTAGGGTTGGGATGCGGTCTCCGTACCACTGGCCAGTCCCTCACGTTCCACCCCTTAGTTGGTGAACCTGGAGATGATCAGAGTGTCCCGTGCGCGTTGGTCCTGGCGCACACATCATGCAACCTCCCGTACCTCCCTGTGCCCGCATTCACCCTCCTCCGCATCCTCTACGTCGGATGGGGCCTTGCATTCCTCTTCCTCCTCCAGCACATTATCCCTCTCCTCCACAATGTTGTGGAGGGTGCAGAAGGCCACCACAAGGCGGGCGACCCTCTCAGCATCATACTGGAGGACCCCTCCAGCGCAGTTCAGGCACCTCATCTTCAGGAGGCCGAAGCACTGCCCGGTCATGCTCCTGGTCACTGCGCGGGAGTCATTGTAGCGGGTCTTCGTGTCAGTCTGTGGCCTCCGGATAGAATTTCATAGAATTTACAGTGCAGAAGGAGGCCATTTGGCCCATAGAATTTACAGTGCAGAAGGAGGCCATTTGGCCCATAGAATTTACAGTGCAGAAGGAGGCCATTTGGCCCATCAAGTCTGCACCGGCTCCTGGAAAGAGCGCCCTACCCAAGGTTAACACCTCCACCCTATCCCCATAACCCAGTAACCCCACCCAACACTAAGGGCAATTTTGGACACTAAGGGCAATTTATCATGGCTAATCCACCTAACCTGCACTATCTTTGGATAGGTGTCATCAGCCATGACTGAAACAGACCCTGTCGCCCAGGTGCCAACCCTTCGACTGGGGGGTCTATCAATGTCAGGAATCGCTGAGTGTGCACACTACCCGGTTATCGGGTGCAGAGGTGCATGGTGCGCAGCTGATGGTCACACAGCAGCTGAACGTTCATTGAGTGGAACACCTTTCTTTTGGTATAGAGCAGCCTGTTTTCCGCATGTGCCAGTAGGGCGACATGCATCCCATCGCTCACCCCCTGGACCCGTGCATCCTGGCAATGGCAGCGAACCCCGCTGCCCGGGCATCCTCATGGTCTCAGTCCACATTGAAATGGATGTATTGCGCCGTCTGGGCATACAGGGCATCATTGATGGCATGGATGCACCTGTGCACTGAGGTCTGTGCGATCCTGGACAGGTCCCCACTCGGCACCATGGCGTAAAGGTTCAGGGTGACCATCACCTTGACGGCCACGGGAGCTAGTGTCCTCCCACATACACCAGGAGTGTGCCAGGTGTGCTATCATCTGGCAGATGTTTCGCACTGTCTGCCTGTTCAGTCTTCGACGGCAGGCCCGGTCTGATAGGTCCTCGAATGTCAGGCGGTGCTGGTACACACGAGGCCTCATGTGAAAAATGTAAAATAGCTTATTGTCACAAGTAGGCTGCAGTGAAGTTACTGTGAAAAGCCCCTAGTCGCCACATTCCGGCGCCTGGTCGGGGAGGTTGGTACGGGAATCGAACCGTGCTGCTGGCCTGCTTGGTCTGCTTTAAAAGCCAGTGATTTAGCCCAGTGAGCTAAACCAGCCCCAGACGTCTCCTTCGCACCTCCTCCTCTCCTCCTCGTCAGATTGTTGTGCATCGTGGGTGGCTGCCACCTGATCCTCTGCTGCTCGCTTTGCTGCTCCAGCTTTGTCCTCCTCCTCCTCGAGCAGCTCTAACTCGTACAGCGGCGACCATTGTTGGTTGAATTCCAATATCCATTGTCTGCACAGGGTGGAATGTCGACACGTTAGCATGGTACGTACCCCTGTGCCCATAACAGGCCCACCGGGCTACACGGTGGATCCGCCCCTGCATCTCCCTCCCCCCATCCCCTCACCCCTTGCCCTGTTGGTGCCCAGTACTGTGGGGGCCTCTCGCCCTGGTACCCATCCTTAATTCCAGGGGTACCATGGACTGGCACTGCCCTCGCCAGGGACTAGCATGGGTGTTGCCCTGGGTATTCCATTGGTGGGTAGCGGCTGGGTGAGCAGGAGGGTTCGGGTTGGGGGAGGGTCGAAATGGTGGGTGGGGTGGGATGCAGGGGTGGGGGAACCCTTACGGCCAGTGACACAGGTCAGAACCAGGGGCCACGAGTGGTTGTCAGTAAGATAGTTGCCGTAATTATAGACCTGTGAGCTTGACATCAGTGGTAGGCAAACTGTTGGAGAAGATACTGAGGGATAGGATCTATTCACATTTGGAAGAAAATAGACTTATCAGTGATAGGCAGCATGGTTTTGTGTAGGGAAGGTCATGTCTTACAAACCTAATAGAATTCTTTGAGGAAGTGACAAAGTTAATTGATGAGGGAAGGGCTGTAGATGTCATATACATGGACTTCAGTAAGGCGTTTGATAAAGTTTCCCATGGCAGGTTGATGGAAAAAGTGAAGTCGCATGGGGTTCAGGGTGTACTAGCTAGAATCTAGCTGCTAGATGGATAAAGAACTGGCTGGGCAACAGGAGACAGAGAGTAGTGGTGGAAGGGAGCGTCTCAAAATGGAGAAAGGTGACTCGTGGTGTTCCACAGGGATCCGTGTTCGGACCACTGTTGTTTGTGATATTCATAAATGATCTGGAGGAAGGTATAGGTGGTCTGATTAGCAAGTTTGCAAATGATACTAAGATTGGTGGAGTTGCAGATAGCGAGGAGGACTGTCAGAGAATACAGCAAAATATAGATATATTGGAGAGTTGGGCAGAGAAATGGCAGATGGAGTTCAATCCAAGCAAATGCGAGGTGATGCATTTTGGAAGATCTAATTCAAGAGCGGACTATACGTTATGGAAGAGTCCTGGGGGAAATTGATGTACAGAGAGATCTGGGAGTTCAGGTCCATTGTACCCTGAAGGTGGCAACGCAGGTCGATAGAGTGGTCAAGAAGGCATACAGCATGCTTGCCTTCATCGGATGGGGTATTGAGTACAAGACTCGGCAGGCCATGTTACAGTTGTATAGGACTTTGGTTAGGCCACATTTGGAATACTGCGTGCAGTTCTGGTCGCCACATTACCAGAAGGATGTGGATGCTTTAGAGAGGGTGGAAAGGAAGTTCACCAGGATGTTGCCTGGTATGGAGGGTGCTAGCTATGAAGAAAGGTTGAGTAGATTAGGATTGTTTTCGTTGGAAAGACGGAGGTTGAGGAGGGACCTGATTGAGGTCTACAAAATTATGAGAGGTATGGACAGGGTTGATAGCAACAAGCTTTTTCCAAGAGTGGGGGTGTCAATTACAAGTGGTCACAATTTCAAGTTGAGAGGGGGAAAGTTTAAGGGAGATGTGAGTGGAAAGTTTTTTACGCAGAGGGTGGTGGGTGCCTGGAATGCTTTGCCAGCGGAGGTGGTAGAGGCGGGCACAGTAGCATAATTTAAGATGCATCTGGACAGATATATGAACGGGCGGGGAACAGAGGGAAGTAGATCCTTGGAAAATAGGCAACAGGTTTAAAGGATCTGGCTGGGAGGCGCAGGCTGGGAGGACCGAAGGGCCTGTTCCTGTGCTGTAATTTTCTTTGTTCTTTGTTCTTTGTAATGGCGGTCCGTGTTTGGACACCATCCAGTCGGGGGGGGGGGGGGGGGTGTCACCCAGCCACTCGGCCTGTTTCCCCCCCCCCCCCCCCCCCCGCCGCCTTGCCCCCACCTCCCCCAGCTCTGGCAGGGTCCCCCATTCCAGCCAGCATGGCCAGTGTCCGGCCCAGCAGCCTGCAGTCGCTCCTCTCCGTGTGCTACCTCTTCTCTCTGTTCTCTCTCTCAGCTAGCCACCTCGCCAGGTTCATGATTTTAATAAGCACACATGGACCACGCCATCGGGAACTTGGCCCATCGGAGAATCAGCGGTGGGCCCACTAATGATATGCAAACGGTGTTTAAAGTATGCGCAACGTGCATCGCATTGACCCATTTTCTAGGTGACTGGAATCGTGATTTGGTGTCAAACCACACCTGCCGCGATATTGACGTCGAAAGCTATTCTCCACCCAATCACCGTTCCCGATTTCAGCGTCA
This sequence comes from Scyliorhinus canicula, assembly GCF_902713615.1. NCBI lineage: Eukaryota > Metazoa > Chordata > Chondrichthyes > Carcharhiniformes > Scyliorhinidae > Scyliorhinus > Scyliorhinus canicula. The sequence continues at coordinate 55,609,327 of NC_052164.1, forward strand.
GCCAATGGACAATCTTGCTCATTACTTTTGGTGCTAACTGAAAATTTTGCAAGAAAACAGTGTGAAAATAATTCAGGGCAAAATTCATGTTTTGCAAAGAAAATGATGTAAGAAGTTACTTTTGTGGGAAATGCTTGTTCCACAACAGAAATGGAAAAAATATCACTTGAGGTGCAAGTCCCACACTCACCCCCTACCCTGTGTTGCTGGGATGTATCCAGTCCTCACGATCCCAACCCCGTGTGCTGCGAATGGGTCCTGGCTTAACCCCAGATTCACGCTCGTGGGACCAGGTCTCACCCTTACCCCCAACTGCGCTGGTGAAAGTATGTCCAGTCCTCACCCCTGCTCTCGTGGCGCTGGTCCCTGCCTCACCTCCCACCCCTCCGTTGGTAGGACCGAGGCCCATCCTCATCCCCCCAACCCCATGCAGGTGGAAGCAAGTCCCATTCTTCACCCCCACAGGTGCACTGGTGGCGCAGCTCCACCTTCACTCCCCACTCCTGCGCTGGTGGGCACTGGTCCTACCCTCATCGTGAACTCCCACGCGAGTGCGAACAGGACCCTCTCTCATTCCCAACCCTGAACCTCATGGGCATGGGTCCCACCCTCACCCCCTACCCAGCGATGTTGGGAGCGGATCCCAACCTCAACCCTCATACCCGGGCTGATTGACACCAGTCCCGCCCATGCCACCCACTCCTGAACCTAATGGGCACATTTCCCACCTTCATCCTCCACACCCGAGCTGGTGGGAGGGGGATCTATCTCACAACCCTCCCCTGTGCTGATCGGTGCCGGAACTGCCCACACCCCTGCACTGGTGGGATCGGGTCCCTTACTCACTCTCCACCCACGCAAAGGCGGAAGCGGGTCCTGCCCTCACTCCCAATGCCAGCACTGCCGGGCGCATTTCCCAACTTCATCCCCATCCTCGTGCTGGTCTGCACATGTCCTATCCTCACCCCAATCCCTGCACTGGTGGGAGCAGATCCTGCTTTCACCCCCCATCTCCTTGTTGGTATGTCCTGCACTCACCCCTCCATCCCCCGCACTGGTCAGAGCGGATCTCAAACTGAACCCCACTCCCGTGATGGTGGAAGTGGGCCCTGCCCTCAACCCCCACACCCGCACTAGTGGGAACAAGGTCACCTTTTCTCCCACCCAAGCATTAGTGGGAACAGGACCACTCTTTCCCCTCACCCCAGCGCCGATGGGAGCCGGCTCTGCACTCAACCTCCATCCCCGCACTGGTAGGAACAGGTCCTATCTTCACCCCCACGCCTGGGCTGGTGGGTGTGGGTCTCACCCTCACCCCCCCTCACCCATGCTGTTGGAAATGGGTCCTGCCCTCAGCCCACAGCCCTTCGCTGGTGGGATCGGGTCCCACCTCACCTCCCACCAGCTCATGGTTGTGTGATCCACCCTTAAACTCTACCCCCATCCTGATGGGAACGGGACATACTTCAAGCCCCACCCCAGCACTGGTGGGAGTGAGTCCCCTCCGCTCCCCCGGGCTGGTGGGAGTGGAATCGCCCTCAACCCTACCCCCATGCTGGTAGAGGCAGGTCTTCTCACCCCACATCCATGCACTGGTCCTCAATCCTATCCCTGCGCCTGTGTGAGTTGGACCCGCCCTCAATGGCCATGCTTGTGAAAGTGGGACCTGCCCTTACCTCACCCCTCTCATCCCCTGGTTGGTGGGGACAATTCCCGCACTCACGTCCCACTCCTCACTGGTGGGAGTTGGACCTGCTTCGCCTCTCACCTCCGCGCTGGTGGAAGCGGGTCCCGTCCTCACCCTCAAACCCACGATGCTGGCAGGTCCTGCCCTCTCCCCATATCCTAGCGCTCGTGGAAGCAGGACCCCTCCTCATCCCACATCCCCTGGTGGAAGCGGCTCCTGCTATCACGCACAACACCCAGGGTGGTGTCTGTGATTTCCATGCTCAGACCCCACTCCCGGATTGGTGGGAGGGGAACCCTCCACCCTTGCACTGGTGTGTGCAATTCCCACATGCATCCCAAATGTTGCACTGGTGGGAATGGGACTTGCCCTCAACTCCCGCAGCCGGCTGGTGCGAATCAATCCCGTCCTCACATAACACTGCGGAGCGTGGGTCCAGTCGTCACTGCCCTGCAGGGGTGGGAGCTAACCCAACCTAACCACACATCCCTGTGCTGATGAATGTGGGACCTACCCGCACCATCCATCCCCACGCTGGAGGGACTTGGACTCTGCCTCAGCCCTACCTCCAAGCTGGTGGGAGCTGGTCCCACCCTCACCCCCACCCCTGTGCTGGTGTGAGCGGGTTCTGTCCTCACCCCCTGCACCCACCCCGCACTGATGGGCATTGGTCCCACCCTCACATCCCACCCCTATGCACAATGCCCATCCCCATGCGTCTGGGACCCTCCCTCTCTCCCCACCCCCATGCTGGTGGGAGCATGTCCTGCCCTCATCCCCAAACTCTGCGCTGGTGGGTAATGGTCCGACCTTCACACCCACACCCGAGTTGGTGAGCGCAGGTTCCACCCTCACTCCCATATCCATGCTGTTGGGAGCGGGACCCACCCTTGTCACACAGTCCTGCCCTGGTGGAAGCGTATCCTGTCCTCACATCCCCCTCACTTGCACTGGTGGTAGTGGGTCCCATCCTCAATCTGACTCCCACACTAGTGGGAACAGGCCATGCTCTCAACCGTCACCCCCATGCTGGTGGAAGCATGTCCTACCCTCAACCCCCTCCCCCGCACTGCTGGTCGGGGATCTCTTCCTCAACCCTACTCATGTGCCAGTGTGATCGGTCCCCGCCCTCACCCTGGATGCTGCTGGTTATGGGACCTTCACTCAACCCTCACCCTCATGGTATTAGAAGCGGGTCCTGCCCTCACCACCCCACCCGAGCACTGGTGGGTGTGGGAACTGCCCTCACCTCCACCACCCCCCCCCCCCCCCCCCCACCCCACCCCCCCACCCCACCCCACGCTGGTCAGAGCAGGTTCCATCCTCACTTCCGGCACTGGCAAGAACGGTTCCTGCCCTCACCCCTCAACCCCGCGCAGGTGGGAGTGGGTCGTGTCCTCAACCTTCACCCGCACTGGTGGGCGGGGGACCCTTCCTCACCCCCACTCCCGCACGACCTTCCCTCAGCCCTCATCCCCACCCCATGCTGTTGTGTGTAGGTCCCGTTCTCACCCTCTGCACCCATGATGGTGGGAGTGGTACCCGCTCTCACCCCCACCCCCGGCGCTGCTGTGGTTGGACCCTCCCTCCAAGGGCTCCCAACCCAAGGGCTGGTGGGAGCCGAACACGCCATCACCCAACATCCTCCTGCTTGTTCACACAAGTTCACACCCCAACCTGTGCTTGTGGGCGTGGTTCCTGTCCTCAGACCCTGCACCCATGCTGCTGGGAATGGATCCACCCTTGCCAGCCACTGGTGGGAGCAGTTCCCGACTTCAATCCTCACCCTTGCGCTGGTGGGTGTGGGTCCTGTCCTTACCCTCTACATCCACGTCGAAGTTTGACCCGCTCTCACCCCCACAACACGGCCCCTCCCTGATCCCTCACCATTGCAGTGCTGGGAGCTGGACCCGCCCACAGCCCCATCCTGCATCGGTAGTAGCAGAACACTTCCTTATCCCCACTCCTTCTCTGGTGGCAGCGGTTCCTGACCTCAGCCCTCACCCTTACGCTAGTGGGAGCCGGACATACATCACCCAAGCCTCCCACTCTGGAAGCAGGCACCACCTTCACACCCCAGTCCCATGCTTGTGGGAGTCGGACCTGTGCTCACTCCCCACCCCATGCTGGTGGGTGCAGTTCCCACACTGAGACCCCACTCCTGCCTTGGTTGAAGCGGGACGTGCCCTCACCCCCATGCTGATGGGAGGTGTCCCGTCCTCAACTCCGCACCCGCACTGGTGGGCGGGGGACCCTTCCTCACCCCCACTCCCGCACGACCTTCCCTCAGCCCTCATCCCCACCCCATGCTGTTGTGTGTAGGTCCCGTTCTCACCCTCTGCACCCATGATGGTGGGAGTGGTACCCGCTCTCACCCCCACCCCCGGCGCTGCTGTGGTTGGACCCTCCCTCATCCCCCAACACTGAACTAGTGGGAGCTGGACCCAGCCACACTCCCCACCCCCATTGGTGGGAATGGGTCCCACCCTCACCCCCACACCCACCCCACACTGGTGGTCACAGAACTCTCCCTTATAGCCAACTCCCTCTCTGGTGGGAGCACATCCCGCCCTCACACCCCCACCCCTGCACTGGTGGAGCAGGTCCCATCCTGACCTTACACCCCTGCACTGGTGGGTGAGGGTCCTGTCCTGACAACACTGGTGTGCATGATCTCTGCACTCATCCCCAGTCCACCATGAGTGGGAGCAGGACTTGCCCTCACCTCCCACCCCCATGCTGGTGGGAGCGGGTCCTGTCCCCACACCCCAGGTTGAGTGGAACTTGCCCCTCCCAACGCAGCGCGGCTTGGAGTGGGCTCTGCCCTCAACCCCCACCCCCGCACTGGTGGAAGCAGATCCCTCCAAAGGATCCTGCCAAAATTCTTTGTCTGTGCTTTTTTTGAACTGAACCCCCTCGCACCACCCGTTGGAATCTGCCATTTGAACTAGCCCAGGACTTCACCTTGATGCTCTGTGGCAGAGACTGTGTGGTAGTCACCACTAGCAGTATTACCTGTATTACGGTAAGGCACATATAATAGAGGTACATGGGTAAATCCCTGCCTGCTGAGCACCCAGTAAGCGGTGTATGAATGTGTGTGCTTGCCGGTGCTGCAGCCATTCTGGTTCCAGCTACAGGAGGCACAACATCTTTGCTCAATAAAGCCGCGATTATTCCACTACTCTCATCTTTGTGGTAATTGATAGTGCAATTACTGATGCCAGTTTGATGGTCAATCAGTGTATCTGGAATTCTGAAGCATCACCTGTTCTTGCTTACGATTGTTGAAGCCATTTGGAACCCTCTGGAAGGAAGGTGGTCATATGACAAGCACCATTTTTGTCCTTGGTTCTGTTAAGAGATCCAAGCATGAGTAAGTTTAAGCATTTTATCTCTCTGGCGATTTAGAGAGCATTCGACAGCCTGCAAGTTTTGGTTGAAGACATCATTAGGCGATTACTGGCTACAAAGACTGCCATGTTGGCAGCAAATAACCATCTTATACCTCTTAATTAGAACATAGAACAGTACAGACCCTTCGGCCCTCAATGTTGTGCCGAGCCATGATCACCCTACTCAAACCCACATATCCACCCCATACCCGTAACCCAACAACCCCCCCCTTAACCTTACATTTATTAGGACACTACGGGCAATTTAGCATGGCCAAGCCACCTAACCCGCACATCTTTGGACTGTGGGAGGAAACCGGAGCACCCGGAGGAAACCCACGCACACAGGGGGAGGACGTGCAGACTCCACACAGACAGTGACCCAGCCGGGAATCGAACCTGGGACCCTGGAGCTGTGAAGCATTTATGCTAACCACCATGCTACCCTGCTGCCCCTTTTATTTAATTCCTTTTATTTTTGAACCTTGCCACTCCCCTTTCCACCTGTGTCTGTCCTGTGTGGGTGATCGGTGGGAGTGTTTTGGGGAATAGATCAGCAGACCATTGTTCCATTCTTCATGTTCATTTTTTACTTCTTATAAATAAAGCTTTTGTAATATTTTACTTGTAAATCTGGTGCCTGTAACTCGTTGGAACAGCTGAGGGCCAAATTTCTGACAAGTTCATCAGAATTATTTATTCACTTATGTTGCGACTTCGTGTGGGGGACAGAGGGGGGAGGGGCAGTAATTGAGCGCCCGTCCGCGCTGTGATAACATCCGTCAGAGGCATTCCGCCGAATTCTTCCATCTCCTCGCCTCGTCCCTTTTGTTTACAGTTTGTTACATCCGTAATAATTTGAAGTTGTGACGAAAGGTCGCGGACTGAAACGTTAACTCTGTTTCTCTCTGCCCCGATGCTGCATTGCCTACTGGGTTAGTTTGAATTCATTCTGTTGAGGTTGAAAAGCCTAAATTTACGTTTCTTTCTGTCCTCTCATCCCCGAGTATATTCTGGCGGAATATGGATACCTCCGTACTTGTGCTGCTTGGTGAGTTGTGAAAATGATTTACATTGATAGGATTGCGCAAATGAGAGTGGGGCTGGGCCAATCTCGGCTCGATCGGAAGCAACTTGTCATTAGTTGTGGAACATTTGAGATGATGATTGTGGAACTGGGACAACCTTGTGCTGTTTCAGTGCAGAATTGCAATTGGCACAAAATGTCGGGGAAGGTAAGCGATTTAAGGTGGAGAGATACAATCGGGATGAGATATGCTCCCGATTATCAAATTTGAAGTAGATAAATAACATCTGAGCCCGGAATAAAATAGTCCACTTACAGAAAGATGTCGGCCTCAGAACTGTGTTTCAGGGTTAAGTCACCTCCTTCAGAACAGAAAGGAAAATAAAGGACACAGTGAAACAAGCCTATTGCTCGTTTCCAGCACCATTTCATTGCATGAGAATTATTGTTTCCGACTCTGGTCCTCTGTTTCTGTTAAATAGAGTTCAGGAATGTGGAGCCGTGCGTGGTGTAAACCGGCTTGTATAACACAATAAATCAACAAGTTATATCGCTCGGCCGAGGAGCGGAGAACCGACGCGTCTCACGGGTCTACTTAAATTTTCCTATTCATGTTTTTTTTAGTGCTTTTTGGGACTCAGATCGGCATTTCTCAAGGTTAGTGACGACATTTCCCCAAATAGTCATTGTGCTGCTCTGTCGATAATTAGAATTGTAACTGAATTAGGGCAGCACGGTAGCACAGTTGCTTTACAGCTCCAGGGTCCCAGGTTCGATTCCTGGCTTGGGTCACTGTCTGTGCCGAGTTTGCACTTTCTCCCTGTGTCTGCGTGGGTTTCCCCCCGTGCTCTGGTTTCCTCCCACAGTCCAAATATGTGCAGGTTAGGCAGATTGGCCATGCTAGATTGCCCTTAAAAAAAGGTTTAGGTGGGGTTACAGGGAGAGGGTGGAGGTGTGGGCTTGGGTGGGGTGCTCTTTCCAAGGGCTGGTCCAACTCGATGGGCCAAATGGCGTCCTTCTGCACTGTAAATTCTATGACTCTATGAAAACGTAGTTTCCTTGTGGCGGCATTGGTCAAGAGAATGTCACTCTGCACCTACGTGCTGCTGGCACCTGAAAGTTGACTTATCCCTCCTCGAGTATGGTTTCTAAAACTGGGCACAACACCCATCCTATCATTCAGATCAACTGTATTCTGGATTGAGTTTTGTTCCAGCCCCAAATTCTCTATCCTTTCCTTGTGACAACCTTCCTGCTTCTCTAAACTCTATTTACCTTGAGATATTGAGCTTATAACAATGACCAATCACACTGTCTGCTTCACTGCATCCTTTGAAACTCTCTGAATTCCCCACCTCCCTGCTCAATGACAGCAGCACCAACAGTCCCTCCTCTGCTTCTGCAAATCCCCTCACCAAGAAGGCTACTTGATGCTGATCTAATTTACTCCACATCGCATTTCTTGTCTCTGCCTCATTTCCATTCCGAATTTAATTTAATTTGTCAATGTGATTTTGGTCATGAAACGAAAGGGAAAATGCTGGAAAATCTCAGCAAGTCTGGCAGCATCTGTAGGGAGAGAAAAGAGCGTTTTGAGTCCGATGACTCTTTCTCAAAGACAACAGACAGAGAAAGTGGGAAATATTTATACTGTGGAGTGAGAATGAAAGATGAGTCATGGCCACAGAAACCCAGGGAAACCAGGTGTTAATGGCCACAGATACCAAGGGGAAAGTGTGTTAACATAGAACATAGAACAGTACAGCACAGAACAGGCCCTTCGGCCCTCAATGTTGTGCCGAGCCATGATCACCCTACTCAAACCCACATATCCACCCTATACCCGTAACCCAACAACCCCCCCCGTAACCTTACATTTATTAGGACACTACGGGCAATTTAGCATGGCCAATCCACCTAACCCGCACATCTTTGGACTGTGGGAGGAAACCGGAGCACCCGGAGGAAACCCACGCACACAGGGGGAGGACGTGCAGACTCCACACAGACAGTGACCCAGCCGGGAATCGAATCTGGGACCCTGGAGCTGTGAAGCATTTATGCTAACCACCATGCTACCCTGCTGCCCATGTTAATGGCATTCCCCAGAGAGGACAAAAGATGTGAAAGGTCAAACAGCAGGGAAACTAACATCAGAGGATGAACTGTAGGTGTGAGGGGAGGGGAAGGGGGAAGCAAAGAGGAGAAAGGTGCAGGAAAGAAAGAAATGGTAAAAGACAGTTAAAATGAAATGAAAACAAATGGGTCGAGGTGGGGCTGATCATCTGAAGTTGTTGAATTCGATGTTCAGGCTGTAGCGTGCCTAACCGGAAGATGAGATGTTCTTCCAGTTCGCGTTGCGCTTCACTGGAACATTGCAGCAGGCCAAGAACAGACATGTGGGCTTGGGAGCAGGGCCATCCTTGTGGATCACATAAAGAATGTGTTCCGTCGCTCAGTCGCTTCCTTACCGAAGAGTCCCTGGCAGCCTTTACATTGTCAGTGCTCTGTCTATATATTTTTTGAAAATAATATGATTTTTCGACTTTCAAATGACTGGAACGTTGCAACTTAAACTGATGTGGAGATGCCGGCGTTGGACTTGGAGGGGCACAGTAAGAAGTCATACAACACCAGGTTAAAGTCCAACAGGTTTGTTTCGAATCACTAGTGTTCAGAGTGCAGCTCCTTCATCAGGTGAACTTGAACTGAGACAGAGCAAGATGTTTAAAATGCTAGGCCAAATAATACAAACTAATCAATTACCTTAGGGCGAATGTTAAATAAGAGACATTTCACATAATCCAGACATCAATCTAAACTCAAACCTGTATAAATGTGAAGTAGTGGATATTGAAAAAATGGTTGTCACAGAAAGACCGAGTTAAAACCCCTTGGAAATACACAATGGGTAAAATATTTGGAGGTAAGATTGCCCAGCAACTCCTGAGAGATTGCTAATAATGTCAATATAATCGTCAACAGAAGAAACAAGCTGAAGGCTGAACTCTCTTTTGGAATCAGTGTTGTCTAATTTAAGAATTAGGGCAGCACGGTAGCATGGTGGTTAGCATAAATGCTTCACAGCTCCAGGGTCCCAGGTTCGATTCCCGGCTGGGTCACTGTCTGTGCGGAGTCTGCACGTCCTCCCCGTGTGTGCGTGGGTTTCCTCCGGGTGCTCCGGTTTCCTCCCACAGTCCAAAGATGTGCGGCTTAGGTGGATTGGCCAGGCTAAATTGCCCTTAGTGTCCTAAAAAATAAGGTTAATGGGGGTTGTTGGGTTACTGGTATAGGGTGGATACGTGGGCTTGAGTAGGGTGATCATTGCTCGGCACAACATTGAGGGTCGAAGGGCCTGTTCTGTGCTGTACTGTTCTAATTCTAATTCTAAAAGAAGCCAACTCTACCAAAAATCTGCCAGCAAATGAAGATCTTGTAATAATTGCAATATCTTCTACTTCTGACTACATCCAAGAAAGCAGCCTAACTAAATTGTCAGTGTTTAAAATCTATGCTTCAACAATCAAAGGACACTTAACTGTACATTTTATATTGGACTCAAATTATTCATCTGTATGATGTGTATGTACCTGTTTTATGTGTGTGTTTCCATGTATATGTTTCCAAATGTGCATAAATGGTCGTGTGCTTATGCATATGTTTGCATATATGAATGCAGATGTGTATATGCATGTTTGTTTGCATATGTGTCTGTACATGTGCATGTGTGCATTTTCTTTATTCGTGGGATGTGGGCATCATTGATTCGGCCAGAATTTATTACCATTCCCTAATCGCCATTGCGAATATGGTGGTGAACTGGCTTTTTGAACTGCTGCTGCACATCCATGTGATGCAGGTACACCCACGATGCTGTTAGGGAGGGAGGTCCCCACGATGCTGTTGGGGAGGGAGGTCTACGATTTCTACCCAGTGACTGTGGAGGAACAATGATATATTTCCAAGTCATGTGGTGGATGGCTTGGAGGGAAACTTCCAGATGTTGGTGTTCCATTGTGCCTGCTGCCCTGTCCTTTTAAATTACAGTGGCCATGGGTTTGGAAGTTGCTTGACTGAAGGGGCTTGGTGAGTTCCTCCAGTGCATCTTATAAAAGTAAGAAGAACAGTCACCATAGTCCCAGATGACCACAGGCTGCTTTCCTCTTTGATGGGAAGAGCTGACTGGTGGTGATTTAAACAGAGGATCACCGGACCTCAGATGAGGGGCAAGGCGGGCCTTCATGAATAACCTCAGCCAGTATGGGGATTGAGCCCGTGCTGTTGGCCTTGCTCTGCATGCCGAACCATCTGTCCATCCAACTGAGCTAGACCAGCCCCCTTATAGCACCTTATAGCCTCTATGTTTTAATGGTGGAAAGTGAATGTATGCAGATGGAGTTCCAGTCAAGTGGGCTGTCAGTATTGTATGTTGTTGAGCTTCATGAGTGTTATTGGAGATGCACTCATCCAGGCAAGTGGAGAGTATTCCATCACATGGCTGACTTATGCCTTGTTGATTGTGGACAGACTTGTTGAAAATGGTCATTGCCTGGCACTTGTGTGGCACAAATGTTACTTGTCCAGTCTTGCTGCATTTGGATATGGACTGCTTAGGAAGGGTGTGAATCCTGCTGAACTCTGTGCAATCATCAGTGACCATCCCCACTTCTGACATTATAATGGAGGGAAGATCATTGATGAAGTAGCTGAAGATGGTGGTTGGGACTAGGACACTATCCTGAGGAACTCCTGCAGTGATGTCCTGGAACTGAGATGATTGACCTTGAACAACTACAACCATCTTCCTTTGTGCTAGGTATGACTGTAACCATCAAAGATCGATTCCCATTGAATCGAGTTTTGCCAGGGCTCCTTGAAGCTAGATTCCATCAAATGCTGCCTTGATGTCAAGGGCAGTCACTCTCGCCTCTGGAGTTCAGCTGTTCTGTCCATGTTTGAGCCACATGTGCAGCTGAGTGTGAGCGTGTGCACGTTTGTGCATGCATATGCAGGCCTCACGGTAGCATGGTGGTTAGCATCAATGCTTCACAGCTCCAGGGTCCCAGGTTCGATTCCCGGCTGGGTCACTGTCTGTGTGGAGTCTGCACGTCCTCCCCGTGTGTGCGTGGGTTTCCTCCGGGTGCTCCGGTTTCCTCCCACAGTCCAAAGATGTGCGGGTTAGGTGGATTGGCCATGCTAAATTGCCCGTAGTGTAAGGTTAATGGGGGGATTGTTGGGTTACGGGTATACGGGTTACGTGGGTTTAAGTAGGGTGATCATTGCTCGGCACAACATCGAGGGCCGAAGGGCCTGTTCTGTGCTGTACTGTTCTATGTTCTATGTGTTTTAAATATTTTGAGTGGGGTTAGCAGCTGATGCATTTTCTCTCTTTGCATAAAAAACCATGTTTAATTGGCTCCTTGTTATTCGCAGTTGAAATTGATAAATGCACCCTGATTTGCAGAAGAAACATAAATCTTTGTGACCAACTAAGGAGGTTGAGTAGCGATTGGCTGGTTCACAGTTTCCCACCATTTTGTAACAGAATTTCACCATTAACTCACCTTAACCTCAGTGATATCAATGTAGCCCTGATTATCAAATGCCAGATTGTATCTTCACCTACACAGTTGTTAATTTCTTGCCGTCATGCCTGACTTTTGCAACAGAATCACAGTCTGCTCAAATCATGTCACCACGCTTAACATTCTTGCTATTTATTTCTTTAATGTGGATTCCTTTTTAATTATCACCCTAAGTGACCGTCAATATCATGTCATTGAAACAAACAATACCAAATGGTGATTAACGTAATAAAATATTTTTGCAAACATAAATGATAACTGACGGTTTCCACTGCAAACACATTGCAAATATATAAAACAACTAACCAAAACTACCAAAGCGTTTGCCATCACCAGTACAAAGAACAAGGAAAAGTACAGGACAGGAACAGGCCCTTCACCCCTCCAAGACAGTGCCAATCATGATGCCCTAACTAAAAAAAAAAACTTCAGCCCTTACTCGGTCCATATCCCTCTATTTCCTCCCTATTCACGCACCCATCCAGATGCCTCTTAAATATTGCTAATGTGCCTGCTTCCACCACATCCTCTGGCAGCACGTTCCATGTACCCACCACTACCTGTGTCAAAAACGTACACTGCCTATCTCCCTTAAACTCCTCCCCCCCCCCCCCCCCCCCCCCCCCCCACCTTGAACCTATGCCTCCTTGTAATCGATACTTCCAACCTTGGAAAAAGCCTCTGACTATCCACCCTGTCTGTGCCTCTTATAATTTTGAAGACCTGTATCAGGTCTCCCCAGAGCCTCCGCTTTCCAGTGAAAACAATCTTAGTTTATTTCGACCTCTCCTCATAACCAACACCCTCGAGACCAGGCAACATCCTGGTGAACCTTCTTTGCACTCTCTTCAAAGCTTCCATGTCCTTCTGATAATGTGGTTGACCAGAACTGCACGCCAAATGCTGCCTAACCAAGGTTTTATACAGCTGCAAAATGATTTCCCAACTCCATGCACTGGCTGATGAAGGCAAGCATGCCATATGTCGTCTTCATCATCTTGGCCACCTGTGTTGCCACTTTCAGGGAACGGTGGACCTGTGTGCCCAGATCCCTCTATGTTAAATTCCAATAATTCATACCTAGATTTGATCCTCCAAAATGCATAACCTTGCATTTGTCCGGATTAAACTCCATCTGCCATTTCTGTGCCCAAGCTTCCAATCTATCTATCTATCTTGTTGTATCCTCTGACAGTCCTTGCCACTATCAGCAACTCTGCCAACCTTTGTGTTATCCGCAAACTTCCTAATCCGACTATCCACATTTTCCTCCAGATCATTTATATGTACTACAAACAACAGGTCCCAGCAGTGATCCATGTGGAACACCACTGGCTACAGATCTCCATTCAGAAAAACACCTTCCACTGCTACTCTCTGCCTTCTATAACCAAGCCACTTCTGTATCCATCTAGCTAGCCCATCCTGAATCCTATGTGATTTTAGTTTTTGTACCAGGTTTCCATGTGGGACGTTGTCAAACACCTTGCTAAAGTCCATATAAACTACATTCACAGTCCTTCCTTCATCAATTTTCTTTTGTCACTTGCTGTGAAACAATGGTATTGAACAAAGATGTATTGAAGTAGAATTGGCTTCTTGTGTTGAACAAGCTATTAATATCACTCCAATATTCAAGATGTTTAGAAAACAAGGCACCTGCAGGCTGTCAGCCAGGAGCAAGTTATAGAAAGTTTTAGAATAAAATGATTTTAGGACGAGAGTGAGAGGTATCGGGCAGAATTCGCAGTCGGCTGATGCCAAAATGGGGAAAGGCGATTGGGCGATGAATTGGTTTTGACGCCTAAACCTGTGCTTTAAAAATCATGAAACAGGCACCGTGGCTGATGAGGGAGAGAGAGGAGGTAGGACAGAGAGGCACGAGCGTGGTCTGCCGGTCCTGGCACTAGCCGGGCTGGCTGGGGCTGTGAGACATGGGACACTGCCAGGCAGGGGGAGAGGGGTGCTGGGGGAAGAACTATGGGGCTGGGGTGACCCCCCATGGGGCTGGGGAGATGTTCGAGCACAGACCTTCTTTGCCGCAGCCTTCAAGGCAGCCATCTTGCTATGTACCCCACTGACCACCCATCCTGGCCCCTGGTTCTACAGCATGACACCCGTGTATGGGTGCTGCACCGCATCGCCCCCACATTCCATGCTCAACTCCACCACACCTATACGCCACCCTCTGCTTTACCACGTCCTCCACCAAACCGGCCAGCACCCACCGGTGGGGCATCATGTGGCCCACCCAAGGGCAATCCCACACAGTAGCCTCTACAGGGGCCGGACGAGGGCCACGGAATATACAGCTGGCATGGGCAGTGCAGCAGATGGTACCCTGGGAGCTGACATGGACACCAGGGCCAGAGGCCTCCACGCAGCACTGGGGCAAGGGGATGGAGGAGGGGGGAGGCATGCAGAGGCAGAATCTGCAGTGCCACCTGGGGCTACTTGTAGTCTGGTTGACTTGTTGGATCTGGCTCAACCAGCATGGTGGCCTTCCTCCACATTGCTGCTGCCTGGGAGATGCACGGAGACTGTACAAACTAGAGCTGCTTGAGGGCGAGATCGTTGCAGCAGCTTGGCTTGCCACAGAGGAGCAGGAGGATGGAGAACTGGCCGCATATCAGGCCAAGGAGGCACCGCATGAGGCCTCGTGTATACCGGCAGTGCCTATCAGAGGACCTGCCGGACCAGGCATGCCGATGAAGACTTCTGCTGAGCAGGGGGATAGTGCGACATATAGAACATAGAACATAGAACCTGGGCAGTGTGCACGCCGCCTTCATCCTGGTGCACTGAACGATTCCCAGCCTCTTTGAGATGCACCCCCAGTTCAGGGGTTGGCTCCTGGGCGACAAGGATTGCCTGCGGTCCTCTGCGGTCGTGGCTGATGACGCTTATCTGGAGACCTCAGACTGACTCGGACACCCGCTAGAATGGTGTCATCGAGTGGTGCTTTGGCCTCCTGAAGATGCGGTTCAGGTGCCCGGACCCCCCTCTGGAGGGGCCCCCCAGTATGATGCTGGGAAGGTCACCTGCATCGTGTCCCTGAGCTAAGCCCACCTCCAATGTCCGCCAATTGCCCTCCCCACCAGCGCAGCGTCTGCAGCTAGCCCTGACCAGCCCAACCCTCGCACCCTTCTGACAGAGCACTGATGCAGGTGAACATGTGTTTAATGTGACAACATGTCTGTAGATAAGTGCTCTAGCCCCTATCGCTAAACTGAGCCCTGCACCCGTGCCAACTTAACTGCAGTCTAATTTTCTGACCTTATGGGCCCCAATGCTACATCTAGGTGGATCCCCAGATGGTACATCAGTAGAGGTGGCCTGCTGTGATTCCCGCCCTGCGACCTGGATCCTCTTTGGTGGCCATGTTGTGGGTTGATCGGGCCTGCTGCTCCGGTGTCCCAGGTGGCTTGGTGCTGCCCTGTTCTGCCCACTACCCACCAGATGCGCCAGGGACAGGAAAGGCGTTGGGAGGGGGGAGTCTGAGGTGCTGCGGTGTTCCGGCACATCCCCTGAAGGAGTCACCGGAAAGGGCCCCATCTTCTCTGGGGCCCCTGGGCTACTCCATGCGTGTACAAGCAGAACTATCCCCTGAGGCTCCCCTGCCACCTGGCACTGCCAATCCTGGAATTCTGCTGCCATCTCGACTGGGGTCTGCAACCATGGAGCATAGGGAGTGGACTACCTCCATCTGGGGCTGCAACACATCACACTGCGACTGTGCCACAGTCCCACGCTCCTGTGCATGACCTAGTCACCCGCTGTGACTAGTCCATGCACAGGAGCGCCACTGCAATGTACAGATGGTCTGGCACATGGCTGCCTGTAAGAGGGCAGCCCTGTCCTGGGCCTCAGCCACCATCTGCACAGATTTCCCCCAGGCCTTAAACGTGTTGATTCCTAGCAGAAGCCCTCACCCCCAAGGCCTCCAGCGCGGGCGCTACCCATGCGGGAGGCCTGGGTGCCACACATGCCTGGCACCACCTCCTGCTCCTGAATGCAGTTGGACTTGTCCACCTGCGCCTGCAGGTGTTGGATGCTCACCGACAACCTCTCATGCAGTCCCTTGCTCTGTGACTGCATCCCCACTGTAGATGTAACACTCTGTTCCAGAAGCCCGAAACCTATCTGGAAGGCAGCTTGTCCCTTTGGGCAGGCCTGCCCTCTGACCATAGAACATAGAACAGTACAGCACAGAACAGGCCCTTTGGCCCTCGATGTTGTGCCGAGCAATGATCACCCTACTCAAACCCACGTATCCACCCTATACCAGTAACCCAACAACCCCCCCCCTTAACCTTACTTTTTAGGACACTACGGGCAATTTAGCATGGCCAATCCACCTAACCCGCACATCTTTGGACTGTGGGAGGAAACCGGAGCACCCGGAGGAAACCCACGCGCACACGGGGAGGACGTGCAGACTCCACACAGACAGTGACCCAGCCGGGAATCGAACCTGGGACCTTGGAGCTGGGAATCATTTATGCTAACCACCATGCTACCATCTGCCCCCTCGGCAGTTCCTCCTCCACCTGATGCATCAGAGCATTTGTGGTGAGCACCAGATAGTGTCCCAGGAGCCTCTTCACTAGTTCTCAACTGAGGTGAGTGTCTCTGGGATTGTAGTGCTGTGACGGGAAATCAGTGTCATCATCCGACTCGAGCTCTGGGGTGTCCTAGGTCTTGGGCATATGGGTCTCCTCTGTGACGGTGTCCTCATCGCTGCTTAGCACCTGGGGCTCGGGTTAGGGGGTAGGATAATGGGTGTGTGGTACCAGGAGCACAGTGCTGCCTACTCACCCTGGGCCTACCTGAGGAGGTTGTGCAGTTTTCTAAGGAACTGCAGGCTGGTCCGAATAGTGTTACTCGTGGCACTTACTGCCTCTGCTACCTGCACCCAGGCAGTGTGAACGGCGGTGCCTGGCAGCCTCCTTCCTGGGCTGGGGTATAGCCTCTCCTCCACGGCGTCCAGGAGGGTCTCAAACTTTGCGTCTGTGAACCTTGGGGGCAGTCTCCTTCCTCCTATCTTGTTGCCTGGGATGGTGTGTGTGGGGAGTGCAGTGTGTATATCCAGCTGCAACTTGTCAGCGTTCTGAGTGCCAATTGCAAATCCGGTGAATCCCACGCCGTTTTTCATTGGAATCGATTGTGTTCCATATGGCACTGGCCCCTCAACGGTCATTGAATTGGTCCAGGTGCAGGCGCCAGTTTTGCTCTTGTGGAAGTCCACGAATCATGACCTGGTCTCGGGAAGGAGAAACCTGTCCACCAAATATTCAAATCCATTAAATTGAAGATGACCTGCAGGCTGAGGCAGGGATTTAATTAGGATGCAGAAGACAGAGTACGAGTGTATATTCAAATTGGGGGATTTGTGACTGATGTCCCAGAGGGTGGCTTTAATATTTTTTTCATATGAAGTAAAAGCAAACTATACTGGAAATCTTGCGGGCGACATTAAGTTGGATGACACAGTAAACAGTGTAAAATGGAATAGAATGTTGCAAATGGACTTTGATAAATTCAGTGAGTGTGCAAAGTAGTTATTTGCAGATGGAGTTTCATTGTAATTAAAATGGAGAGATTCTGCACACACAACCGTTACTTCTGACTATTTTCTAAATGTGATAAGCTAAGAACTGTGGATCAGCAGAGATTTGGGAGTGAACGTGCAAAAAAAAAATCATTAATGCTACAAAAGTAATTTTAATGTGAAATGGAATGTTGACATTTATTTCAAAAGGTCAGGAAACAAAAGCAGTATGTTGAGGACTCTGGGTCTCTACTCTTGTTTAGAAGGATGAAGGGGGATTTTATTGAAACTTAGATACTGCGAGGCATGGATAGAGTGGATGTGGAGAGTATGTTTCCACTTGTAAGAAAAACTAGAACCAGAGGACACAATCTCAGACTAAAGGGACGATCCTTTAAAACCGAGATGAGGAGGAATTTCTTCAGGCGGTAAATCTGTGGAACTCTTTTTGCTGCAGAAGGCTGTGGAGGCCAAATTACTGAGTGTCTTTAAGACAGAGATAGATAGGTTCTTGATTACGAAGAACAATACAGCACAGGAACACCCCTTCGGCCCTCCAAGCCTGTGCCTAAACTAAAACCATCTGCACTTACGGGGTCCGTATCCTTCCATTTCCACCCAATTCATATATTTGTCTCGATATCCCTGAAATGCCGCTGCTCCCACCACCTCACCAGGGAGCGCGTTCCATATAATTACCACCCTGTGTGTAAAAACAAAAACTCCAAAAACTTGCCTTGCGCATCTGTTCTAAACTTTTCCCTGCGCACTTACCCATGTCCCCATGTACTTGACTCTCCTACCCTAGGAAAGAGCATCTGACTATCCACTCTGTCCATGCCACTCATAATCTTGTAGACCTTTAACAGGTCACCTGTCAATCTCCATCGTTCCAGTGAGAACAGACCGAGTTTATCTAACCTCTCCTCCATACCAGGCAACATCCCAGTAAACCGCTTCTGTACTCTCTCCAAAGCATTCACATCCTTCTGGTAGTGTAGCGACCAGAATTATACACAATATTCCAAATGAGGCCCAACTAAAATCCTGTACAGCTGCAACATGACTTGCCAATTTTTATATTTGATGCCCTGGCCAATGAAGTCCAGCATGCCTTATGCCTTCTTGACCACCTTATCCATATGCCTTGCCACTTTTGGTGATCAGTTGACATGCACGCCCTGATCTCTCTGCCTGTCAGTACTTGCATGAGTTCTACCATTATTGTTTAATTCCTGCATGCATTGGACCTTCCAAAGTGCATTACCTCACACTTGTCTGGATTAATCTCCATCTGCCATTTCTCCGCCCAAAACTCCAACCAGTTTATATCCTGCTGTATCCTCTGACAATCCTCTTCACTATCCGCAACTTCACCAGTTTGTGTCGTCTGCGAACTTACTAATCAGACTGGCTACATTTTCTTCCAAATCATTTATATACACGACAAACAACAAAGTCCCCTGTGGTACGCCGCTAGTCACAGCCTTCCATTCAGAAAAGCACCCTTCCTCTGTCTTCTGTGCCCAAGCCAGTTCTGTATCCAACTTGTCAGCTCTCCCCTGATCCCATGTCTACCATGAGGTGTCTTGTCAAAGGCTTTACTGAAGTCCATGAACACTGCATCTTCTGCCTTTCCCTCTGGTAACCTTTGTCACTTCCACGAAAAACCCGATCAAATTAGTGAGGCACGACCTCCCCTTCATAAAACCATGCTGTCCATCACTAATAAGTCAATTTGTTTCCAAATGTTAGTGAAGTGGAGATTTAGGCAGAGAAATGGCAAATGGAGTTTAATGTGGACAAATGTGAGGTAATGCATTTTGGTCGGTCTCACACAGAGGGGAAATATACCGTAAATGGCAAAACTCTCCGGAATATAGAAAGTCACAGAAAATTGGGCAGCGATGTCCACAGATCTTTGAAGGCGGCAACACAAGTGGACAAGGTAATCAAGAAAGCAGACAAAATGCTTGCCTTCATTGGACGGCATCGAGTATAAAAACTGGGCAAGTCATGCTACAGTTGTATCGAACCTTGGTAAGGCCGCACTTGGAATATTGCGCAGAATTCTGGTTGTGACACTACCCAAAGGGAGGCTTTGGAAAGGGTGCAGCGGAGGTTTACCAGGATGTTGCCTGGTCTGGAGGGTGTTAGCTATGTGGAGAGGCTGAATAGGCTCCGACTGTTTTCATTAGAAAGACGGAGATTGAGGTGTGATCTGATGGAAGTCTATATGATGATGAGTGGCATGGATAGAGTGGATGGGCAGGCACAATTTCCCAGGGTGGAGGGGTCAGTGACCAGGGGGCATCGGCTTAAGGTCCATGGGGCAAAGTTTAGAGGAGATGCGCGAGACAGATTTTTTACGCAGAGGGTGGTGAGTGTCTGGAGCGTGTTTCCGGGGGAGGGATACATTAACGGCGTTCAAAAGGCATCTTGACAAACACACAGATAGGATGGATAGAGAGGGATTCGGCACAAGAAAGTGCTGAGGGTTTTGGCGAAGGTTGGTACGACCCGCACAGGCTTGGAGGGCTGATGGGCCTGTTCCCATGCTGTATTGTTCTTTGTTCTTTAAATCCTATCTCGAAGAATCTCTTCCAATAATTTCCCTACCACTGACGTCACGCTCACCTGCCTATCATTTCCTGGATTATCCTTGCTGCCCTTAGAATCATAGAATTTACAGTGCCGAAGGAAGCCATTTGGCCCATTTGTCTGCACCAGCCCCTGGAAAGTGCAACCCACGTAAGCCCCTGATCTCCTCCCCATCCCCATAACCCAGCAACCCCACCCAACCTTTTTGGACACTAAGCGCAATTTATCATGGCCAATCCACCTAACCCGCACATTATTGAGCTGTGGGAGAAAACTGGAGCACCCGGAGGAAACCCACGCAGACACGGGAAGAACGTGCAGCATCTGCACAGACAATGACCCAAGCCATAAATTGAACCTGGCACCCTGAAGCGGTGAAGCAACTGTGCTAACCACTTAGACCATAAGACGTACGAGCAGAATTTGGCCACTTGGCCCATCGAGTCTGCTCTACCATTCAATCCCCATCGAGTCTGCTCTACCATTCAATCATGGCTGATATTTTCTCATCCCCATTCTCCTGCCTTCTCCCCATAACCGCTGATCCCATTATTGATCAAAAAACTATCTATCGCTGTCTTAAAGACACTCAGTGATTTGGCCTCGACAACCTTCTGCGGCAAAGAGTTTCACAGATTCACCACCCTGTGGCTGAAGAAATTCCTCCTCGTCTCTGTTTTAAAGGATCGTCCCTTTAGTCTGAGATGGTGTCCTCTGGTTCTAGTTTCTCCTACAAGTCGAAACATCCTCTCCACATCTACTCTATCCAGGCCTCGCAGTATCCTGTAAGGTTCAATAAGATCCCCCTGACCCAAAGTCCTCAACCGTTCCTCATATGACAAGTTATTCATTCCAGGGATCATTCTTGTGAACCTCCTCTTTCCAAGGCCAGCACATCCTTCCTCAGATGCGGGGTCCAAAACTGCTCACAACCCTCCAAATGGGGTCTGACCAGAGCCTTATACA
Organism: Scyliorhinus canicula; assembly: GCF_902713615.1. Classification (NCBI taxonomy): domain Eukaryota; kingdom Metazoa; phylum Chordata; class Chondrichthyes; order Carcharhiniformes; family Scyliorhinidae; genus Scyliorhinus; species Scyliorhinus canicula. The sequence continues at coordinate 55,630,139 of NC_052164.1, forward strand.
GCCTCAGAAGTACATCCTTGGTCTTGTATTCTAGCCCTCTTGACAGGAATGCTAACATTGCATTTGCCTTCTCAACTGCCGACTGAACCTACACGCTAACCTTAACAGAATCATGAACAAGGACTCCCAAGTCCCTTTGTGCTTCTGATTTCCTGAGCATTTCCCCATTTAGAAAATAGTCTATGCCTAGATTCCTTCTTCTAAAGTGCATAACCTCACACTTTTCCAGATTAGTGTATTTCATTTGCCACTTCATTGCCCACTCTCCTAACTTGTCCAAATCCTTCTGCAGCCCCCTTGCTTCCTCAATACTCCCTCCACAGATCTTTGTATCATCTGCAAACTTAGCAACAGTGCCTTCAGTTCCTTCCTCCAGATCATTAATGTATATTGTGAAAAGTTGTGGTCCCAGCACAGACCCCTGAGGCACACCAGTAGTCATTGGCTGCCATCCTGAAAAAGACCCCTTTATTCCCACTCTCTGTCTTCTGCCAGTCAGCCAATCCTCTAACCATGTCAGGATCTTACCCTCAACGCCATGGGCTTTTAACTTATTTAACAGTCTCCTATGTGGCACCTTGTCAAAGGCCTTCTGGAAATCTAAATAAATCACGTCCACTGGTTCTCATTTGTCTCTCTTCCTTGTTAGCTCCTCAAAGAACTCGAACAGATTTGTCAGACACGACCTCTCTTTGACAAAGCCATGTTGACTCAGTCCTATTTTACTTCGCGATCTCATCTTTAATAACAGACTCAAATCTTACCAATGACCGAAGTCAGGCTAACCAGCCTATAATTTCCCGTCATCTGCTTCCCTAATGTTGCATTAGCCACTTTACAGTCCTCTGGAACTCTTCCTGCCTCCAGTGATCCCTGAATGATCATCACCAATGTCTCCACAATTTCTTCACCATCTCTTTTACGACTCTGGGGTGTAGTCCATCTGGTCCAGGTGACTTATCCACCTTCAGACCTTTCAGTTTCCCCAGAACCTTGTCCTTAGTAATGGTCACTGCCCTCACTTCTGCCCCCTGGTTCTCCTGGAACTCTGGCATCCCACTGGTGTCTTCTACCGTGAAGACTGATGCAAAGTAACTCTTCAGTTCTTCTGCCATTTGTTTGTTTCCTATTATTACTTCTCCAGCCACATTTTCCAATGGTCCAGTGTCTATTTTTGCCTCTCTCTTACCTTTTATATATTGAAAAAAAACTCTTCCTATCTTCCTTTTATATTACTAGCTAGCTTGCACTGACTTCATCTTCTCCCTCCTTATTGCTTTTTTAATTGTCCTCTGCTCACTTTTGAAGGCTTCCCAGTCCACTGGATTCTCACTAATCCTCACCACTTTGTATGCCTTTTCATTAGCTTTTATGCTGTCCTTGACATCCCTCGTCAACCATGGATACCCTTAGCATGTTTCCTTCTTCTTGGGATGAATTTCTGTTGTACCTCCCTAATAAGCCGCAAAAACTCCTGCCATTGCTGTTCCAGTGTCTTCCCTGCTAGGCTTCTTTTCCAATCAACGCTCGCCAGTTCCTCCATCATGTCTTTGTAGTTACCCTTATTTAATTGCAATACCGTTACATCTGATTGCAGCTTCTCCCCCTCAAACTGCAGGGTAAATTCTATCATCGTGTGGTCACGTTCCTTCACCTTCAAGTTCCCTAATCAAGTATGTCTCATTGCACATCACCAAATCCAGAATTGCTTGTTCCCCAGTAGGCTCTGTCACAAGCTGCTCAGAAAAACTATCTCTTAGACATTCCAAAAATTCCTTTTCTTGGGATCCACTACCAACCTGATTTTCCCAGTCCACCTCCATATTGAAGTCCCCCCCTGATTATTATAATATTGCCTTTTTTACATGCCTTTTCTATCCCCTGATTTATGTTCTGCCCCACATCCTGACTTCTGCTTGGGGGTCTGTACATAACTCCCATCAGGGTCTTTTTACCTTTGTGATTCCTCAACTCTACCCACAGAGATTCTATGCCTTTTGATCCTATATCGCTCCTTGCTTTAACTACATTCCTTACTAACAATGCAACCCCGCCCCCTTTGCCCATCTGACTGTCCTTTTGATACGACGTATATCTTTGGATATTAAGATCCCAGTCCTGATCTCCTTACAGCCACGTCTCTGCGATGACAACATCGTAACGGCCAAATTCAATGTGTGCAACAAGCTCATTTACCTTGTTCCGTAAACTGCGCACATTGAGGTACAACACCCTCAATCCTGCATTGACCACCTCCCCATCACACTCTCCTCAGTCACTGTACCCTGTACTGTGGCCCTTTTTGATTTTTGACTATGGCTTCTCTGCCTTACACTTTCCCCCTTACTGTTTTTTGTTTCTGGCCCCGTTTTACTTCCCTCTGACTTCCTGCATTAGTTCCCATCCCCCTGCCACACTTGTTTAAACCCTCCCCAACAGCACTGGCAAATAACCCGCTCGGACATCGGTTCCAGTCCTGCCCAGGTGTACTGGTCCCACCTCCCCCAGAACCGGTTCCAATGCCCCATGAATTTGAATCCCTCCCTCTTGCACCATCTCTGGAGCCATGTATTCATCTGATCTATCCTGACATTCCTACTCTGACTAGCACTGGTTGCAAACCTGAGATTGCTACCTTTTGAGGTCCTACTTTTTAGTTTAACTCCTAACTCTGTGAATTCAGCTTGTAGGACTTCATCACGTTTTTTACCGATATTGTGGGTGCCTATGTGCACCACGATAGTTGGCTGTTCCTGCGCTTTTAAATCTCCGGCTCCTCTCACTCTTTTAACTCTCCGGCTCCTCTCTCACGCTTTTATCTCTCCGGTTCCTCTCCCGTCCTTTTAAAATCTTCTACTTAAACAGTGTAACAACATTGGCTACTCACCAGTCCTCTGGAACTTCACCTGTAGTCAGTTAGGAGAAAAAGATTACTGTCAGGGCCCCAGCAATTTCCTCCCTTGCCTTCCACAGTATTCTGGGGTAGACACCATCAGGCCCTGGGGACGTATCTACTTTAATGCTTTTTAAGATGCCCAACACCTCCCCTTTATTATCAACATGACTCAGAATATCTACACACTCTACCCTATAATCTCATCCACCAAGTGCTTCTCTTTGGTGAATACTGAGGCAAAGTATTTATTTAGCACCGACAGCACAAAACCGCACCGACCTCCTCAGAAGACAAACACGGTGCACAACCGACAGAGTACCCTTCGTCATCCAGTACTTCCCCAGAGTGGAGAAACTATGACGTCTCCTTCGCAGCCTTCAACACGTCATCGATGAAGATGAACATTTTGCCAAGGTCATCCCCACACCCCCACTACTTGCTTTCAAACAACCGCGCAACCTCAAACAAACCATTGTTTGTAGCAAACTACCCAGCCTTCAGAACAGCGACCACGACACCACACAACCCTGCCATGGCAATCTCTGCAAGACGTGCCAGATCATCGACATGGATACCATCATTACACGTGAGAACACCACCCACCAGGTATGCGGTACATACTCGTGCGACTAGGCCAATGTTGTCTACCTCATACGCTGCAGGAAAGGATGTCCCGAAGCGTGGTACATTGGCGAGACCATGCAGATGCCGCGACAACAAATGAACGGACATTGCGCCACAATCACCAGGCAGGAATGTTCCCTTCCAGTCGGGGAACACATCAGCAGTCCAGGGCATTCAGCCTCTGATCTCCAGGTAAGCGTTCTCCAAGGCAGCCCTCGGGACGCACGACAACGCAGAATCGCCGAGCAGAAACTTATCGCCAAGGTCCGCACACGTGAGTGTGGCCTCAACTGGGACCTGGGATTCATGTTGCAGTACATTCATCCCCCACCATCTGGCCTGGGCTTGTGAAATCCTACCAACTGTCCAGGCTTGAAACAATTCACACCTCTTTAACCTGGGGTTACCCCTATCCCATGATTTGTATAGACTTAATTACCTGCAAATGCTCGCATTCTAAGCATTATCTTGCATCTTTGAATTTGTCTTTGTATATGTTTCTGGAACATACCTCTTCATTCACCTGAAGAAGGAGCAGTGCTCCAAAAGCTAGTGTTTGAAACAAACCTGTTGGACTTTAACCTGGTGTTGTAAGACTTTTTACTATTCAGCACGGTAGCAGGGGGCAGCATGGTAGCACAGTGGCTAGCACAGTGTCTTCACAGCGCCAGGTTTGATTCCCCGGTGGGTCACTGTCTGTGCGGAGTCTGCACGTTCTCCCCGTGTCTGCGTGGGTTTCCTTCCAGATGCTCCGGTTTCCTACCACAGTCCAAATACATGCAGGTTGGGTGGATTGGCCATGCCAAATTGTCCTTTGTGTCCAAACATCTTAGGGTGGGTTATTGGATTACTGGGATAGGGTGGAAGTGAGGGCTTAAGTGGGTCAGTGCCAACCCAATGGGCCAAATGGCCTCCTTCTGCACTTTATGTTCTATGTATTATCTCTCCCATTTCCTCTGATTCTATACATAGATTGCCTCCAATAGGGGCAGCACGGTAGCATTGTGGATAGCACAATCGCTTTACAGCTCCAGGGTCCCAGGTTCGATTCCGGCTTGGGTCACTCTGTGTGGAGTCTGCACATCCTCCCCATGTGTGCGTGGGTTTCCTCCGGGTGCTCCGGTTTCCTCCCACAGTCCAAAGATGTGCAGGTTAGGTGGATTGGCCATGATAAATTGCCCTCAGTGTCCAAAATTGCCCTTAGTGTTGGGTGGGGTTGCTGGGTTATGGGGATGGGGTGGAGGTGTTGACCTTGGGTAAGGTGCTCTTTCCAAGAGCTGGTGCGGACTCGATGGGGCGAATAGCCTCCTTCTGCACTGTAAATTCTATGAAAAATATCCTTGAATGGACCAACCCTTTCTCTGGTTACCCTCTTGCTCTTTACAGATATATAAAATGCCTTAGGATTTCCTTAATCCTGTTTGCAAATGATATTTCATGATCCCTTTTAGCCGAGGTGGTTCTTTGTTTTTAGCCAAGGGCAAGAACATACGTACTAGGTATTTCATCTTACGTACTTTCCAAGGCCTATTTAATATAAACATGGCTGTTTACTTCAAGCTGTTATTTCAGACTATAAAGATATGCTTTCTTCGGTCGAATCTCAGAGTGTTGTGGACTGGCTAAAAAGCCAGAACACTCCCTCTCCACAAATATATTTGCGTAAATAAATTTCCTTAAAATCGAACCTTGAAGAATTTGTCTTTCTTATAATTTCCACGACAGTGAACAAGTGAACATATATATACAGCTTTGTACCCTCGCCCTAGCGCTATACGGTGCCTTGCACCAGTGCCGACTTTACTGGTATCTACTTTTCTGGCCTTATGGGCCCCAAAGCTTTGCCTAGGTGGTACCCAGGCGGCACATCAGGAGTTGAGGCAGCCTGCTGCAATACCCGCCCTGTGACTTGGGTCCCTTTAGCAGCTGCCTTCCAGAAGCCCGAAACCCATCTGGACTGCAGCTAGTCCCTGGGGTCAGGCTGCCCTCCGACCCTCAGGAGTTTCTACCTCCACCTCCAGGAAGAGTCTCTGAGGAGTCAAGTAGCTGTGGGGAAGAAACTGTTCCTATGTCTGGATGTGTGGGTCTTCAGACTATGGTGAGGGGCCACAGAGCCCCCTTTGTTTTTCTCCCTCTCACGGCAGTTGTGGGCCGACCCTAGGGGTGGGGGGGAAAAGAGGAGAGGAGATACAGAAATCTCAGTGTTAGACAGTTCGGCGCATGCTGCACAAGGGGTGGGTTACTGGTGGTCTTCGTGGCCAGGGCACCTGTTCATGGCATATAACATATATAACATAGAACAGTACAGAACAGGCCCTTCAGCCCTCGATGTTGTGCCGAGCAACGATCACCCTACTCAAACCCACGTATGCACCCTATACCTGTAACCCAACAACCCCCCCTTAACCTTACATTTTAAGACACTACGGGCAATTTAGCATGGCCAATCCACCTAACCCGCACATCTTTGGACTGTGGGAGGAAACCGGAGCACCCAGAGGAAACCCACGCACACACGGGGAGGACGTGCAGACTCCGCACAGACAGTGACCCAGCCGGGAATCGAACCTGGGATCCTGGAGCTGTGAAGCATTTATGCTAACCACCATGCTACCGTGCTGCCCCGAATCTGGCATGGTTGCTGACAGGTGGTGCAGGGTGGCGATTCGATCACGCACTGGATAGGGATGGCATTACTGGGTGTGTGGGTCGGTGTTTAGTGCCAGGCGCACAGTGTTGCCTACTCACCCTGGCCGCCTTGAGGAGGTTGTGCAGTTTCGTACGGCACTGTTGGCCAGTCCTGGCAGTATTGCCCAGGGTGCTCATGACCTTTCCCAGGCCTGCTTCATGGTGGTGGGTGGCATCCGTCTCCCCACCCCGGGGTACAGAGTGGCCCACCTCTCTTCCATGGCATCCAACAAGGTCTCGAGTTCCGTATTGAACCAGGGTGCCACTTTCCTTGCTGCCATCTTGTTGGCTGGGATGAATGTGTGGGGGGTGGAGTGTTAATATGCAGCTGTAGCTTGTCAGCCACTCGAGTGTGTTATGGGTCAGGGTTTAGAGAACCTCAAAGTGTATCATGGAGTTCATCTGACCCACAACTTTTAATAGATTGTAGTTATGGGCAGCACAAGGGCCGACTTTACAAGTATGATGCAACAGAGATCTAAAGTACTTTTAAAACAAAAGTATGTTTATTTATGAATCCAGTTCATTAACACTTTATAAACCCACAGTAAACAGCTTAACAACTATCAACACCAATAATTGCCACAGATACAATATTCTATAAGTAATCCTTCATAACTTTTCTAACAACATCCAAAAGACCATTTTTACAGAAAGACAGCAGGGTTAAATTCTCTACAGAAACAGGTATTACTCAGAAATCCTCAAATGATCTAGAGACAGTCTTTAGATTGCAGAGAGAGATCAATATATAGCTGCTTGCTTTGCCTGCAGCTATCCACTCTGAAAGCAAAACTAAAACACACTGCTCAAAAATGAAGTGAAAGACAGCCAGCCCAGCTCCACCCAGTCTGACATCACTGCAGCTGTTTGATAAACACTCATTTCTTAAAGGTACATCCACTGCAGCTATTTGATAAACACCCAGTCTTAAAGGTACTCTCACATGACAAATGTCAATCCCAACTCTGGCCAATCAGACACCGTTTTTCGTTGGAATTGGTCCTGTTCCACGTGGCAATGGTGGTAGCCCCTTAAAGGTTGACGAATTGGTCTGGGAACTGTGCCAATTTTGCTGTTGTAGAACACCACTGATAAAGTCCTGTTTCTGCATTGGAGAATCCAGCCCTATAATCTTTGATAACTATTAGGCAACAATTGTTTTACCAATTGTACTGACGGAAAATGCAAATCGCCAGACTCTGGAGAAAGTACAATAGATTTCAATTACTTCATCATGATTTTAACGTTGTATTGCATGCGAATCCCCACAATTCCTAATTGCTCAGCAGTTACAAACATTGTCATTCATCTCAGTTTTAATTTCATTTTCCAGATTTTTCCACACACTCCATCTCACCATGTCTCTTTGCAAATTCTCGTTCCAATGTGAAAAGCACCAGGTACGTGACATGGCCACAGATCTCTGAAGGTTGCCACTCAAGTGGATAGAGCCATGAAGAAGGCTTATAGTGTGTTCGCGTTTATTAACAGGGGTCCTGAGTTAAGAGCTGTGGGGTTATGCTGCAACTGTACATGAACCTGGTGAGACCACATTTGGAATATTGTGTGCAGTTCTGGTCACCTCAGTGTAGGAAGGATGTGGATGCATTGAAAAGGGTGCAGAGGAGATTTACCAGGATGCTGCCTGGTTTGCAGGATAGGTCTTATGAGGAAACTTTGAGGAAGCTAGGGCTTTTCTGTTTGGAGCGATGGAGGATGGGAGGCGAATTAATAGAGGTTTATAAGATGATGAGGGGGATAGATACAGCGGACATTCAGAGACTATTTCCTCGGGTGAATGAAGCTGTTACAAGGGGGCATAACTATAAGATTCAGGGTGGGAGATATAGGAGGGATGTCCGAGGTAGGTTCTTTACTCAGACAGTGGTTAGGATGTGGAATGGACTGCCTGCTGTGATAGTGGAGTCGGACACTTCGGGAACTTTCAAGCGGTTATTGATAGGCACATGGAGCACACCAGAATGCCAGGGAGTGGGATAGCTTGATCTTGGTTTCGGACAAGCTCGGCACATCATCAAGGGCCGAAGGGCCTGTTCTGTGCTGTTCTATGTAAACTGCATACTAACACCTTAATATACATGTCTCACGCCTACGCAGAGAGGGTAAATAAATTCAGTTGTTGCGTTTGTAAACAAATTCCCAGATGCTCGTCGGAGGGCTTCCCTGTGCGACCTATCCCATTCACCAGTAAAGAGATAGCAAAATCAGCTCTAAGACAACATGGTACAGGACGTGGTGAAGATACACAGGATATGTTAGGTTGGAGATTAGCTGGATATGATATGAATAGGTTTGAGGAATGGTGGGGGTGTAGGTTTAATGTAGCACGTCAACCGCCATGGTTGATCCTTCCCAATTATACTGGAGTCCCAGTTTAAGAATCATAAAACATATGGGACCCACTCAGTCGGCACGAGTCAGTGTGATCAGACCTTGAATTGGCAACCCCCTATGTTCCACCTTGCAGCTAAAGGATCTTTGATTGGTCAGGAGTTGAAAATCAAACTAGTGGAGGCACCTGGTGAGGATGTGAAGCAAGGGTTAATAGCTAGAACGAGCCAGAATGAATGAGATACATTAGTTGAAAATCACCAGTGGAGGAGTTTGTTATTGAACCTATTAAAGGAGGATGAACTTGTTGAGATAAAGGAGTTGATATCTGAATTCGTGAGCCGATTCATGAATGACTGTAAGCCGAATAGCCTTGAGAAACAAGGCAGATGGCCGGATGATGGAATATGAAATGTGGGAGCCGCTTGCAACTATGGCTAACACCTGCTGATTAAGATATACTCATGTGCCAATAGATAACCTCAAAGTCTGTGAAATCATGACAAGTTTATGCTTTGTAATGGGGGTGAGCTCATGTGAATGTAAGGGACAGCCCCCTAATAATACCTATAAAAGAAGGATGTGGGCAGCACGGTAGCATGGTGGTTAGCATAAATGCTTCACAGCTCCAGGGTCCCAGGTTCGATTCCCGGCTGGGTCACTGTCTGTGCGGAGTCTGCACGTCCTCCCCGTGTGTGCGTGGGTTTCCTCCGGGTGCTCCGGTTTCCTCCCACAGTCCAAAGATGTGCGGCTTAGGTGGATTGGCCATGCCAAATTGCCCGTAGTGTCCTAAAAAGTAAGGTTAAGGGGGGGTTGTTGGGTTACGGGTATAGGGTGGATACGTGGGTTTGAGTAGGGTGATCATTGCTCGGCACAACATCGAGGGCCGAAGGGCCTGTTCTGTGCTGTACTGTTCTATGTTTTGAGCAATTCTTTGATAACTCCGAGGTGGTTCTTCACCTCAGAACCCTGCCGTTGACCCTGTAATACGCATTCAAATTTTTCCGACCAAAATGAATCACCTCGCACTTATCAGGGTTATTTTTCGGCCCAGCTCTGCATCCTATCAATGTCTCTTTGCAGCCGACAACAGCCCTCCACCTCATCCACCACTCCACCAATCTTGGTGTCATCAGCAAATTTACTGACCCACCCTTCAGCCCTCTCCTCCATGTCATTGATAAAAATCATAAATAGCAGAGGACCTAGCACTGATCCCTTTGGTACACCGCTGGTAACTGGTCTCCAGTCTGAAAATTTTCCATCCACCACCACCCTCTGTCTTCTATGTGATAGCCAGTTACTTATCCAATTGGCCAAATTTCTCTCTATCCCACACCTCCTTACTTACTTCATAAGCCGACCATGGGGAACCTTATCAAACGTCTTACTAAAATCCATGTATACTACATCAACTGCTCTACCTTCATCGACACACTTAGTTACCTCCTCAAAGAATTCAATCAAATTTGTGAGGCAAGACTTAGCCTTCACTAATCCGTGTTGACTACCCATCACTAATCCGTGTTGACTACCCTTCACGAATCAGTGTTGACTACCCTTCACGAATCCGTGTTGACTATCCCGGATTAAGCTGCATCTTTCCAAATGGTCATAAATCCTATCCTTCAGGACGTTTTCCATTAACTTACCGACTACCAAAGTAACACTAACCGGCCGATAATTACCAGGGTCATTCCTATTCCCTTTCTTGAACAGAGGAACAACATTCGCCACTCTCCAGTCCTCTGGCACTATCCCTGTGGACAGTGAGAACCCAAAGATCAAAGCCAAAGGCTCTGCAATCTCTTCCCTTGCCTCCCAAAGAATCCTAGGATATATCCCATCTGGCCTAGGAGACTTATTGACCCTAAGATTTTTCAAAATTGCTAATACATCCTCCCTCAGAACATCTACCTCCTCCAGCCTACTCGCCTGTATCACACTCATCCTCAAAAACATAGCCCCTCTCCTTGGTGAACACTGAAGAAAAGTATTCATTCAACGCCTCTCCTATCTCTTCTGACTCAATGCACAAGTTCCCACTACTGTCCTTGACCGGCCCGAACGTCACCCTGGTCATTCTTTTAATCTCACAAGAGTAAAAAGCCTTGGGGTTTTCCTTTATCCTACCTGCCAAGGACTTCTCATGCCCCCTCCAAGCTCTCCGAAGCCCTTTTTTTTAGCTCATTCCTTGCGACCTTGTAACCCTCAAGCGACCCAACTGAACCTTGTTTTCTCATCCTTACATATGCTTCTTTTTTCCTCTTGACAAGACATTCAACCTCTTTTGTGAACCATGGTTCTGACAATCCTGATTCTTTTGCCTCAGTCTGGTCTCAATAAAATTTGAGACGGGTTTGCAGGTATCAATTATTGTTTATTTTAACCAGCTAGCTGGGTGACTCACTCTATTGGGAGAGCAGGAAACAACCAGTCTCCTGCCTCTTCAACAGCCAGAGTGCAGACAAAAGGACAAAACATCTAATTTCATATACATTCAAGTTGCATCAAGTTTCACAAACATATGACCAAATAAGGCAACTGTGCAAATGCAAAGCTCCCATAGGCTTTCCCCATATTCCTTAACCTGGCCTGAGGCCCCTTTTCCCAGTATCCCTGGCAACAAAGAAATGGTCTTAATGGCTGCCCATCCCCCTCTTCCTGCCTTGAATCCCAGTTGATGTTTAAAAGTCCACTAAACTAACTCCTTATTCTACTGCAGTAAAATTTTACTCCTAACTTGGCCTAACTACCCATTATGCCTTTCTGTTCATTTCCTCAGTTCCCTCACACGGCCATTTCCTCCCTGCCTGACAGGGGCATACCTATCAAGGACACACAGTATTTGTTCCTTGAACAATCTCCACTTTTCATTTGTGCCTTTCTCTGACAGCTTCTGTTTCCATCTTATGCTCCCTAATTCTTGCCTAGTCGCATAATAATTACCCCTCCCCCAATTATAAACCTTGCCCTTCCGTTTGGCCCTATCCCCCACCATTGCAATAGTAAAAGACACCGAATTGTGGTCACTATCTCCAAAGTTCTCTCCCACAAACAAATCTAACACTTGGCCTGGTTCATTACCCAGTACCAAATCCAATGTGGCTCCACCTCTTGTCGGCATATCCACATATTGTGTCAGGAAACCCTCCTGCACACACTGTACAAAAACTGGCCAATCCGAACTGTTTGACCTATAGAGGTTTCAATCAATATTTGGAAAGTTAAAGTCATCCATGACAACTACCCTGAGACCTCCACCCCCAACCTAATCTGTTTTGCAATTTCTTCCTCCACATCTCTATTACTATTTGGGGGTCTATAGAAAATTCCTAACAACGTGACCACTCCTTTCCTATTTCTAACTTCAGCCCACATTACCTCAGTCGGCAGATCCCCCTCGAATTGCCTTTCTGCAGCCGTTAAACTATCCTTGATTAACAATACTACTCCTCCACCTCTTTCACCACCTTCCCAACTCTTACTGAAACATCTATACCCCGGAACTCCCAACAACCATTCCTGTCCCTGTTCCGACCATGTCTCCGTAATGGCCACAAGATCGTTGTTCCAAGTACCAATCCACGCTCCAAGTTCACCTATCTTATTCCGGATGCTCCTTGCATTGAAATAGACACACTTAACCCACCTTTCTGTCTGCCGGTACACTCCTGCGACCTTGATACCCTCCTCAGTACCTCACTACTCTCAACATTGGCTTCTGGACTGCAGCTCGTTTTCCCACCCCCCATACAAATTAGTTTAACCCCCCCCCCCCCCCCCCCCCCCACCCCTGACAAATTAGTTTAACCCCCCCTGAAGAGCAGTAGGAAATTTCCCTCCCAAGATACTGGTGTCCCTTTGGTTCAGGTGCAAATCGTCCTGTCTGTAAAGGTCTCACTTTCCCCAGAATGTGCTCCAATTATCCACGTAACTGAAACCCTCCCTCCCACACCATCCCTGAAGCCACGTGTTTGTCTGTACTCTCTCCCTGTTCCTCAACTTGCTAGCAGGTGGCACTGGCAACAACCAAGATGACAACATGGTTTGTCCTGGCTCTCAGCTTCCTCCCTAGCCCCCTAAATTCCTGTCTTAAATCCCCATCCCTTCTCTTACCTACGTCGTTGGTACCGATGTGTACCATGACTTGTGACTGTTCCCCCTCCCCTTAAGGATTCTGAAAACACGGTCCGAGACGTCACGGACCCTGGCACCCGGGAGGCAACGTACCATCCATGAGTCTGAGACATCACGGACCCTGGCACCCGGGAGGCAACGTACCATCCATGAGTCTCTTTCATTGCCACAGAACCGTCCATCTGTCCCTCCTTAACTATCGAGTCACCAATAACTATTGCTCTCCTGCTCCCCCCTTCCCTTCTGAGCCACAGGGACGGACTCAGTGCTGGAGATCTGGTCACCATGGCTTACCACTGGTAGGCCGTCCCCCTCAACAGTGTCCAAAGCGGTATACTTGTTACTGAGGGGAACAACCACAGAGGATCCCTGCACTGACTGCTTCCTCCTAGCCCCTCTCACCGTCACCCATCTATCTTCATTCTTTACATCCCTGAAGCTATATGACCACCTCTGCCTCCCAAATGATCCGAAGTTCATCCAGCTCCAGCTCTAGTTCCCTAACATGGTTTCTGAGGAGCTGGAGATGGGTGCACTTCCCACAGGTTGAATCAGCAGGGACACTGACGGCATCCCTCACCTCAAACATTGTGCAGGAGGAACTTTGCACTGCCTTTCCTGCCATCCCCCTAGATAACTTGCGGATAAAAGAAAAGAAAAAAAGAGCTTACCTGATATTCACTCACCCCTTGAGGTTAGAGAAGGTGGAAGGGTGGGGGGCACTACAAGTGTAGTGTCTCGGGTTGAGCAACCACCCAACTTAGATACAGGTAAAAATAAAACACTTAAGCACCTTCCTGATTCCCAAGCTGCACTCCAGCTCCCTCTCTCTCTCCCGCTCACGGAAATGAAGGCCGCTGGAACCTGGGGGTAAGTTTAAACCATCTGCATGATGTTGGATTAATATGATAATACATAAGAACAGTAGCACCGTCATTCTCTTCAGGTCATCGTTTCGCTAGTACTCTCAATGTTACTAATGATGTAGTTTACACCGAGTTGCGTGGACCCCATCTGGCTTTTCTTTTACTTTAATGGCTGTTCGGGTTGTTAGCTGCACTTGGTAGGGCCCATTCCACCTCGGAGAAAAATGATCTTTGCTTAGTGCTTTCACATATACTTGATCTCCAGGTTTACAGGGTGTGTATTTCCCTCTTTTGGATGCATCTGAGCCTGTCGCACCTTTTCATGTATTTTTTTTCCCAGCAGTTTCACATATGGCCTGGGCATATTTTAGTGATGCCTCAACTGCCCATATTAAGGCTACTGCCGCTGGAGTCATTGGGGGTTTAGTTCCAGTTGTTATCATTATCGTTAACATTCCATTATTATCTCATACAGGGTGAAACCCGTATTCCGATTTTTCTGATCTTTCAGGGCATATATCACTATGGGTATGGCATCTGGCCACAGCAGCCCATTTTGTTGACACACTTTTGTAACTGCAGTTTTAATTATTTCATCCACCCTTTCAACCATTCCTGAGGATTTTGGCTGTTACGGTATATGCAATTTCCAATCAAATCCCATGGCTTCTGTTCGGGCTTTGGTCAGTTTGCTAGTGAAATGAGTTCCCCTGTCACTGTTAATACCCATTGGTATCCAAAACCTAGGTATTATTTCCTTTAACAGAATATTTACCACTGTTCTCTTTTTTTGTTTGGAAAAGCCTCAACCCACGGTGAAAAAGATGGGGAGCGATTCTCCACCCCCCACGCCGGTTGGGAGAATAGCGGGAGGGCCTCCCGACATTTTTTGCACCCTCCCGCTATTCTCCCCCCTCGCCCAACCCACGTCACGAATCGGCGCTCGCCGTTTTATACCGAGCGGCCGGGCCTTTACGCCCATTTGGGGCATCCAGAGGCCCGTTTGGGGCGGGAGCACCACCGTTGTGCTCGGGAGGGGACAGGCCCGCGATCGGTGCCCACCGATCATCGGGCGGGGACGCATGCGCGGCTGACGTCATACAGATGCCAGCCGCGTGTCATCTTGGCGTGCGGCTTTAACGACGGTCGTTAACGCCGCGATGCCATGTTTCCCGGGGTCCCGCTCCTAGCCCCGATTTTGGGGGGGGGGGGGGAGAATCGGGTCCCGGGAACGGGCGTGAAGGCTGCCGTGAAACACGGCCAGTTTCAAGGCAGCCTTTACTACTCTACGCATTTGCGGAGAATCTCGCCCATGGTGTCTGGATTTTCTGATTTTCTAGTGGGTGACTCAATAAATCAGGTCGAGGGGTTGTGGTGGTTTCAGCCAATTGTAAACAGTCATGATCATACATATGTTCTGCTTCCGAGGGCACGGGCGAGAGTGTAGCAGGGTTGACAGCTGGTGCTCGCTTATAGGTAAAGTTGGTTTTCGAGAGAAGGATTACTTTGTACCCAGTGCGTCGAGCCGCAGTAAAATGCTGCGTTGCGGATGAATTAAGCAGCAGCAAAACAGAGTGAGGAACCAATACTGCACAAGGGTGGTTGAGTACAAGGGGCACTGAGTTATTTTTACTATGGCCGCCATGGCTGCTACTGCTCTGAAGCAACTTTACCACAGCACATAGGGCCACTGAGTAATAGTCAAGGGGTCTTTTCCCTCCTCCATGCACCAGGACCCCTATTGCAAATCCCCCTGCTTCATTCACATAAAGAGTAAAGGGCTTGCTAATCATGGCTTGTTTGAAATTATGAAATGCTTGCTCCCTCTCTGGGATCCAGGTAACAACTGAAGGGTAGCCTTGCGGAGTACTGCGTCCATCTCTCTATAGTCCGGTATCCACTGCCTGCAAGAGTCCACCATGCCGAGGAAGGTAAGGGTTTCCTTTTCCGTGCGCGGAGTTGGAACCCTTGCTGCAGCCTGTACGTTTTCAGACCCAAGCCTCCACTGTCCTTGCTGCAGCTGAAATCCCAAATACTAAACTGTCTCCTGACAGAATTGTCCTCTTTAGCCCTCCCCCTGAGGCTATCAATAAATCGTCATCATTGAGGGAATGTTGAGCCTGCAGACAACTGGCACTCGTCCAAGTCTCTCTTACTACTGTTAATTCTGATATGTAAAGTAAATAGATATTGACTTTCCGGGTGCAATGGTATGGAGAAAAAGGCTGAGAAATTATCCATTGTTGGTGGTATTGATAATACTAAATTTTGCAGTCCAGATGTAATCATCAGTCGAACACCAGATAACTTAAAAGAACTGTTTATTTACCGCGGGGCTGTAGCACAGCTGTGACTCAGAGTTACAGCAAGTTAAAAAACAAATTTCTCTCAGTTACAGTTGACTATATATTCTTACAAAACCCATCACACCTTTCAATCATTAGTGATACAATTAGCCCATTACGCCCCTCCTTTAAGTAATTATTTTCTTCCCATGATTAGTAATACAGTTAGTTTCATAGCATAGTAATTCTTTATCAGAAAGTCCTAAGGAGTGAATCTTCCCCCGGCTGTGTTTTGTTCCCACCACAGATTCTCACAGACTGTCAAGGTCGTGATAACGCGTTCTCACAGGAACAATACATTTCACAAAGCTGGTATACAAACCTGACATTCCATTACCCATTAAGCTCTGATTTAACTTGACCAAACTCTCATTCCATTTCCCATCATGCTCTGATTCTAACTTGAGCCAAACTCTCATTATAGAAGACAAAATTACATTTGTGTCCGGCACCAATGGAGCAATAGTGATAACGATTTTATTGATGGCTCTGAGATCTTGTCCAAACCACCACTCGTTGGGTCTTCCTACCTTTGGAATGGGGAGTATATGGGTGTTACAGGGGCTTTATGTTCTCTTTAGCACCCCTTGCTATAATAGTGCATTGGCCACTCCCTCTATCCCTTTTTCTGCTTCCGGTGCCAACCAATATAGTTTTAAGCAGGGCGGGCAACGTTCTTCTGTAACTGCACCCTATGCCCTGGGGCACAATGTACTTTTCCAACATGATTTTTATGTTGGGCCCATAGATGTGCCAGTACCTGGGCCAGGATTGAAGGGGGTAAATTATTGCTCTTTCATGGAGGTTGTTGTCTTTCAAATGTAGCGGGCCATTGCTCCTCTTTCCAGGTCACTTTGCCCTCCTGTTTATTATAAAATTCTATCAGGCAATTTTTTTCCATCTATTTCAATATAAATCCCATGTGTTACTTTTGTCCTTTGGCCTCTTTGATCAGTTCTCCTATTTGCTTCGCCTTAGCGGGATGTCTTACGGCCAATATTAAATAGGGTTCTGAAGTTAAACCCATCCTAAAAAGGTCCCTCTGACTATGGGTCAACTGTACTAACATTCCTAATCCCACAACACCGAAAAACAAAAAGGAGTGATATGCAATGATGTCTGCTTTCCTAAGTGATATTGCATTTGTAAATTGTATGCCTGCTCATCCTCACGAGCATACCAAGCCGTGCAATGTTAGATGTATTAGATGCTGCGTATGAAGAGACAAAAGCTCCCTTCCTTTTTCACCAGCACACTTTTATTTCTTCCAACAGACTCTGCACAAAACTCTACACATCACCAGACCCAGAAGCCACCTGAAGACCCTTTGCATATCAGTGTCAATTATTGGACACTTAACATAAATGAGACAACTAATTGCAATGTCTCTTAACCCATTACTTAACAGTCTTCCCTTCGTTGGAGAAAAAAAAACAATTAGGTGAAAACAAAATTTCAAGAAACGAAAACACACACGTGATTTCCGCCCCCCCCTTTTTTTCTCTCCATTTTTTTTTGTTTGGAAGAGAAAAAAAAGTCACAGAAACATTAACAATATCTAAAAGTTTCCGTGAACTAGCCCCTCTTTTCGTAAAACAGTCTGACAGTTTTTAGCTACTGTCGACCCATTTAATTTTTGTTATTTCCTCTCTGTCCAACATCTGCTTCAAACTTTCGATGTCTATCCGTAACCTCTATTCATTGACACTTTTTGTAGAGTGCACATTTTCCCACAGGGATTTATTGTCAATGTGGCAGTCAATAGATATATTTCCCAAATCCCCTAATCCCAAAATTTCTGTCAATATCTGACTCATATAAAAAGGCCATATTCACCGCTTCTGCAAGGCTTAACGTCTCAGCAGCCAAAGTGCTTTTGACCACTCTCCTTCTTTTCTTTGTTTCCCACACAAGAGGGCAACATTTACCACTGTTCCCCAAAAGGAAAATTATAAAACCTCCTGCACTTGAAACCCCATCACATAAATTTGCAGAGGACGCATCACTATAAACTGAGTATCAAGTGCCTAAGGTCACCTAAAACCGGTGTAGTAACCGGTGGAGGCAGGAGTTCCATCACCACACCAATATTTATTTACAATAACGATATTACAGGAGCAGCTACAAACAGTGCTTCTAGCAGTCCAGTCAACTCAAGACTGGCTGACAAAGCCGAACACAGGTGATTATATGGGCCCCCTCAATGAGCTATCATTGAGGGAGCTCATACTCCAATTGGCCAACCAATAAAGCCAATTGGTTGCCCCCCCCCCCCCCCCCCCCTGAAGTGGGCGGGGTGTACCTTATAGTTGCCCGTCTTTTCCTTGACGATCTCCTTGGAAGTTGTTCTTCCTCCTCCTCGGGGAGAGGTGTCGCGGCGGCCTCGTCGAGTGTGTCCATCTCCAACTCTGATGACGGGGTCTGGAGAAATTGCACGGGGCTGGGGTGTGGGTATCCTTTCCGTCTGGGCTATCCCAGCTTGAGGCGGTCCTGCTTCGCCTGCCTCCAGGTATGGTTCTGCTGCCCTTATTTGGTCCAGGTGTTTCTTCAGCACCTTCCCTCCTATCGAAACCTCATAGGATATGGGCCCTGTTTGGGACTCTACCGTGCCTTTGAACCACGTTGGTCCATTCCCATAATTCTTGACCCAAACCGGTGCCCCCACCTGGAAATGTCTCTGCTGCCGACTATTATCATGCCCCCTGCGTTGGGCCTCCTGATGTTTCTCCACTTTCCCCGTTTAAATTTGGGAAAAGGAGACTCAGCCTCGTTCGCAGCTGCCTTCCCATTAAGAGTTCAGCTGGCGGTATGCCCGTTGTGGAATGCGGTGTGGTCCTGTAATCAAACAGCCAGCGGGAGAGCTTTGTGTCTATTGACGCTGCTGGCTGCTTCTTGAGTCCCGCTTTAAGTGTCTGGACCACACTCTCTGCCAGGTCGCTGGATGGTAAGGGGCCGTTTTGATGTGACGGACTCCATTTTCCTGCAGGAATTTTCCAAATTCCCCACTTGTGAATGCCGTTCCGTTGTCCGACACCAATACCTCCGGATGTCCATGTGTTGCAAACGAGGCCCTGAGCTTTTCAATTGTCGATGCTGTGCTTGCCATGTTTACCCGGTGGACATCCAACCATTTGGAGTGGGCGTCCACTATCACCAAAAACATTGAGCCCAAGAAAGGGCCGGCAGGGTCAATATGTAGGCGGGTCCATGGTCTGCCTGGCCATTCCCACGGGTGCAATGGCGCTGCTGGTGGCACTCTTTGCCCCTGTTGGCACTCCTGGCACCGACGTACCAAGGCTGCTATGTCTGTGTCCAAACCTGGCCACCAAACGTAGCTTCGAGCTGGCATCTTCATTTTAGACACCCCTGGGTGGCCGTGATGTAACTCAGTTAAGATTGGCTGATGGCCCTGAGCTGGGACGATTACCCGGGCTCCCCATAATAGGATACCGTCTTCTACGGTTATTTGGTCCCTTCTGCTCCAGTATGGGTGCATCTGGGGCTCAACTGGTCTTTCCAGTTCCCCTGTTAGCAGTAAATGCTTCATCTTGGCTAAAATTGGATCTTTTTGCGTCCACAACCGAATATGTTGTGTGTCTACTGGTAGGGTGTCCAAAAAATTTAGAGTCATTACTGTCTCCTCTACTTTTGGTATTTGCGGCGGAGTGTCCGGGAGGGGAAGTCTGCTCAAAGCATCTGCATGTGCTACTCGCGTTCCCGGTCTATGCTCCAGAACGTACCTATATGCCGCCAGTAGCAACGCCCAGCGTTGGATTCTAGCTGATGCAATCGGGGGTATTGACTTGTCTTCTTTTAATAACCCTAATAACAGCTTATGGTCCGTCACTATGGAGAATTTCCGCCCGTACAGATACTGGTGAAATTTTTTTACTGCGAATATCACCGCCAGTCCTTCCTTCTCGATTTGGGCGTACTTCCTCTCAGCCATCGCCAAGGTCCTCGAAGCATAGGCTATTGGCCGTTCTTCCCCATTCCTTCCTCTATGGGCTAAGACGGCTTCTACCCCGTCTTATGATGCATCACAAGTGACCACCAACTCCTTCCTTGGGTCATAATGCTCTAGGACATTTTCGGATGACAACTGTTCCTTAATGTCCTTAAATGCTCGGTTTTGGCGGGTGGACCATTTCCATTCTTGCCCCTTTTTTAGTAGCTGGTGGAGGGGTTCCAGGATGGACGCCCTATTTTCAATAAATTTTCCATAATAGGTTACCAACCCTAGAAATAATCGTAACTTGGTGGGAGCTGGGGCTTCTTTTATTGCCCTTACTCTGTCTTCTAATGGATGTAAGCCTGACTCGTCTACTTTATATCCCAGGTACGTCAC
This sequence comes from Scyliorhinus canicula, assembly GCF_902713615.1. Classification (NCBI taxonomy): domain Eukaryota; kingdom Metazoa; phylum Chordata; class Chondrichthyes; order Carcharhiniformes; family Scyliorhinidae; genus Scyliorhinus; species Scyliorhinus canicula. Next base: position 55,650,401 of record NC_052164.1, read on the forward strand.
TTGTGGGGCCAGAAAAACACATTTTTCCCTTTTTAGCCGTACGCCTGCCTTTGCGAAACGCCTGAGCCCTTTCCCCAGGTTCCTTAAGTGTTCCCTGTTGTGGTTAGCACAACCGCCTCACGGCGCTGAGGTCCCAGGTTCGATCCCGGCTCTGGGTCACTGTCCGTGTGGAGTTTGCACATTCTCCCCGTGTCTGCGTGGGTTTCGCCCCCACAACCCAAAAATGTGCAGAGTAGGTGGATTGGCCATGCTAAATTGCCCCTTAATAGAAAAAATAATTGGGTAATCTAAATTTATAAAAAAAAAAAGTGTTCCCTGTTTGTCCTACCCGTGATTAAGACATCGTCCAAATAAATCGCCACCTGCGGTAGTCCCTGCAGAATATTTTCCATCGTACGCTGGAATATAGCGCAGGCTGATGACACTCCAAAAGGTAGCCTAGTATAACGAAAAAGGCCCTTCAGGGTGTTGATCGTAGCGAACTTCTGGGAGCCCTTGTCCAGTTTTAACTGCAGGTAGGTGTGGCTCATGTCTAGTTTCGTGAACAAAAGCCCACCTGCCAATTTGGCATATAGGTCGTCTATTTTCGGAATTGGGTATTTGTCCAGCAGTGCGTATTTGTTTACTGTCTGTTTGAAAACTCCACAGAGACGTATCGAGCCATCTGGCTTCAAAATTGGTACCACCGGCGCTGCCCATTCCGAGAATTGTACTGGTCTTATAATGCCGTCGCGCCGTAACCTTTCTATTTCGTCATCTACTTTCTTTCTTAATGCAAAAGGTACCGGCCTGGCCTTACAAAATTTCGGAAGTGCTTCTGGGTCTACGTGCAAAGTTGCTTTGCCGCCTATGATTTCCCCCAAACCTTCCTGGAAGACCTCCGGTTATTTTTGGAGTACTCCACTCAACTGCCCGCTTCCACTCTGGAAAATTTTCATCCAATCTAATTTTAGGTCTTTCAGCCAGTTCCGTCCAATTAAGCTCAGTCCGGAGCCCTCTACTATCGTCAACGGTAATCTGAGCAATTGTTTCTCATATTCCACAGGTACATGAGTCGTGCCTAGAACTTCCAGGGGTTCCCCCGTGTAGGTTTTAAATTTTGTCAATGTTTTTGTTAGGGTTAGTGGCTGTAGTCCATCTTTGATTTTTCTAAATGCTGCCACTCCCATTACTGATACAGCCGCACCCGTGTCTATTTTCATTATTTTCGGCCGCCCGTTCACCCGTGGGGTAATCCTAATGGGTTCTGCTTTCTTTGTTGTAATATTATATAATTGTTCCCCTTTGGAGGAGGATGGGGCATCTAGGTAAACATACTTCCCTGCGTCCCCACCTGCTATTCCTCTTTTGCCACCTCCTTCTAGGGTTTCTGTCGTTGTTACCCCACTCTGTCTGGTGCCAGAAACGGTACTTCTCTGTTGGGGGAGCCTCAGCCGGTACTCCCCTCTGTCTCCAGTTAGTCCTGGCAGACTTGGGGGCAGTTCTGGGTTTTTCCTTTTTCCCTCTATTCCTCAGGTTTTTCCTGAGAGCGGCTATCTGGTAGCAGGACCCGTTGTGGTAGTCCCTCTCACAGGTATCTACCTCCATTGGCGTGCCCTGTAGTTCCTGCGCCCCACTTGCTGCCTTTTCTAGGGACAGTGCGAGCTGTAACGCCTGCCTGCAGTCTAGCTCCGTTTCCGCCAACAGGCGTTTCTGTATTGTGAGGTTGTTTATACCACACACTAACCGGTCCCGAAGCATTTCATTTAGCGTCGGGCTGAACTCTCATTTTTCTGCCAGCCTTCTCAGGCGGGTCAAGAAATTCGTGACTGACTCCCTGTCTTCCCGCTTCGCTGTGTAGAATCTGTACCTACGCAAAATGATGGGTGGTTTTGGGTCGTAGTGCTCTTTCACCAATTCCGTTACTTCTTGGAAAGTTTTCGTGTCCGGCGCATCGGGATAAGTCAGACTACGTATGATGGCGAAAGCGGAGGGTCCGCACGCCGACAGCAGGATAAGCCGTCTCCTTTCGTCCGTCAGTGTATCATTTGCCCGGAAGAAGTAACACATTCTCTCCACATACTGGGACCAGTCCTCAATAGCCGGGTCAAATGCCTCTAACCTCCCAAAAAATGGCATTTTTAAAATGGCAAGGCTTACCCTCCGAGTGCGGCAGCTGGTCTCCGCAAAATTTGTAGTTTACCTCGTCACCACTGTAGTAATCCACGGGAGGCAGGAGTTCCGTCTCCACACCAATATTTATTTACAATAACGATATTACAGGAGCAGCTACAAACAGTGCTGCTAGCAGTCCAGTCAACTCAAGACTGGCTGACAAAGCCTACACAGGTGATTATATGGGCTATCATTGAGGGAGCTCATACCCCAATTGGCCAACCAATAAAGCCAATTGGAATTCATTACAACCGGGAACTTCAAAACACACTCCTGCATTTTTAGTTTGGCCAACGCTTAATTGCTCTTATTATGTCTTCCACTTTGGGATCATTCATTTTTGTACTCAACTCTAAGACATCAAAACCCACGTCCGGTCTAGTCTGTCTACCTAACCAGTTCAGTTGCCCAATTAAATTTTGCAGTTGCTCTTTTTCTATCTTTGAAACCATTGAGTCTTTTTGTGAAACGCGGCCACGACTAATTGCGATTGGGCTGATGCTTTCCAAATAAGATTGCTGACGTAAAGTTGCCCCTAACTTAGTCTGTCTGATTTCCAGTCCAATATATTTAAGTGCACCGGAAGCCTGACTTCCAACCCTGAATTCTATTTGAAGCCACCAAAATCTCATGTGCATGTGGGCTTCTACTCCTATTAGTATTCGTAGTCTTACTCATGTTCCGAGATCTTGATAAACTACGTCCCCTCTCCCGCCTGGTATCTCGTTCTGTACTGCTACTGCTTGATCTTTCCCTTCTGTTGTGGGATGTCCTTTCAATAGTTCTCGACCTTTTCCTGTGAACCTGTTCACTATCCGATGTACTATCTGAACTGGCACTGTGTTTGTATACCTTTTCTGAACTTCATTTTCCCAATCCATTGTCTTAACTCCCTCCCCTGAATGCTGTACATTCAACCAATGTTTATACTTTCCAGTGGCCTTCCCTGCTCTACTAATAACAGTTGCACCCTTCCATTGACTAGACCCTTCAGGCAAGTATGTCACTTTTGTACCAACGTTTGGCAGTTTCCCTTTCAGAAAAATGGCCTGTTCTAATTTATCAGAAGTGTTGTGTTCCTCGACAGAAACCCTGTCTATATCCGTTAACTGGTCTCCTCAGTGTAACACGTGCGTACCAGATGACTCTGGTTCCTCGTCATGTCTGTCTGCTCTGTCTAAATTTGAAAATTTGTAATTGGTACCCATTATCCTTGATGAATGTACCCTAACAGTTTGATTACCATGTTGCAAAATAATTGTTTTGCCATCTATGTCTATGATCTTCCCTGGGCCTTTCCATTCATTAGAATTGTCTCTCTTATAGTATACCATGTCTCATTCCTGAAAAACGGCATCTGTCTTAAAGCTCTGCGAATTCTTTCATTATTGACTTCTGTTTCCAAAAAAGCTTTTCTACTGCTCTGTAATGCATTTAAATGTTCAGCAAAACCAGAGCTAATTGTAGTCCCCTCCCAAGCTGGAGTCTGGTCATCCAAAATGGATGGAATTTTAGGATTTCTACCAAACACTAATTGATAAGGACTATAGCCCCCAACCATCTGCAATGAATTATTTGCATGTACCGCCCATGCTAAAGCTGAATTGAGCCTGCAGTTTGGTCGATCTGCCAAAAATGTTCGAAGCATGTCATCGATGACAGCATGATTTCTTTCGCAGACACCATTACTAAATGGGCTTTCTGCAGCCGTGTTCATTATATTTTCACACATATCCCTAAACTCATCATTAGCAAATTCTCCCCCATTGTCCGTCAGGAATTTTCCCGGTGGACCAATTCCTGTCCCGATCCATTTTCCACGATTTGATCCAGAATTACTCTTGTTTCTTTACTTCATACAATCGTTGATTGACTAAATCTGGTTGCTAAATCTACAAAATGCAAAATAAATATATTATTTGCTTTATCCCAGATCTTAAGGTCCATGGCCACAATGTCGTTAAAACCCCTGGCCAAAGGTAGGGTTACTATCGGTTGTGCTGGTGTCCTTCTGTACTTCCTAAAAACTTCACAGCGATCACTAACCTGTTCTATCAGTTTAGTATAGTCGTCATCCCTTACCCCTGCATCTTTTAATACATTTTTCAGCCTCCGAGGAGACGGATGTGCAAATTGCCTATGCAGTTTTACTACAACAAGCTTTTTATCAGTTAAAGTCCCATTTTCAACTGCCATTAACACATCCTTAACCACTCTACTTGAAATATTATTTGTCAATAATGGAATACAATAGTGTCCCGACTGTGTAAATTGTAAGTCCACCGTCTTTCCAAAAACTGTTGCCTTATCCTGTTCCATATCCAGCTTCATGTGTGCTTTCTTCATCGACGGTCTGCTCAGAACCAAAGGTATCTCACTTGATGCAACATCTGTGCTAATAAAATGATTCACTCCAGCAATATTGCAAGGGATCACCACTCTTTCATCCCCAAACTTGTGGAACTTTCAAATTCTTTAACCTTGTTACGATTTTCAGCATTCAAGCAGTCCAGGTAACATTTTAACCAGTCAATCCCACATATAGTAGATATGCAGCCACTATCCAATACAGCACAGTTGAAGGATTCTGCAACCAACACCCTCATTACCGGCGTAAAACAGCTTGTTAATAGGACAATGCCTTCTTTCTGTTCACTATATTTTTCCTCTTCTGACTCTTCCGTGTCATGTGTCGCTTCAAACACTCTATCATAACGAGTTGGACAGTTGAAAGCATAATGGTATTGAGAGTCACATCGAAAACATCGATTTATCGTGCCACGTGCATTTCTGGGGTTAATCTTCCTATTGTAGGTTCTAACTGGGTTTCTGTCTTCATAATTTCCTTGTCTCGGTCTCCTTTTATAGTCTTGAGGCCTGTTCGTAGCCATACGATTTCGCCATCCTGTTAGTACTGTATCTTCCATATTCTGCCTTATTGCAGGCTGACCTTTGGGTCATCAGAGCCATCGGAATCAAATGTTTCCCCAGAAACTTCTGTAAAGCTGTTGTCATCTGTTCGAATAAGGTATCCTTATCCGTAAACTGAACTCCTGTCAAAACCAAAATTCGACCGTGCTGCTTGCGCACTGAACAAGTCATCTTTCTTATAAATCTTATCCATTTAATGTAATAAAGTTGCCAGACCTTCTTCTGAGTCTAACTCTTCCAATTCCAGCTCAGAAAACACTTTGTTTCGGATTTTACTGCCATATGGTAGAGAAAGAGCCAATGCCATACCTTGTTTTCTCTTTCCCAAAGCGGTTACCTTAGTCCACATAACTACTGCACTTCTCCGTTGGTCGTATGATTCCCTTTCAGAAAATAAGGGGGGATAGTCATATCCAGCCATCTTTATCCTGGGTTCAGCCATATATCCCTTTTTTTCACTCACTCCTTGGTTTGATCTGGAAAAATTGTATCTTTCAACCCTTCACATTTACACAGCAACTATCCTCTGCTACCAATTGTTAGACGTATTAGATGCTGTGGTATGAAGAGACAAATGTTCTGTTCCTTTTTCACCAACACACTTTTATTTCTTCCAACAGACTCTGCACAAAACTCTACACATCACCAGACCCAGAGGCCACCTGAAGCCCCTTTACATATCAGTGTCAATTATTGGACACTTAACATAAATGAGACAACTAATTGCAATGTCTCTTAACCCATTACTTAACATGACTGTGTCAGATGTTTTAATAGCTGTCCCCAAGGCTCATTAACCAAGTAAGACTTCCTGCAGTTTTTTTTAACAGTGGTACTGTAAGGGTTAAAGTTCAGCTGCCAGCATACAACATAGACACAAGTGATCGGGCATAGGCTGAGAAGTTTTTAAATTTTGCAGCTGGTGAGCTTGTATTTGAGGCAGTTCTATAAACATTCCATTATCAGTGCAATGTATTACCGCTCCTAATTTGCAGAGTGTCTGCCCAATTGGGGAAGGTGTCACTAGGTGCGGTACATCCTTCCTGGGGGTTAAATGCTTCTTGGCCCCTTGCATAATAGCCTCTTTCCCTCTATTTGCGAACCAGTGTTTGAGAGACTCATTTCCTTCATTCAAATGATTATCATTATTGGGAACCCAGCCCCCATTTATGCCAGGTGGGACTGCAATCCCATCCTTCAAAGCTGGCCAAGATGCACCATGAGAGTAATTTAGAAGCAGCAAAACATCCCCTGGGAGGGGGCTATAAGTACCACATATTTAAGTCAATTTCCAATGATTGATTTTATGGGCATTACCTTTTCTTAGAGACGTATATATTTCTTTGTCAATTCAGAAAAGATCAACTGTCTGCTGCAGAGCCTAAGGGGGCGGAGAACTTGGAATGATGCCATTTACATCTCTTCACTTGATCTGAAAACTTATTTTGTTCAATTACTTTCATTCGGAAATGCATTTTCTTTCTTGTAAACTGATTTTAATTTCCAATGTTTCGTGCATTAGAGAAATCTCAACACAAATCACTTAAGTCATAACCTCGGACTCACAATATCAGATGACAAAAAATACAACTCACTTAGCACTTCATGCTTTGACTAAAATTAATTGGTTAAACAAAACACAGATTCTCACAGCTCACAAATATCACAGTTAACCGTTAGCCTTATCTCACGGCTACAGACAAATCTGAATTCCCTTTTCGACAGGAACCTATCTGTTACGCTGTTGCCTTAATCTTCTATTTATTTTTACTCTCGTTTTTTTTTTCTCAGAGGGAGTCAGCTTCATTAGGTTCCTATGGGGAACATATAGGTTTTCCTACCTCATTCTGTTGCTTTACGATTATAGAACATAGAACAGTACAGCACAGAACAGGCCCTTCAGCCCTCAATGTTGTGCCGAGCCATGATCACCCTACTCAAACCCACGTATCCACCCTATACCTGTAACCCAACAACCCCCCCCCCCCCATAACCTTACTTTTATTAGGACACTACGGGCAATTTAGCATGGCCAATCCACCTAACCCGCACATCTTTGGACTGTGGGAGGAAACCGGAGCACCCGGAGGAAACCCACGCACACAGGGGGAGGACGTGCAGACTCCACACAGACAGTGACCCAGCCGGGAATCGAACCTGGGACCCTGGAGCTGTGAAGCATTTATGCTAACCACCATGCTACCCTGCTGCCCCTACTACCCTGCTGCCCCTACTATTAAGATTGTTTCTTTTCATTTTCCTACTCATTTTGACTCCCTTATCTCTCTTCTTTAAGGCATACAGCATGCTTGCCTTCATCGGACGGGGTATTGAGTACAAGAGTCGGCAGGTCATGTTACAGTTGTATAGGACTTTGGTTAGGCCACATTTGGAATACTGCGTGCAGTTCTGGTTGCCACATTACCAGAAGGATGTGGATGCTTTAGAGAGGGTGCAGAGGGGGTTCACCAGGTTGTTGCCTGGTATGGAGAGTACATAGAACATAGAACATAGAACGATACAGCGCAGTACAGGCCCTTCGGCCCTCGATGTTGCACTGACATGGAAAAAAAAAACACTAAAGGCCATCTAACCTACACTATGCCCTTATCATCCGTATGCTTATCCAATAAACTTTAAATGCCCTCAATGTTGGCGAGTTCACTACTGTTGCAGGTAGGGCATTCCACGGCCTCACCACTCTTTGCGTAAAAAACCCACCTCTGACCTCTGTCCTATATCTATTACCCCTCAATTTAAGGCTATGTCCCCTCGTGCTAGCCACCTCCATCCGCGGGAGAAGGCTCTCGCTGTCCACCCTATCTAACCCTCTGATCATTTTGTATGCCTCTATTAAGTCACCTCTTAACCTTCTTCTCTCTAACGAAAACAACCTCAAGTCCATCAGCCTTTCCTCATAAGATTTTCCCTCCATACCAGGCAACATCCTGGTAAATCTCCTCTGCACCCGTTCCAAAGCTTCCACGTCCTTCCTATAATGAGGCGACCAGAACTGTACGCAATACTCCAAATGCGGCCGTACTAGAGTTTTGTACAACTGCAACATGACCTCATGGCTCCGGAACTCAATCCCTCTACCAATAAAGGCCAACGCACCATAGGCCTTCTTCACAACCCTATCAACCTGGGTGGCAACTTTCAGGGATCTATGTACATGGACACCGAGATCCCTCTGCTCATCCACACTACCAAGAATTTTACCATTAGCCAAATATTCCGCATTCCTGTTATTCTTTCCAAAGTGAATCACCTCACACTTCTCCACATTAAACTCCATTTGCCACCTCTCAGCCAGGTCTGCAGCTTATCTATGTCCCTCTGTAACCTGCAACATCCTTCCGCACTGTCTACAACTCCACCGACTTTAGTGTCGTCTGCAAATTTACTCACCCATCCTTCTGCGCCCTCCTCTAGGTCATTTATAAAAATGACAAACAGCAACGGCCCCAGAACAGATCCTTGTGGTATGCCACTCATAACTGAACTCCATTCTGAACATTTCCCATCAACTACCACTCTCTGTCTTCTTTCAACTAGCCAATTTCTGATCCACATCTCTAAATCACCCTCAATCCCCAGCCTCCGTATTTTCTGCAATAGCCGACCGTGGGGAACCTTATCAAACGCTTTACTGAAATCCATATACACCACATCAACTGCTCTACCCTCGTCTACCTGTTCAGGTCACCTTCTCAAAGAACTCGATAAGGTTTGTGAGGCATGACCTACCCTTCACAAAACCATGCTGACTATCCCTAATCATATTATTCCTATCTAGATGATTATAAATCGTATCTTTTATAATCCTCTCCAAGACCTTACCCACCACAGACGTTAGGCTCACCGGCCTATAGTTACCGGGGTTATCTCTACTCCCCTTCTTGAACAAGGGACCACATTTGCTATCCTCCAGTCCTCTGGCACTATTCCTGTAGCCAATGATGACCTAAAAATCAAAGCCAAAGGCTCAGCAATCTCTTCCCTGGCTTCCCAGAGAATCCTAGGATAAATCCCATCCGGCCCCGGGGACTTATCTATTTTCACCTTGTCCAGAATTGCCAACACTTCTTCCCTATGCACCTCAATGCCATCTATTCTAATAGCCTGGGTCTCCGCATTCTCCTTCACAATATTATCTTTTTCTTGAGTGAATACTGACGAAAAGTATTCATTTAGTATCTCGCTTATCTCCTCAGCCTCCACACACAACTTCCCACCACTGTCCTTGACTGGCCCTACTCTTACCCTAGTCATTCTTTTATTCCTGACATACCTATAGAAAGCTTTTGGGTTTTCCTTGATCCTACCTGCCAAAGACTTCTCATGTCCCCTCCTTGCTCGTCTCAGCTCTCTCTTTAGATCCTTCCTCGCTTCCTTGTAACTATCAAGCGCCCCAACTGAAACTTCATGCCTCATCTTCACATAGGCCTCCTTCTTCCTCTTAACAAGAGATTCCACTTCTTTGGTAAACTATGAAGCTATGAAGAAAGGTTGAGTAGATTAGGATTGTTTTCATTGGAAACACGGAGGTTGAGGGGAGACCTGATTGAGGTCGACAAAATTGAGAGGTATGGACAGGGTGGATAGCAACAAGCTTTTTCCAAGAGTGGGGGTGTCAATTACAAGGGATCACGATTTCAAGATGAGAGGGGGAAAGTTTAAGGGAGATGTGAGTGGAAAGTTTTTTACGCAGAGGGTGGTGGGCGCCTGGAATGCTTTACCAGCAGAGGTGGTAGAGGCGGGCACGATAGCATAATTTAAGATACATCTGGACAGATATATGAGCGGGCGGGGAACGGAGGGAAGTAGATCCTTGGAAAATAGGCGACAGGTTTAGATAAAGGATCTGGATCGGCGCAGGCTGGGAGGGCCGAAGGGCCTGTTCCTGTGCTGCAATTTTCTTTGTTCTTTAAGGAGATCACCTACTTTCTCACTCCGGATGTCTTTCCCAAGGCTTCGGGACGACATGTGAGGGGGCGCTGAGTTTATTGCTCATTGTTCCTTCTGCAAAATACTTTCGGACACATATTTGCCGCAGGCAGCACGGTAGCATTGTGGTTAGCACAATTGCTTCACAGCTCCAGGGTCCCAGGTTCAATTCCCGGCTTGGGTCACTGTCTGTGCGGATTCTGCACGTTCTCCCCGTGTGTGCGTGGGTTTCCTCCGGGTGCTCCGGTTTCCTCCCACAGTCCAAAGATGTGCAGGTTAGGTGGATTGGTCATGCTAAATTGTCCTTAGTGCCCAAAATTTCCCTTGGTGTTGGGTGTGGTTAGTGGCTAATGGGGAAAAGGTGGAGGTGTGGGCATGGGTAGGATGTTCTTTCCAAGAGCCATTGCAGACTCGAAGGGCCTCCTTCTGCATTGTAAATTCTATGAAATTCTATATAACAATAACAACAACCGCGGACATCATTTACAAATACTACAGGGAGCGCACACTGGTGTTTACCCTTTCGCGAACCTCAGTCTTTAAAAAAAATATTCGTCACTGAGGCACCTTTTTTCTTCCCATGCAGCTATCGTTAATTTATTAATTAAGATAACTCATCCTAGCATGAGTCACTGGCCAGTAATTAAAGCTGCCGAGTGCTGCCCCCCCCTTTCAGCGGGGGGTCGCGCTATGGCTCTCTCCCTTTCAGCTGAGTGAGTCCGATTGATAGAGTCCTTTCGGGGTTCACGTCCCGTTAAATTAGGGAAACTGCAACGACTATGCCAATTTGTGGTGGAAATTATAATAAAGACAAATTCTTCGAGGTTCGATTTAAGGAAATTTATTTACGCAAATACATTTGTGGAGAGGGAGTGTTCTGGCTTTTTAGCCAGTCCACAACACTCTGAGATTCGACTGAAGAAAGCATATCTTTATAGTCTGAAATAACAGCTTGAAGTAAACAGCCATGTTTATATTAAATAGACCTTGGAAAGTACGTAAGATGAAATACTTAGCATGTATGTTCTTGCCCTTGGCTAAAAACAAATCGAGTACACATTTTGTTATCTTTTTTTTCGGAGGAAAAAGTGTTATCATAAAATGACCGAAACCAAAATACTTGTTTGCGTTACCTGACCGAATTATTTTTGTTCAAAAGCAGTGTTGAACTATAGTCAAGCATTTCCCAGCATGCTTCTAAGTTGGCAACTCATTAATTCCCTTCCACATTCACATTAAACATCTGTTCACAACGTAACAATCTGCCTCAGTGCTATGTCATAAAGGGTGTGAAGGATGGGATGGACTGGTCTGAGCTGGCTGCAGGGGACAGAGGGATGGGCGGACGTTGGGGATGGGCTTGGCCAAGGGACTCCAGTTCAGCTAGTGCTCACCGTCCAGTGTCCTACCGCCCTGTCCCCTTGTGCTGTCCACACCTCCGCCACCCCTAGGATTCAATGGAACCGGATAATGGAATGGCAAGCTCACATGCAGGAGTCACCCAGGTGAATGGTGGAAAGTGCTACCATGAGCAGGGGTCAGACGTTGTTGAATGATCCTGAGCTCATCCCAGAGCATGTCGTCATCATCATCCTCCACCCCATGGACAATATTGGATTGGATTTATTTATTGTCATGTGTACCGAGGTACAGTGAAACGTCTTGTTCTGCGTGCAGCTCAGACAGATCATTCCGTACATGAAAAAGAAATACAGGGGAAACTGATATGGGCCAGGGTTTAGAAAACTCCAAAGTATATCATGGAGTTCACTTGACCCACGACTTTGAATAGATTTTGGTTATGGGGAGCACAAGGGTTCACTTTCCAGGTGTTCTGCAACAGACACCTTAAGTATTTTAAAAACAAAACAATGTTTATTCTATGAACCCAGTTAACATTTTACAAACACACAGTAAACATCTTATCAACTACCAACACACGTAACCCCACAGATACAATACTCTGTAGGTAACCCTTACTAACCCTCGCAACATCCATAAGTTAAACCCTTTTTACAAAGACAGGTTTAAATTCTCTACAGAAACAGGGATTACTTTGAAATAATGAAGTGAGCTGAAGCTCTTTAGCTTGTCGAGAAAAAGATCATTACATATCTGCTTGCTTTGAATACAGCTCTCCAACTCTGAAAACAAAGCCTAAAACAGCCGCAAAGCAGCTTTACATCTCAAAATGAAAGTAAAAGACAGACAGACAGCCAGCTCCACCCACACACTGTAGCTATTTGATAACACAAATTTCTTAAAGGTACATCCACCTGACAAAACTTCAGAGAGTTGTGAATACCGCCCAGTCCATCACACGAACCTGCCTCCCATCCATTGATTCCATCTACACCTCCCGCTGCCGGGGGAAAGCGGGCAGCATAATCAAGGATCCCTCCCACCCGGCTTACTCACTTTTCCAACTTCTTCCATCGAGCAGGAGATTCAGAAGTCTGAGAACACGCACGAACAGACTCAAAAACAGCTTCTTCCCCACTGTCACCAGACTCCTAAATGACCCTCTTATTGACTGACCTCATTAACACTACACCCTGTATGCTTCATCCGATGCCAATGCTTATGTAGTTACATTGTATATCTTGTGTTGCCCTATTATGTATTCTCATGTATTTTCTTGAATTGTTTAATTCCCTTTCTTCCATGTACTGAATGATCTGTTGAGCTGCTTGCAGAAAAATACTTTTCACTGTACCTCGGTACACGTGACAATAAACAAATCCAAATCCAAAAAATCCAAAACATAAAATTCACAATTTAAATACATAGACACATGCATCAGGTGAAGCATACAGGGCGTAGACATCCATAATTAACTATGATTACTCGGTAGAGAAGGTGTGTGAAGCGATCAGATGAGTCGATAACAGGGTCATTTAGGAGTCTGGTAACAGCGGGGAAGAAGCTGTTTCTGAACCTGTTGGTGCATGTTCTCAGACTTTTGTATATTCTGCCCGATGGAAGAAGTTAGAAATGTGAGTAAGCCGGGTGGGAGGGGTCTTTGATTATACTGCCCATTTTCCCAAGGCAGCAGGAGTTGTAGACGGAATCAGTGGATGGGAGATGGGTTCCTGTGATGGACTGGCTGGTGTTCATGACTCTGTAGTTATGGTCTTGGGCTGAGCAGTTGCCATACCAAGCTGTGATGCAGCCAGATGGTATGCTTTCTGTGGTGCACCTTTAAATGTTGGCAAGAGTCGATGCCGAATTTCCTTAGTTTCTTAAGAAAGTTGGGAACTGTTGGGTTTTCTTGGTCGTAGTGTTGATGTAGGTGGACCAGAACAGAGTTTTGGTGATGTGCACACCTAGGAATTTGAAGCTGTCAACTATACCCACTGTGGCCCCGTGATACAGCCAGGGATGTGTACAATACTTTGCTTCCTGAAGTCAATTACCAACTCCTTAATTTTGTTGACATTGAGGGAAGTGATTGTCGTTGTTGTTACACTACTCCACTTGGTTCTCTATCTCCCTCCTGTATTCTGGCTCATCGTTGTTCGAGATTTGACCCACTATGGTTGTGTCGCCAGCAAACTTGTAGATGGAGTTGGAGCCAGATTTTGCCATGCAGCCATGTGTGTACAGGGAGTATAGTAGGGGGCTAAGTTTGAAACCTTGCGGGCTGGTATTGAGGACTGGATTGAGAAAGGTGTTGTTTTTTTATCCTTACTGATTGTGGGCTATGGGTCAGGAAATCGAGCATCCAGTTGCAGAGTGAGGAGCCAAGTCTTAGATTTTGGAAATTTGATATGAGCTTGGCTGGGATTATGAGGGCGGAGCTGTAGTCAATACATAGGCGTCTGATGTAGAAATCCTTGTTTTTGAGATTCTCCAGGGATGAGTGTAGGATCGGGGAGATGCCAACAGCATCGTAGCACAATGGTTAGCACTGACGCTTCACAGCGCCAGCGTCCCAGATTCGATTCCCAGCTTGGGTCACTGTCTGTGCGGAGTCCTCATTCTTCCAGCGGAGCGGACAGAGAGGGGAGCGATTTTTGGAGGGGAGAGCTGGAAGGTAAGCTGAGTTTTTGATTTTTAACTTACTTTTTTGGAGCAGGAAACCGGAATTCGGCCGTGGGGAGACCTGGGAAGGTTGTATTACCTAATAAATTTAAACGGTGAGGAAACCCGAGACACTACACGTGTCGTGCCTCCCACCCTCCCTCCTCCTCTAACCTAAAAAAAAGACTCAGTGCTGTGAGCAGGTCAGCTATTTACTTTTTTCCCCCACTGGGAGACTAAGTAGAGGTGATGGCAGTGGAATGTTCCTCCTGCAGGATGTTCGAGGTAAGGGAGACCACCGGTGTCCTTGCTGACTACATCTGCGGTAAGTGCAGCCATCTCCAGCTCCTCACAGACCCTGTTAGGGAACTGGAGCTGGAGCTGGATGAACTGAGGATCATTCGGGAAGCTGAGGGGATGATAGATAGAAGCTACAGGGACATAGTTACACCTGAGCACAAAGGTAGCTGGGTAACAGGGAGAGGTGGGAAGAGAAGGAAGCAGTCAATGCAGGGATCCCCTGTGGTTGTTCCTCTCAACAATAAGTATTCCGGTTTGGATACTGTTTAGGGGATTACCTAGCAGGGGTAGGCTGTAGTGACCAGGTCACTGGCACGAGGTCCGGCTCTGGGGCTCAGGAGGGAAGGGGGGAGGTTAGGAGAGCACTGGTTATAGGGGACTCAATAGTTAGAGGTACAGACAGGCGGCTCTGTGGGCATGGGCGAGACTCTCGGATAGTTTTTTGCCTCCCGGATGCCAGGGTTCATGATGTCTCCGATCGTGTCTTCAGGATCCTTAAGGGGGAGGGTGAGCAGCCAGAGGTAGTGGTGCACATTGGTACCAACGACGTAGGTAGGAAAAGGGGTGTGGATGTAATAAACGAGTTCAGGGAGTTAGGCTGGAAGTTAAAAGCCAGGACAGACACAGTTGTCATCTCTGGTTTGTTGCCGGTGCCATGTGATGGCGAGACTAGGAATAGGGAAAGAGTGCAGTTGAATACGTGGCTGCAGGAATGGTGTTGGAGGGAGGGCTTCAGGTATTTGGATAATTGGAGCGCATTCTGGGGAAGGTGGGACCTGTGCAAGCAGGGTTGTATCTGAACCAGAGGGGCACCAGGAGGTTTTTGAGTACTCTTCGGGCGAGTTTAAACTAATTTGGCAGGGGAATGGGAACCGGATTTGTAGTCCAGCAACTAAGGAAGCCGATATTCGGGACGCCAAAGCACGTAGTGATCAGTGGGGAAGGTAATACTGACAAAGGAGAGTACCAGGCATGGAGGTGGGTTGAAGTGTGCATACTTCAATGCAAGAAGCATCAGGAATAAGGTGGGTGAACTTAAGGCATGGATCGGTACTTGGGACTACGATGTGGTGGCCATCACGGAAACTTGGATAGAAGAGGGTCAGAAATGGGTGTTGGAGGTTCCTGGTTATAAATGTTTCAATAAGATTAGGGAGGGTAGTAAAAGAGGTGGGGGGGTGGCATTGTTAATTAGAGATAGTATAACAGCTGCAGAAAGGCAGTTCGAGGAGGATCTGCCTACTGAGGTAGTATGGGTTGAAGTCAGAAATTGGAAAGGAGCAGTCACCTTGTTGGGAGTTTTCTGTAGGCCTCCCCAATAACAGCAGAGATGTGGAGGAACAGATTGGGAAACAGATTTTGGAAAGATGCAGAAGTCACAGGGTAGTAGTTATGGGTGACTTCAACTTCCCAAATATTGAGTAGAAACTCTTTTTATATCAAATAGTTTGGATGGGGTGGTGTTTGTGCAGTATGTCCAGGAAGCTTTTCTAACACAGTATGTATGTTGTCCGACCAGAGGGGAGGCCATATTGGATTTGGTACTTGGTAATGAACCAGGGCAAGTGATAGATTTGTTCGTGGGGGAGCATTTTGGAGATAGTGACCACAATTCTGTGTCTTTCACTTTAGTAATGGAGAGGGATGGGTGTGTGCAACAGGGCAAGGTTTACAATTGGGGGAAGGGTAAATACAATGCTGTCAAACAAGAACGGAAGTGCATAAGTTGGGAACATAGGCTGCTAGGGAAGGACACAATTGAAATGTGGAACTTGTTCAAGGAACAGATACTACGTGTCTTTGATATGTGTGTCCCTGTCAGGCAGGGAAGAGATGGTCGAGTGAGGGAACCATGGTTGACGAGAGAGGTTGAATGTCTTGTTAAGAGGAAGAAGGATACTTATGTAAGGCTGAGGAAACAAGGTTCAGACAGGGCGCTGGAGGGATACAAGATAGCCAGGAGGGAACTGAAGAAAGGGATTCGGAGGGCATGAAAAATCTTTGGTGGGTAGGATCAAGGAAAACCCCAAGGCCTTTTATACATATATGAGAATGATTAGCGAGAATGACTTCCGACCAAGGACAGTAGCGGGAGATTGTGTATCGAGTCTGAAGAGATAGGAGAGGTCTTGAACGAGTATTTTTCTTCAGTGTTTACGAATGAGAGGGGCCATATTGTTGGAGAGGACAGTGTGAAACAGACTGGTAAGCTCGAGGAGATACTTGTTTGGAAGGAAGATGTGTTGGGAATTTTGGAAAAGCTTGAGGATAGACAAGTCCCCCGGGCCTGACGGGATATATCCAAGGATTTTATGGGAAGCGAGAGATGAGATTGCAGAGCCGTTGGCAATGATCTTTTCGTCCTCACTGTCAACAGGGGTGGTACCAGGGGATTGGTGGGTGGCGAATGTCGTGCCCCTGTTCAAAAAAGGGAATAGGGATAACCCTGGGAAGTACAGGCCAGTTAGTCTTACTTCGGTGGTAGGCAAAGTAATGGAAAGGGATCGGATTTCTGAGCATCTGGAAAGACACTGTTTGATTCGGGATAGTCAGCACGGATTTGTGAGGGGCTGGTCTTGCCTCACAAGTCTTATTGAATTCTTTGAGGAGGTGACCAAGCACATGGATGAAGGTAAAGCAGTGGATCCTAAGGGAATGGACCAGAAGCCATTGCAAATGTCCAGCACTGTAAAGTACTTTGTGTGTACTCCCTGTTTGTGCATGGTTTCAGGACTCGTGGCAACGGTGGGGGCTGCTGATGGTGTGACCTTGTTGAGCTCTCGGTAGTCAATGGTTCATCTCTATGAACCATTGGGTTTCTTTAGGGGCCAAATTAGGGCATTGTTTGTTGAGGCTACAGGCCAAATTACTCCTTGATCGAGTAAGCTTTGAAAACTTTTGAGATCTCACCCTCGGCTTGCTGTGGGAAACCGTATTACATCTGGGGCTTGGGATCGGGACCTGAAATTGTGACCATGCCTGGGATCTTCCCACAATCGTGTTTGTGTTGGGCGAAGGATGCTATATGTTTTTTGAGGACCTCTCTAATTGTCTGGTCTGTACTAATTGTTTGCGGCTCAAACCAATAGTCACCTGCTGAGCAAATCCTATGTTCGTAGTCCCCTACTGTGAGTGTAGCGGGAGCTCTCGCTGTTTTGGCCATTTTCCATACACACCTATTCACGGGGTCAAAGGAAAGGTTGTGGGACTCATAAAGTCGATTCCTAGAATATGCTCGGCTGTTTGGGGCTAGTCGACTAAAACAACGGGCCGCCTGGTGTTTATGGTTCCTATCTGAATATCTATGGGGGCTGTAATGTATCCCTGCTGTACATGCCCTGTAAATCCAGTAAGGGTGATGGTGTCTGTGGTGGGCCACTTGTCGCACTGAAACATTGTGGAGGAGTTTAAAGTGGTGCGGGATCCTCCTGTGCCTCAAAGGAACTCTACTGGATGTCCCCGGACTGTGCCTGTGACTCCTGGTCTGCCTGATTTGCCCCAGAGTATGTTGCAGACCCAAGTTGGGGAGCCTGAACACTGTCAATCTGTGGTGTTGATTTGTTCGGGCGCTAATGCTATGTATGGGCCTAACATTATTTCTAGGTGAGGCGTTCGCTTGCTGGTGCCGTTGCTGGTTCGGGGGGTTTTGTCTGCATCCCTGGGCATAATGTCCCATGTGCCCACAATTATCACAAGCTCGTGGTGCCTGTGCTCTGGGGTGCTGTTCTTCATGTCTGCCATCATTTACCCATGCTAGGTCCTGATTAGTCCTGACTGGGTGCATATTCTCCTCTGCCTTTTCCTGATCTGCCTTCCGATGTAGGGATTGTTCCCAAACTCTGGAGAGTTATTTTAAAACCCAAACTTCATTATGTGTGGCGTCTGCGGGGTCGTAATTTACACGAGCCTTTTGACCTGCTTCTGTGGCGTGGGAGACTTAGTTGTGTCGTCCTCATTTAAGTGTGTGCAGTTCATATCCCCAAATACTGCTTTAAAATGGACCCAAGGGCGACCTGTAAATGCGGTCAGATGCTCACCCTTCTTTTGCCTACAAAGGTTCATACCTTCTACGGGATCTCCCTTGTTGTACAAAATCGCATCTAAAATAGCCGTTATCATTTCTTGTATGCTTCCTCCTCCTACATTGTGGGGTTCTGGTCAAGCTGAGCTAACGGATGGGTCAAGGCTCATGTCGATAAGCTTAACTTCCTTTCGTCAAGACCGTACATAACCGTTTCCTGTTGTACTCTCTCAAAGAAATTATGTGGGTCTGCTGTGGGTTTGAATGATTCAATTGTGGCGCAGGCATCTCTCGATTGGGTGATGGTTAGGTGGGTGGTGTAAACAAAATCAGGCTCACCCATGACTTGCGCTGTGCAGTGACTGAATTCATTGGGGTGTGTGCTGCCTGTGCAGTCGGTGGTGCGGGTGCTTTCCTTTTCGGGGGCTCTATTGTGATTTTCAGTATCCTCCTATCTATGGGTGGTTTCATTTAGTTCTTGCCAATTGGGGCCATTCTCCTCATCTAAATCTTTTCCAAAGGTATCGCTGAATCCGTTTTGCACTGACAGCAGTGACTGCAACTTCTCTTTTTGTCCTCTACATATCTACTGTGCTCTGTCTTTGTTCTGTAGTGGAGCTATGGAGCGCTCGTAAAGCTGCCTTTAAATCTGCGCATTGTCTTGTTAATTGTGCTACCTGCTGTTCTGTCTCTTCTTGTACAAAAATTGCACGCTGTGTATTTGGTAGGCTTTATCGTACTGGGTCTGAAAGCTGCAAAGATGAACTAAACAAGATTGGTGTGCCCGTTTGACATCAGCTGTTTATCTTTAGCTGCCAACTGTTCCTGAGTTGCTCATTAATCTTTTCACTGCAGGGGCACCAGTTTGGCAGCCCTGGTCACGGCTCCCCTGCCGTTTCCGCCGGCCAGGTACTCCACCAGCCCTGTAGTGGTGGCGGCTTTGCGGATTTGGGGCCAATGGAGGAAGCATGCGGGGAAGTGGGAGCGTCGGTCTGGTCCCCAATATGTGACAACCACCGATTTGTCCCGGGGAAGATGGATGGCGGGTTTCAAGCGTGGCGGAGGGCGGGGGTGGGAAGGATGGGCGACTTGTTCCTGGAAGGGAGCTTCGCGAATGTGAGGGCGCTGGAGGAGAAGTTCGGGCTGGCGAGGGGGAATGGCTTTCGGTACTTGCAGGTGCGGGATTTCGTAGGTAGACAGGTCCCGTCCTTTCTACGCCTTCCACCAAGGGGGATCCAGGACAGGGTAATTTCCAGGGGTGAGGTAGGAGAGGAGAGAGTCTCAGATATTTATAAGGAGCTTATGGGAGCGGAGGACACAGGGACCGATGAACTGAAACTTAAGTGGGAGGAGGAGCTTGGTGGGGAGTTGGAGGGAGGCGTACGGGCAGACGCTCTGAGGAGGGTAAATGCAACCGCAACATGTGCCAGGCTCAGTCTGATTCAGTTCAAGGTAGTTCACCGGGCCCACATGACGGTGGCCCGGATGAGCAAATTCTTTGGGCTGGAGGACAAGTGTGCTAGATGTGGGGGAGGACCAGTGAACCCTGTCCACATGTTCTGGGCGTGTCCAAAACTCAGGGGATACTGGCAGGGATTTGCGGACGTCATATCTCGGGTATTGAAAACAAGGGTGCTGATGAGTCCAGAGGTGGCGATATTTGGGGTGTCGGAAGACCAGGGAGTACAGGAGGGGATAGAGGCCGACGTTGTGGCCTTTGCTTCCCTGATAGCCCGGCGACAGATACTGTTGGCCTGGAGGGACTCAAAGCCCCAAAAGACCGTAGTATGGCTGTCGGACATGGCAAGCTTTCTCGGCTTGGAAAAAATCAAGTTCGCCTTATGGGGATCACTATCGGGGTTCGCCCGGGGGTGGCAACCATTCATCAACTTCTTTGCAGGGAACTAATCGTCAGCGGCGGGGGAGGGAGGGTAGAATAGTGTAGAGTAGGGGGGAAGAATAGGCGGGTCTATCTGCGAGAGTGGTACTGTTATTTACACTCTGTTTTTGTAATTGGTATCTGCACACTAATGCATATTGTTTCTGTTTACAATGCCAAAAATACCTCAATAAAATTGTCTGTTTAAAAAAAAATTAATCTTTTCACATTCACTATAGTTTCCCTCATTCTTCTCTTTCTCAACCAGCTGTCTGCGGAGCGTCCTCACGACCTCCTCTGTGCCTCGCAACTATGCCAAACAGGACACTATTGACATCGGCTTTGTTGGTTGCTGCGACCTCTGGTTTCTGAGGGTTCATGAGGCGTTCCATCGCTTTTGTGGCCATTGCTACTATTATCTCTGTTTTTTCTTAATCTCTGTTCTTTTACCGTTAATCTCTGTTCTCTTACCTCTAAATTCTCTTTTGCTCTGCTTCCAACTTCTGTTTTCCTACTGTCAATTTGGGATAGGGGAATAAGGCGGTGATTCGAACAGCGGGTATAGCCGAGGCTATTTTCCGGTTCGCAACACTCCCTATAATTCGACGCAAAATCTAACGAGTTTAGCTTGTATCCCTGTTGGTACGTATGCAGGTTCCGAATCTTGGTGATTTGATCGATGCAGGCCTTACACTTGTGGTTTCTTTCACTTTTCCTCAATTGGATTTCTAATAAGAACATAAGAACTAGGAGCAGAAGTAGGCCATCTGGCCCCTCGAGCCTGCTTCGCCATTCAATGAGATCATGGCTGATCTTTTGTGGACTCAGCTCTACTTTCCGGCCCGAACACCAGAACCCTTAATCCCTTTATTCTTCAAAAAACTACCCATCTTTATCTTAAAAAACATTTAATGAAGGAGCCTCAACTGCTTCACTGGGCAAGGAATTCCATAGATTCACAACCCATTGGGTGAAGAAGTTCCTCCTAAACATGGTCCTAAATCTACTTCCCCTTATTTTGTGGCTATGTCCCCTAGTTCTGCTTTCACCTGCCTGTGGAAACAACCTGCCCGCATCTATCCTATCTATTCCCTTAATAATTTTATATGTTTCTGTAAGATTCCCCCCCCCCCCCCCTGCCCCCGCATCCTTCTAAATTCCAACGAGTACAGTCCCAGTCTACCCAACCTCTCCTCGTAATCCGACCCCTTCAGCTCTGGGATTAACCTAGTGAATCTCCTCTGCACACGCTCCAGTGCCAGTACGTCCTTTCTCGGGCAAGGAGACCAAAACTGAACACTATACTCCAGGTGTGGCCTCACTAACACCTTATACAATTGCAGCATAACCTCCCTAGTCTTAAACCCCATCCCTCTAGCAATGAAGGACAAAATTCCATTTGCCTTCTTAATCACCTGTTGCACCTCTAAACCAACTTTTTGCGCCT
This sequence comes from Scyliorhinus canicula, assembly GCF_902713615.1. Lineage (NCBI taxonomy): Eukaryota > Metazoa > Chordata > Chondrichthyes > Carcharhiniformes > Scyliorhinidae > Scyliorhinus > Scyliorhinus canicula. The sequence goes on from NC_052164.1 coordinate 55,672,106, forward strand.
CATGCACTAGCACACCCAGGTCTCTCTGCACAGCAGCATGTTTTAATATTTTACTATTTAAATAATAATCCCTTTTGATGTTATTCCTACCAAAATGGATAACCTCACATTTGTCAACATTGTATTCCATCTGCCAGACCCTAGCCCATTCACTTAACCTATCCAAATCCCTCTGCAGACTTCCAGTATCCTCTGCACTTTTCGCTTTACCATTCATCTTAGTGTCGTCTGCAAACTTGGACACATTGCCCTTGGTCCCCAACTCCAAATAATCTATGTAAATTGTAAACAATTGTGGGCCCAACACTGATCCCCGAGGGACACCACTAGCTACTGATTGCCAACCAGAGAAACACCCACTAATCCCCACTCTTTGCTTTCTATTAATTAACCAATCCTCTATCCATGCTACTACTTTACCCTGAATGCCATACATCTTTATCTAATGCAGCAACCTTTTGTGTGGCACCTTGTCAAAGGCTTTCTGGAAATCCAGATATACCACATTGGCTCCCCGTTATCTACCGCACTGGTAATGTCTTCAAAAAATTCCACTACATTAGTCAGGCACGACCTGCCCTTTGTGAACCCATGCTGTGTCTACCCAATGGGACAATTTCCATCAAGGTGCCTCGCTATTTCTTCCTTGATGATAGATTACAGCATCTTCCCTACTTCCGAAGTTCAGCTCACGGGTCTATAATTACTCACTTTCTGCCTACCTCCTTTTTTAAACAGCCATGTCACATTTGCTAATTTCCAATCTGCCGGGACCACACCAGAGCCTAGTGAATTTTGGGAAATTAGCACTAGTGCATTTGCAATTTCCCTAGCCATCTCTTTTAGCACTCTGGGATGCATTCCATCAGGGTCAGGAGGCTTGTCTACCTTTAGCCACATCAGCATGCCCATCACTACCTCCTTAGTGGTAACAATCATCTCAAGGTCCTCACCTGTCATAGCCTCATTTCTATCAGTCACTGGCATGTTATTTGTGTCTTCCACTGTGAAGACCGACCCAAAAAACCCGTTCAGTTTCTCAGCCACTTCCTCATCTCCCGTTATTAAATCTCCCTTCTCGTCCTCTAAAGGACCAATATTTACCATAGCCACTCTTTTTTGTTTCATATATTGTAGAAACTTTTACTGTTTTTATATTCTGAGCAAGTTTACTCTCATAATCTATCTTACTCTTCTTTCTAGCTTTTTTAGTAGCTTTCTGTTGCCTCCTAAAGATTTCCCAGTCCTCTCGTCTCCCACTAATCTTTGCCACTTTGAATGCTATTTCCTTCAATTTGATACTCTCCCTAATTTCCTTAGATATCCACGGTCGATTTTTCCATCTTTCTACCGTCCTTCCTTTTTGTTGGTATAAACCTTTGCTGGGCCCTGTGAAAAATCGCTTGGAATGTTTTCCACTGTTCCTCAACTGTTTCCCCATAAAGTCTTTGCTCCCAGTCTACCTCTCATCCCATTCTCTCATCCCATTGTAATCTCCTTTGGTTAAGCACAAAACACTAGTATTTGATTTTACTTTCTCACCCTCCATCTGTATTTTAAATTCCACCATATTGTGATCACTCCTTCCGAGAGGATCCCTAACTATGAGATCATTAATCAATCCTGTCTCATTGCACAGGACCAGATCTTGGACCGCTTGTTTCCTCGTAGGTTCCATTACATACTGTTCGAGGAAACTGTCGCGGATACATTCTATAAACTCCTCCTCAAGGCTGCCTTGACCGACCTGGTTAAACCAATCGACATGTAGATTAAAATCCCCCATGATAACTGCTGTACCATTTCTACATGCATCAGTTCTTGCTTTGTTTATTGCCTGCCCCACCATAATGTTACTATTTGGTGGCTATAGACTACTCCTATCAGTGACTTTTTCGCCTTACTATTCCTGATTTCCACCCAAATGGATTCAACCTAATCCTCCTATTGCCCGGATGTCATCCTTAAATAACAGAGCTACACCAACTCCTTTACCATCCACTCTGTCCTTCTGAATAGTTTGATACCCTCGGATGTTTAACTCCAGTCGTGACTATCCTTTAAACCATGTTTCAGTAATGGCCACTAAATCATAGTCATTCACGATGATTTGCGCCATCACTCATTTACCTTATTCTGAATACTACGAGCATTCAGGTAAAGTACACTTATGTTGGCTTTTATACCTGTTTGAATCTTGATCAGTAACCTCTCCTAAGTTATTTTTCCTCTTTAACGTTTGTCCTAATTTTCCTTGTCGTTGAACCTATATCTTCATGTAACAACCTGCCGCGTCGCTTTCCATTTATGTTTTTACTTCCAGTTTTATTCCTTTTAGTATTACTCTGCCTATTCACTGAGCTCGCCTCAGTCACTGTACCTTGTACTGTCACCTTTTTTGATTTTGACTATGGCATCTCTGCCTTAAACTTTCCCTCTTACTGCCTTTTGTTTCTGTCCCTGTTTTACTGTCTTCTGACTTCCTGCATCGGTTCCCATCCCCCTGCCACATTAGTTAAACCGTCCCCAACAGCTCTGGCAAACACCCCCCCCCCCCCCCCCCCCCCCCCCCCCCCTCAGACATCGGTTCTAGTCCTGCCCAGGTGCAGACCGTCCGATTTGTACTGGTCCCACCTACCCCAGAATCGTTTCCAATGGCCCAGGAATTTGAATCCCTCGCTCTTGCACCATCTCTCGAGCTACGCATTCATCCTATCTATCCTGACATTCCTACTCTGACTAGCTCTTGGCACTGGTAGCAATCCTGAGATTACTACTTTTGAGGTCCTACTTTTTAGTTATTTCATAGAATTTACAGTGCAGAAGGAGGCCATTCGGCCCATCGAGTCTGCACCAGCTCTTGGAAAGAGCACCCTACCCAAGATCAACACCTCCACCCTATCCCCATAACCCAGTAACCCTACCCAACACTAAGGGAAATTTTGGACACTAAGGGCAATTTATCATGGCCAATCCACCTAACCTGCACATCTTTGGACTGTGGGAGGAAACCGGAGCACCCGGAGGAAACCCACGCACACACGGGGAGGATGTGCAGACTCCTCACAGTGACCCAAGCCTTGGAACGGGTGCAGAGGAGATTTACCAGGATGTTGCCTGGTATGGAGGGAAAATCTTATGAGGAAAGGCTGATGGACTTGAGGTTGTTTTCGTTAGAGAGAAGAAGGTTAAGAGGTGACTTAATAGAGGCATACAAAATGATCAGAGGGTTAGATAGGGTGGACAGCGAGAGCCTTCTCCCGTGGATGGAGGTGGCTAGCACGAGGGGACATAGCCTTAAATTGAGGGGTAATAGATATAGGTCAGAGGTGGGTTTTTTACGCAAAGAGTGGTGAGGCCGTGGAATGCCCTACCTGCAACAGTAGTGAACTCGCCAACATTGAGGGCATAAAATTTTTTATTGGATAAGCATATGGATGATAAGGGCGTAGTGTAGGTTAGATGGCCTTTAGTTTTTTTCCCATGTCGGTGCAACATCGAGGGCCGAAGGGCCTGTACTGCGCTATATCGTTCTATGTTCTATGTTCTATCCGCAGCTCCAGAGCCGTAAAGTGGTCTAACAGGAGCTGCAACTGGACACACTTCTTGCACGTGAAGGAGCCAGGAACAGTGGATGTTTCCCTGAGCTCCCACATCGCACAAGAGGGGCATGACACAGGTCTGGGATCTCCTCTCATGTCTTAAACCTTGGGTTAACTTATACAACTGCAATTCCAAAAAACAAAAGGAAAAATAAATAAATTAGTCAATGAAAAGAAAAACTTCTTGCCAGTCACTTGCCAGGGATTAAAAACACGTTCTCCACACCCACCTTTAAATTCCCACCTAGCTTCAAATTCCCAAACTCACTCTTTGCTGTGTCTCACTCTGGCTGTATCTTCTCTGGCTCACTGGGAGAACTCACTGGGAGTGAGTTACAAGTTGCTCTTTTAAATTGGCCTGAGTTGACTTTCCCTGCCCCCCCCCCCCCCCGCTCTTGCTTTTAGATCAAAGCTGACCGTACCGACTGGCTGAGACTCATTACGATCAATTTTATCTCCTCCCTCTCATCTAATCCGCACATAACCTTTTGTTGGCGTGCCTCCTCAAAAAAGCTATGCGGGTCTGCGGTTTGCTGAAATGGAGAGATTTTAGTGCAAGCGTCCCTTAACTGGGTTACAGAAAGTGGGTTGATGTAGGTGATATCTGGACCTGCCTGATCCCTTATCCTTCTTTCTGTGGTCACTGGATTCATGGGTGTCGGGGCAGCTGTGGGGGTTGGTGCGACCTGTGAAGCCGGTGCTGCCTGTGCCTTTTTTTTTGGGATGCATGGCGGTTGCTTTTCATTCTCCGTTCTCTTTACATACATGTGCGCGCTTTCATTTAACTCTTCCCAATCTGCCATCTCTTCTTCTTCTGTCTTGTCTGTCCTGAAGGCACACAGAAAACCATTCTGAACGGAAAGTAACCACTGGCATTTAGCGTGGTCAATGGTACTCTACCTCTGTTCTTTAGTGGACTGATGGAGTGCTCTTAAAGCTGCCTGTAAATCGGCACTTTTTTTTTGTTAACTAAGTGACCTGGTGTTCAGTTTTCTCCCTTACCAAGACTGCACGCTGTGTGTCTTGATAGGCCTTGTCGTACTGGGTTTGGAAGCTGCTAACGTGTACTATGCAAAACTGGTGGGCGCGTTTAACATCGGCGATTTCCCTGTCTTTAGCGGCTAACTTCTCCTGGAGCTCCTCAATAATTTTCTGCCTTTCCTTACTGTTTTCCTCATTCTCCTCCTCCTTCTCTACTAACTGACTGCGGAGCGTCTCGATGACCACCTCGGTGCCATGCAACTGTGCCAAGCAGCACACTATTGCCATTGGCTTTCTGAACTTTATTGCGTTTTTCATATAGACTTCACATAAATTCTCCCACCAAGTTTGTCCTATCTTTCCTGGACCTGACTCAGTATTTGCACAAAAATCCGACCAAAGGGGCCATCCTTTCCTCAAATACTTTCTGAACACATCCTCCCATGTGGGGCACTGCTCTGATTTGTCGGCTATTGCGACCTCGGGTTGCTGCTGTGGATTCATCATTTTCTCTAACATCTGCGCTGCCATCTCTCCTCTACTTATAATTTGGAATAGGGGGAAATAATGAGTCGATCGAACAACGGGTATGGCTTACGGCTATATTCCGGTTCACAATCCCTCTAGATTTGCATGCAAGTCTGACGAATTTACCTTACCCTTCCCTGTTAATAACACATGTGGTTAGTGCACACTTCCGAAATTCGGTTATTTGGTCGATATGAAACTTACTCCTGTGGTTCGTTTTTCTTTTCCCAATTCAATTCAAAGCTGTGAGCTCTCTTTCGGAGTAACAAAGTCACTTCTAATCGAGATCCCACCAAAGTCGGCAATAAATTTTGACTTATTTATTTCTATTTGAACCACAAGCTGTTTCTTATATTGTCTGAATGACCACACAACCAGTACATTAGTCCAAAAGACAGTTTATTAACAAACACACTTGTTTTATATGCAATGATTCACGCGGATACGCACTAAACTAAACCGATTAACTAAGGTGACCGTTACTTAACTTCGGGGTGACCAGCTCTGTGTGGGAGATAAGGCTTTTATCTGTGTCCACGTGGGTCGGTTGGAAGTGTTCAGGTTTGTCTCAGCTGAGCTCGTCCTTCAGGTAGCTTTTCTAGTTGGAGGGCTGTGACTAGTAGTGTTCCGCAGGGATCAGTGCTGGGACCTTTGCTGTTCATAGTATATATAAATGATTTGGAGGAAAATGTAACTGGTCTGATTAGTAAGTTTGCAGACAACACAAAGGTAGGTGGAATTGTGGATAGTGATGAGGACTATCAGAGGATACAGCAGGATTGAGATTGTTTGGAGACTTGGGCAGAGAGATGGCAGATGGAGTTTAATCCGGACAAATGTGAGGTAATGCATTTTGGAAGGTCTAATGCAGGTAGGGAGTATACAGTGAATGGTAGAACCCTCGAAGAGTATTGAAAGTCAGAGACATCTAGGTGTACAGGTCCACAGGTCACTGAAAGGGGCAACACAGGTGGAGAAGGTAGTCAAGAAGGCATACAGCATTCTTGCCTTCATTGGCCGGGGCATTGAGTATAAGAATTTGCAAGTCATGTTGCAACTGTATAGAACCTTAGTTAGGCAACACTTGGAGTATAGTGTTCAATTCTGGTTGCCACACTACCAGGAGGATGTGGAGGCTTTAGAGAGGATGCAGAGGAGATTTACCAGGATGTTGCCTGGTTGTGGAGGGCATTAGCTATGAGGCGCGGTTGAATAAACTCGATTTGTTCTCACTGGAACGACGGAGGTTGAGGGTCGACCTGATAGAGGTCTACAAAATTATGAGGGGCATAGACAGAGTGGATAGTCAGAGGCTTTCCCCCAGGGTAGAGGGGTCAATTACTAGGGGGCACAGGTTTAAGGTGCGAGGGGCAAGGTTTAGAGGAGATGTTCGAGGCAAGTTTTTTTACACGGAGGGGAGTGGGTGCGTGGAATTCGCTGCCGGAGGAGGTGGTGGAAGCAGGGACGATAGTGACATTTAAGGGGCATCTCGACAAATACATGAATAGGATGGGAATAGAGGGATACGGACCCAGGAAGTGTAGAAGATTTTAGTTTAGACGGGCAGCATGGTCGGCACGGGCTTGGAGGGCCGAAGAGCTTGTTCCTGTGCTGTACTTTTCTTTGTTCTTTTGTAGCGATCGCGGGTCCTTGAACTTGGCTGGTTGATATGCTGCAATTGGTCACACACAGGCCGGTCCAAAAGAGTCCGATCCGAGGGCTTCTTGCGCAGGACGTCTTATCCTTCTTCACTTTTGCGCCCTTTTGGGCGGTCCTATCTCCAGCTCCAATGGATCGATAGGGTTTTGATCACCCTCGTTGATCTTGGCCAATTAGGGGGCGGATACCTTGGTGGCTGGGCGGGTCCTAGCTATCATTGTCCTCGGCACGTAGTCCTTTCCAAATAAGGGGAAGTGGTGCTTGTTAGTCTGCTACTGTTGTGGCTCCTTCATTCAAACTCTATTGTCCTGGGGGAAATGATGATTTACTTTTAATTGGTGCAATTTTCGGTCAGGTCTGGTTTCTGTGCACAATACACAGAGGATGTGTCCTTTTCTGTGTCCAAGTTGACCACAATTCCCATGGTCCTTTGCAGGTGACCTTTTTTGATGGCTACAAGAGAAAGCAGGGAATATAGACCAGTAAGCCTAACCTAGGTAGTGGGGAAAATGCTTGAATCCATTTTCAAGGACTTTATAGCGGAACATTTAGAAAGCAGTGGCAGGATCAGACAGAGCCAGCATTGATTTACGAAGGGTAAATCATGCTTGACAAATCTGTTGGAATTCTTTGAAGGTGTAACCAATACAGTTGACAAGGGAGAGCCAATCAATGTGGTATATTTGGACTTTTAGAAGGCGTTTGACAAAGTTCCGCATAAGAGATTATTGTGCAAAATGAAAGTGCATGACATTGGGGAAAATGTATTGAGGTGGATAGAAAACTGGTTGGCAGAGAGGAAACAAAGAGTAAGGATTAATGGGTCCTTTTGAAATTGGCAGACAGTAACTAGTGAGGTACCACAGGGATCGTTGCTGTTCACAATATATATTAATGATTTTGATGATGGAACAAAATGTAACATCTCAAAGTTTGCAGATGATACCAAGTTAGGTGGGAGGGTGAATTGTGACGAGGATGCAGGGATCCTACAGCATGATCTGGACAGGTTGGGCGAGTGGGCAAATCAGTAGCAGATGCAGTACAATTTGGATAAGTGTGAGGTTATTCACTTTGGAAGCAAAAACAGGAAGGCTATCTGAATGGCTATAAAATTGGGAGTGTCCTTGTGCACCAGTCGCTGAAGATATGCATGCTTGTGCAGCAGGCGGTAAAGAACACTAATGGTATGTTGGCCTTCATTGCGAGAGGCTTCCAGTGTCGAAGCCGCGATGTGTTGCTGCAGTTATACAGTACCTTGGTGAGGCCACACCTCCTCCTGCTCCGATCTCCTATGTATCTATGTATATATCCTTTGTCCACTTATTTTATTAATATTTTCCTAACCTCTCAACCACCCTTTTCCCTCTGTTGTTTATGTGTAAGTGTATGTGCAGACAATGAGGGTTGTTAGAAAGGGGGAGGGGGCATGGAAAAGGTTGATAGTTACTATTTTTCTGTCAGTGTAATTATAATTACTGTTCATGATAAAAGGTTACCAGTGCTTAAATTTTACAAACCTGTTGACTGTAGTCAATTTAACTCAACCAGAACTACTGGTAACGATGAAGAAAATTGATTTCACCTGTGTTGCGGCTTTGAGTCACAAGGGGCTGGAATTGACTGTGCACTAGACAAGGGTATTGTGACGCAATCCAAGATAATCCTCATTCTCAATCCAGGATTATCCCCAATCCTGAACCATCCTCATCCCCACTCCTTATGCTCTCTTTTTTCTATTTATGGTATGTGGGCATTGCTGGCTAGGCCGGCATTTATTCCCTTCCTTGAGGGAATTTTAGAGTCAACCACATTGCTGTGCGTCTGGAGTCACACGAGAACATAAGAACATAAGAACTAGGAGCAGGAGTAGGCCATCTGGCCCCTCAAGCCTTCTCCGCCATTCAATGAGATCATGGCTGATCATTTGTGGACTCGACTCCACTTTCCGGCCCGAACACCATAACCCTTAAGCCCTTTATTCTTCAAAAAACTATCTGTCTTTATCTTAAAAACATTTAATGAAGGAGCCTCAACTGCTTCAATGGGCAAGGATTTCCATAGATTCACAATCCTTTGTGTGAAGAAGTTCCTCTTAAACTCAGTCCTAAATCTACTTCCCCTTATTTTGAGGCCAAGTTCTGCTTTCACCTGCCAGTGGAAACAACCTGCCCACATCTATCCTATCTATTCCCTTCATAATTTTATATGTTTCTGTAAGATTTCTCCGTATCCTCCTAAATTCCAACGAGTACAGTCCCAGTCTACTCAACCTCTCCTCATAATCCAATCCCTTCAGCTCTGGGATTAACCCAATGAATCTCCTCAGCACACCCTCCAGCGCCAGTATGTCCTTTCTCAGGTAAGGAGATCAAAACTGAACACAATACTCCAGATGTTGCCTCACTAACACCTCATAAAATTGCAGCATATCCTCCCTAGTCTTAAACTCCATCCCTTTAGCAATGAAGGACAAAACTCCATTTGCCTTCTTAATCACATGTTGAACCTGTAAACCAACTTTGGCGACTCATGCCCTATCAATCCCAGGTCTCTCTGCATAGCAGCATGTTTTAATATTTTATCATTTAAATAATAATCCCTTTTGCTGTTATTCCTACCAAAATGGATAATCTCACATTTGTCAGTATTGTATTCCATCTGCCAGACCCTAGCTCATTCACTTAACCTATCCAAATCCCTCTGCAGACTTCCGGTATCCTCTGCACTTTTTGCTTTACCACTCAGCTTGGTGTCATCTGCAAACTTGGACCCCGACTCAAAGCCGCAACACAGGTGAAATCAATTTTCTTTATCGTCACCAGTAGTTTTGGTTGAGTTAAAGTGACTACAGTTAATAGGTTTGTAAAATGTAAGCACTAGTAACCTTTTATCATGAACAGTTATTATAATTACACTTCGTCCCCAACTACAAATCATCTGTGTAGGCCAGACCAGGTAAGGATGACAGATTTCCTTCCCTGAAGGACAATAGTGAACCAGATGTTTTTTATGACAATTGACAATGGTTTCATAGATCATAGAATTTACAGTGCAGAAGGAGGCCATTCAGCCCATCGAGTCTGCACTGGCTCTTGGAAAGAGCACCCTACCCAAGGTCAACACCTCCACCCTATCCCCATAACCCAATAACTACACCCAACACTAAGGGCAATTTTGGACACTAAGGGCAATTTATCATGGCCAATCCACCTAACCTGCACATCTTTGGACTGTGGGAGGAAACCGGAGCACCCGGAGGAAACCCACGCACACACGGGGAGGATGTGCAGACTTTGCACAGACAGTGACCTAAGCCGGAATCGAACCTGGGACCCTGGAGCTGTGAAGCAATTCTGCTATCCACTATGCTACCGTGCTGCCCACCTCATGGTCGCCATTAGACTTTTAAATCCTGATTTTTGTATTGAATTCAAATTCCAACATCTGCCCTGTGGGATTCAAACCCAGGTCCCTCGATCATTACCCTTGGTCTCTGGATTACTAGTCCAGGGACAATGCTACTACGCCACTGCCTCCCCTGATCCAAGATTATCCGCAATCCAGGATTATCTGCAATCATAAATCCTCCTCATTCCTAATCCAGGATCGTCCCCAACCCAGGATCATCCTCATCCTCAGTCAAGGATCAACCCATCCATAATCTAGGACCAGCCTCTTTCAAGGATTAATAACCCCCAATCCAGGATCATCCACAAACCATGCTCATCCTCATTCCCAATCAAGGATCACCCTCATACTAAATCCAGAAAATTCTGCATCCCCAATCCAGGATCATCCTCTATTGAGGACCAGCGTAACCCCCAAATCAGCATCAATCTCAATTCAGGATTATCCTCAATCCAAGATTATCCTCAATCCAGGATAATCACCATTCTCAGTCCTGTATGATCATCAATCTAGGTTCATCCTGATCCCAAGTCCAGGATCATTCTTAGCCCAGAATCCTCACTGCACAATCACCCTCAATCCAGGAACATCAGCAATCCAAAAGAATCCTCAAACTAAAATGATCCTCTTCCTCAATCCAGAAACATCCTCATCCCCAATTCAGTGTCACCTTGCAACAGGGGTCAACCTCAATGAAGGATCATTCTCAATCAGGATCATCTTATATCCAGAGTCATTCTCATCCCCAATCCAATGTCATCCTCCTCTCCAATATAGAATTATCCTGATCACAATTCCATGGTTATCCTCAATCTAGGATCACCTTCTATCTGGGATAATTCTCAATCCAGAATCATCCTCATCCCCAAACCAAAACATACCCCCCCCCCTCCAATCCATAATCATTCTAATTCTCAATCTCTCAATGCAGAATTATTCTCCTCCCCAATTAAGTATAACAATCTATGTGTCACAAGTAGGTTTACATTAGCACTGCAATGAAGTTACTCTAAAAAATCCCCTAGTTGCCTGTTTGAGTGAGGGAGAATTGAGGGAGAATTCAGAATGTCCAATTCACCTAACAAGCACATCTTTTGGGACTTGTGGGAGGAAACTGGAGCACCCAGAGGAAACCCACGCAGATACGGGGAGAGCGTGCAGACTCCGCACAGACAGTGACCCAAGCCGCGAATCGAACCCAGGTCCCTAGCGCTGTGAAGCAACAGTGCTAACCACTATGTTACTGTGCTCATCAGCAATTCGTCATCCTCAATCCAGAATCGTTCTCATCCCCAATTCAGTACCATCCCCTCCCCAATGCAGAATCATCCTCATTCCAAATCCAGGATCATTCTCAATCCAGGGTCAGACTCAATCCAGGAATATTCTGAATCAAGAATCAACCTCAATCAAGGATAATCCTCAATTCAGGTTTGACCACATGCCCACCCAGGATCAACACGAGTCCCGGATCATCCAATTTTCGGAATTATCTTCAATCCAATTAGTCCAAAATAATCCTCAATCTAGGATAATCCTCATTTTCAACACAAAATCGTCCTCATCCCCAATCGAGTGTCATCTTTCAACTAGGATCACCCTCAATAAAAGATCATTCTCAATCTAGGATCATCTTCAATCAGGAATCAATCTCATCCCCACTCCAAAATCACCCTCATCCTCCATCCAGCAACATTCTTAAACCAGCATCATCCTCATAAAGAATTAACCTCAATCAAGGATCATCCTCAATCCTAATCAAGTTCAGAACAATAATCCATGATCATCAACATTCCACATTATGTGCATCGCAAGACCTGGATCACCCTCAATCCAGGATCATCCTCTTTCCTGGATCATTCTCAATTCAGAATTATCCTCCATCCCAAAGGCAGGATCATGTTCATCCCGATCCAGAATCATCCTATCTCTCTTCCAGAAATATCCTCATCCCCAAGACAGGAACATCCTCATCCACAATCCATGATCAACCTCCTTCTGGATCATCGTCCTCCTCAATCCAGGATTATCATTATTCAAGAATAGTCATCATCATCAATCCAGGATCATCATTAATCCAGGATAATCCTCAATTCAGATTGATCATCAATCCATAAATATACTCTTCCACAATTCAGAATCATCCTTATCCCCAAATAGTGTCATCCTTAATCATACTAAATCCATAATTATCCATGTTCGGATAGGTTGGGTGAGTGGGCCTGGATGGGTTGCTCTTTCAGAGGGTTGGTGAAGACCTGATGGGCTGAATGGCCTCCTTCTGCACTGTAGGGATTTATGATTCTATGATAATCATTCTTAGTCCAGAATCATCCTCAACCTCGATTCATATTCATCCTCAGTCTAGTATTATCCTTAATCCAAGATGACCCTCAATCCAGGATAATCGGCATTCCAAAATCATCCTCACTTCTATCCAGGTTCATCCTAATTCTTCATCCAGGATTATCTGCAATCGAGGATCTTTCTCAGCCCCATTCAGAATACCCATCACCACTAATCCAGGATGATCCTCATCCCCAATCCAGGATGCTCCTTGCCCTCAAACATCCTGAATCTAGAATCATGCTTATTTTCAAACCAGGATCACCCTCAATCCAGAAGCATTCTCAATCCATTCTCCATCCTGAATCAACCTCATCCCCAATCCATTGTCACCCTGAACACAGGGTCATCCACAATCTAGGAACCTCCTGAATCCAGAATCATCCTCACCCCAAATACAGGATCATCCTTAATCTAGGATCAGCATTAATCCAGTAATATCCTGAATCAAGAATGATCCATAATCAGGAATGATTCCCAATCAAGGATAATCCTCACTCCAGGTTTGATCTCACACACACACGCACACACACACACCCACGATCAATACAAGTCCAGGATCATCCTTATTTCAGAATTATCTTCAATCCAGGAACATCATGAATCCAAAATAATTTTCAACCTAGGATGATCCCCAACCTCAATACAGAATCATCCTCATCCACATTCCAAAGTCATTTTACCATTTGGGGCATCCGCAATTAATTCTCAACCCAGGATCATCTCAATCAGGAATAATTTGTATCTCCAATCCAGAATCATCCTCATCCCCAAATCAGGAACATCCTCATCCAGAATCCACGATTAACCTTAATTCTGGATAACTGTCATCCTCAATCCAGGATTATCCTTCTTTAAAAATAATCATCATCCTCAATCCAGGATAATTTTCAATCCAGAATTATCATCAATCCAGAAATATCCTCTTCCACAATCAATCCAGGATCATCCTCAATCCAGTATCCTTTGGAATTCCACATCACCACCCTCAATCCAGGCTAATTCTCATCCAAAATTCATGATCATCCTTCTCCTGAATCTAGGATTATCCTCATCCTGAATCCAGGATCAGCCACAAGCAAGAATCATCATCGATCCAGGATCATCCTCAATCCAGAATCATTCTCATTCTGAACCCAGGATCATCCTCACGCAGGGTAATCTGCAATCCAACATCACCCTCAACCGAGAATTAATGGTCCCAATTCCATGTCATCCTCAATCTAGGATTATCCTCAATCCAGGATCATCTGCATTGTGAATACAGAATCATTCTGATCCATAATTCAGCATTATCCACAATCCAGGATAATCCACATCCCAAATCCAGGATCATCCTCATTCCAGTATCGTCCTCAAACCAGAATTATCCATAATCCAGGATCACCCTCAATCGAGGATCATTGTCATCCTCATTCCAAGATCACCCTCATCCCAGATTTTGGATAGTGTCCAATCTAGGGTAACCCTTAATCCACGGTAACTCTCGAACCAGAATCATCCACACAATCATCACAATATTGAAAGGGGTCATTTGGCCTATTTGGTATGCATCAACCCTCTAAAAGAGTACTTTACCTAGGCCCGCTCACCTGCCCTATCCTTGTAACTCCGCACGATGATCGTGGCCAATTAACCTAACCTGCACATCTTTGGACTGTGGGAGGAAACAAGAGCACCTGTAGGAAACATACATGGTGAGAATATGCAAACTCCACAAAGCCAGTCTAAAATATTCTCAATCTAGAATCAAACTCATCCTCAATCCTGGATTTTCTCATCCCAAATCCAGGATCATCCTCATTCCAACCAGAACTATCCTCATCCAGAAATCAGAATCATCCTCACCCCAATCCAGAATCATGCATATCCCCTGTCCATAATCCGGATTCTTTCCTTTGAATTAAAGGCACAGTCACTGCAGTCAATTAAAGAAACAGGCTGCCTGAAAGACACATGTCCATCAATCATCCATGGATCAAAAATGTAACAGCAAAATAAAACAAAGGGGAAATAAGGGAATAGACACGGAATAAACATACCCTGTGTGGTGTTTGAACTTTCTCCCAGAGTCTGCATGGGTTTCCTCCAGGTGCTCCGGTTTCCTCCCACAGTCCAAAGATGTGCAGATTAAGTGGCTGGCCATGCTAAATTGCCCCGTAGTGTCCAAAATATGGGGTCACTGGGTTCCGGCGATAGGGTGGAAGTGTGGGCTTGGATGGGGTGCTCTTTCCAAGGGCCGGTGCAGACTCGATGGGCCGAATGGCCTCCATCTGCATTGTAAATTCTATGATACCACACTTTTTCCAACCCCTCCCCACAAATGAAACTTCAGGGACTGGACGTTTAATTTTGAAGTATGCAAGACATAAATCACAAACACCCATCCATTCCCAGCATACAGGTTTCCTTCCCAGTCTCTATATTGGTAACTAGTCAGCCCTTAAACGCACCACAAAGCATCTGCAACATAATTATCCTCTCCAGGAATGTGCATAATTTTAACGTTCAACTGTTCTAATAATAAATTCCAATGGAACAACCTTGCGGTCTGGGTTTAGAACTTCTCTATAGGCGCAAGTGGATTATTGTCCCTGTGAGCTAGGCTTTGTTTGTTGTCATGTTAGAAATATACTTCAAAGTACTACAGGGCTGGCAGGCTTCTTTTCAATGGTGAAATACTTTCTCCAGCACACAGTATCTTTGAAAAATACTCTACTGGCCTCTCTATTCCTGCATCATCATTTTGTAGTTGCACTGCCCCAACCTCCAGGTCACTGTCATCTGTGGCCATTTTAAAGGGTCTGGAAAAGTCCAGGGCGGTCAGCACTGGTTTGCCTACCAATACCAACATGACTTTGGTCTCCCAAAACCTACTTGGTGTTCTGTGGACCACCGCGGTTTTACTTGTTTCTGCGACATGTCCAATATGCATTGTATTTCAGTCTCCAACTGAAAAACCATCTCCGTGGTTTTAGTTGAGATAAATGTGGCTTTATCAGTTCAGAGTTTCCGATATCTACATCATGATTAGGTAGTAGAGTGCCCCCTAGTATTTCCCTATAACTCCGTCCATACTCTTTCAGTGTCTTTATTATGACTGTTTCTTCCTTTCTCTCGTGTAATGCAGTCAGTCTTTTCTGATTGTCCAATGACATTTTGTCCAAATTTCGAAGAACTCCTGCAACGAAACTGCAATTAGTATTGTCAATGCTGAGGGAACTATTTAGTTCATTTTCAATCAATAAACACTCTTCTACCCCTCCAGCTTTACATTCTTTCTTGTCTTTCACAAGGCTACCTTCCACAACAAGTGCAGCTGAAGGTTCAACCCTCCCAAAGTTGATTAGCTGTATAGGCACCATTTTTCCTTTACAGTTTTTACTTCCTCCTTGGAGTTGCCATTATCAAAGACCTTCCCTTATCTCCAACTAGTAATATGGACTGAAACAATTGTGCTTTCCAGATTTCAACTTTTCTTCTTTACTTTCAGAATCAGAGGATGGCATGCCATTGGTGTGATTAACTTTCTGACTGTTGTAAACAGATGTGGTGGCAGAGCTACCACATGGCTCTCCATCCACCTTCCTCTTAATTTAAAAAAAATATTGTTTTTTTCTATTTAGTTCATCTTTCCTGTTTGCGTCCTCTACTTTGAAGAGGCATTGTTCACCTTTAAAATGGTGTGGGTTACCTAGCCGTTCGGTTGGTATCACTTCAAAGTCCTTACTGTCCTCATCCTGACAAACTGATGCCATCGCCATGCTTTCATGTATATTTTCCCTAAAAGCAGGCATGTAGCAAAGTGGTTAGCACAGTTGGTTCACAGCTCCAGGGTCCCAGGTTCGATCCCCAGCTTCGGTCACTGTCTGTGCGAAGTCTGCATGTTCTCCCTGTGTCTGTGTGGGTTTCCTCCGGTTTTCTCCCACAGTCCAAAGATGTGCAGGTTAGTGCACTGGTCATGCTAAATTGTCCTTTGTGCTCTTTCCAAGGGCTGGTGCAGTCTCGATGGGCCGAATGGCCTCCTTCTGCATTGTAGATTCTAAAATTCTATATGCTGGGAAATACCTGCAGCTGAAGGGAATGGCAATGGGTTAAAATAAGAGGCTGGAATAAATTCCTTTAGAAAAGTCCAAATCACTTTCTTCTTCCGGTTTGCTGTCTTCTTTCCCAGCTTTGTTGGAAATACTTGCTATTTGCTCAAGATTAGGTAGTAACATGTCTATTCATAAACAGTTGTTTATCATTACTTCATGATCAGAACCAAAATCAAATTCAAAACTCTCATCTGACTCTTCATCCCTGTCATTACTATTACATTCAGATTCCACTTTTTATGATCACCTTCTGTCTAAGAATTCTCAGACCCTGGCTCATTACTGCTGTCATTTGATATGGGATCAATGTCTTTCAATGTTACCTTTGTTGAGTCATTTAATGCCCACTGAGATTTCCTCGCTCCCATAAGACCTACCATAAGACATAAAGCAGAGATAGCTCAGGGGAATGTAGAGGCATTGGTGATGGCCTTTCAGGAATCACCGGAGGCAGGAAGGGTCCCAGAGGACTGGATAGTGGCTAATGTAACACCACTGTTTAAGAAGGGAGGGAGGCAGAAGATGGGAAATTATAGGCCGGTTAGCCTGACTTTGATCATTGGTACGATTTTAGAGTCCATTATTGAAGATGAGATTGCGATTACTTGGAAGTGCATGGTAAAATAGGAGAATTCTAAGACAGAAGGTGATCAGCATGGCTTCGTCAAGGAGAGGTCATGCCTGACAAATCTGTTAGAGTTCTTTGAGGAAGTAACAAGAAAGTTAGACAAAGGAGAGCCAGTGGACGTGATTTATTTAGATTTCCAGAAGGCCTTTGACAAAGAACAAAGAAAATTACAGCACAGGAACAGGCCCTTCGGCCCACCCAGCCTGCGCTGATCCAGACCCTTTATCTAAACCTGTTGCGTATTTTCCAAGGTCTACTTCTCTCTGTTCGCCACCCGTTCATATATCTGTCCAGATGCATCTTAAATGATGCTATCGCGCCCGCCTCTACCACCTCCGCTGGCAAAGCATTCCAGGCACCCACCAACCCTCTGCGGAAAAAGCTTTCCACGCACATCTCCCTTAAACTTTTCCCCTCTCACCTTGAAATCGTGACCCCTTGTAATTGACACCCCCACTCTTGGAAAAAGCTTGTTGCTATCCACCCTGTCCATACCTCTCATAATTTTGTAGACCTCAATCAGGTCTCCCCTCAACCTCCGTCTTTCCAATGAAAACAATCCTAATCTACTCAACCTTTCTTCATAGCTAGCACCCTCCATACCAGGCAACATCTTGGTGAACCCCCTCTGCACCCTCTCTAAAGCATCCACATCCTTCTGGTGATGTGGCGACCAGAACTGCACGCAGTATTCCAAATGTGGCCGAACAAAAGTCCCATACAACTGTAACATGACCTGCCGACTCTTGTACTCTATACCCTGTCTGATGAAGGCAAGCATGCTGTATGCCTTCTTGACCACTCTATCGACCTGCGTTGCCACCTTCAGGGTACAATGGACCTGAACTCCCAGATCTCTCTGTACATCAATTTTCCCCAGGAGATAGATGGGTAACTGTAAGAGGGACTGGGAAGAAGCAGTCAGTGCAGGGACCCCCTGCGGTCGTTCCCCTGAGTAACAAGTATACCGTTTTGGATACTTGTGGGGGGGACGACTTACCAGGGGTAAGCCATGGGGTACGGGCCTCTGGCACGGAGTCTGTCCCTGTTGCTCAGAAGGGAAGGGGGAAAGGAGTAGAACATTAGTAATTGGGGACTCAATAGTCAGGGGCACAGATAGGAGAATTTGTGGGAGCGAGAGAGACTCACGTTTGGTATGTTGCCTCCCAGGTGCAAGGGTACGTGATGTCTCGGATCGTGTTTTCCGGGTCCTTAAGGGGGAGGGGGAGCAGCCCCAAGTCGTAGTCCACATTGGCACTAACGACATAGGTAGGAAAGGGGACAAGGATGTCAGGCAGGCCTTTAGGGAGCTAGGATGGAAGCTCAGAGCGAGAACAAACAGAGTTGTTATCTCTGGGTTGTTGCCCGTGCCACGTGATAGTGAGATGAGGAATAGGGAGAGAGAGCAATTAAACACGTGGCTACAGGGATGGTGCAGGCGGGAGGGATTCAGATTTCTGGATAACTGGGGCTCTTTCTGGGGAAGGTGGGACCTCTATAGACAGGATGGTCTACGTCTGAACCTGAGGGGCACCAATATCCTGGGGGGGAGATTTGTTAGTGCTCTTTGGGGGGGTTTAAACTAATTCAGCAGGGGCATGGGAACCTGGATTGTAGTTTTAGGGTACGGGAGATTGAGAGTATAGAGGTCAGGAGCACAGATTTGACTTCGCAGGAGGGTGCCAGTGTTCAGGTAGGTGGTTTGAAGTGTGTCTACTTCAATGCCAGGAGTATACGAAATAAGGTAGGGGAACTGGCAGCATGGGTTGGTACCTGGGACTTCGATGTTGTGGCCATTTCAGAGACATGGATAGAGCAGGGACAGGAATGGTTGTTGCAGGTTCCGGGGTTTAGGTGTTTTAGTAAGTTCAGAGAAGGGGGCAAAAGAGGGGGAGGTGTGGCGCTGCTAGTCAAGGACAGTATTACGGTGGCGGAAAGGATGCTAGATGGGGACTCTTCTTCTGAGGTAGTATGGGCTGAGGTTAGAAACAGGAAAGGAGAGGTCACCCTGTTGGGAGTTTTCTATAGGCCACCTAATAGTTCTAGGGATGTAGAGGAAAGGATGGCGAAGATGATTCTGGAAAAGAGCGAAAGTAACAGGGTAGTTGTTATGGGAGACTTTAACTTTCCAAATATTGACTGGAAAAGATATAGTTCGAGTACATTAGATGGGTCATTCTTTGTACAATGTGTGCAGGAGGGTTTCCTGACACAATATGTTGACAGGCCAACAAGAGGCGAGGCCACATTGGATTTGGTTTTGGGTAATGAACCAGGCCAGGTGTTAGATCTGGAGGTAGGTGAGCACTTTGGAAACAGTGACCACAATTCGGTGACCTTTACGTTAGTGATGGAAAGGGATAAGTATACCCCGCAGGGCAAGAGTTATAGCTGGGGGAAGGGCAATTATGATGCCATTAGACATGACTTAGGATGTGTTGGTTGGAGAAGTAGGCTGCAAGGGTTGGGCACACTGGATATGTGGAGCTTGTTCAAGGAACAGCTATTGCATGTTCTTGATAAGTACGTACCAGTCAGGCAGGGAGGAAGGGGTCGAGCGAGGGAACCGTGGTTTACCAAAGAAGTGGAATCTCTTGTTAAGAGGAAGAAGGAGGCCGATGTGAAGATGAGGCGTGAAGTTTCAGTTGGGGCGCAAGGAAGCGAGGAAGGATTTAAAGAGAGAGCTGAGACGAGCAAGGAGGGGACATGAGAAGTCTTTGGCAGGTAGGATCAAGGAAAACCCAAAAGCTTTCTTTAGGTATGTCAGGAATAAAAGAATGACTAGGGTAAGAGTAGGGCCAGTCAAGGACAGTGGTGGGAAGTTGTGTGTGGAGGCTGAGGAGATAAGCGAGATACTAAATGAATACTTTTCGTCAGTATTCACTCAAGAAAAAGATAATATTGTGGAGGAGAATGCTGAGACCCAGGCTATTAGAATAGATGGCATTGAGGTGCGTAGGGAAGAAGTGTTGGCAATTCTGGACAAGGTGAAAATAGATAAGTCCCCGGGGCCAGATGGGATTTATCCTAGGATTCTCTGGG
The DNA here is from genome assembly GCF_902713615.1 of Scyliorhinus canicula. Classification (NCBI taxonomy): domain Eukaryota; kingdom Metazoa; phylum Chordata; class Chondrichthyes; order Carcharhiniformes; family Scyliorhinidae; genus Scyliorhinus; species Scyliorhinus canicula. The sequence continues at coordinate 55,692,400 of NC_052164.1, forward strand.
AAGCCAGGGAAGAGATTGCTGAGCCTTTGGCTTTGATTTTTAGGTCATCATTGGCTACAGGAATAGTGCCAGAGGACTGGAGGATAGCAAATGTGGTCCCTTTGTTCAAGAAGGGGAGTAGAGATAACCCCGGTAACTATAGGCCGGTGAGCCTAACGTCTGTGGTGGGTAAGGTCTTGGAGAGGATTATAAATGATACGATTTATAATCATCTAGATAGGAATAATATGATTAGGGATAGTCAGCATGGTTTTGTGAAGGGTAGGTCATGCCTCACAAACCTTATCGAGTTCTTTGAGAAGGTGACTGAACAGGTAGACGAGGGTAGAGCAGTTGATGTGGTGTATATGGATTTCAGTAAAGCGTTTGATAAGGTTCCCCACGGTCGGCTATTGCAGAAAATACGAAGGCTGGGGATTGAGGGTGATTTAGAGATGTGGATCAGAAATTGGCTAGTTGAAAGAAGACAGAGAGTGGTAGTTGATGGGAAATGTTCAGAATGGAGTTCAGTTATGAGTGGCGTACCACAAGGATCTGTTCTGGGGCCGTTGCTGTTTGTCATTTTTATAAATGACCTAGAGGAGGGCGCAGAAGGATGGGTGAGTAAATTTGCAGACTTCACTAAAGTCGGTGGAGTTGTAGACAGTGCGGAAGGATGTTGCAGGTTACAGAGGGACATAGATAAGCTGCAGAGCTGGGCTGAGAGGTGGCAAATGGAGTTTAATGTGGAGAAGTGTGAGGTGATTCACTTTGGAAAGAATAACAGAAATGCGGAATATTTGGCTAATGGTAAAATTCTTGGTAGTGTGGATGAGCAGAGGGATCTCGGTGTCCATATACATAGATCCCTGAAAGTTGCCACCCAGGTTGATAGGGTTGTGAAGAAGGCCTATGGTGTGTTGGCCTTTATTGGTAGAGGGATTGAGTTCCGGAGCCATGAGGTCCTGTTGCAGTTGTACAAAACTCTAGTACGGCCGCATTTGGAGTATTGCGTACAGTTCTGGTCGCCTCATTATAGGAAGGATGTGGAAGCTTTGGAACGGGTGCAGAGGAGATTTACCAGGATGTTGCCTGGTATGGAGGGAAAATCTTATGAGGAAAGGCTGATGGACTTGAGGTTGTTTTCGTTAGAGAGAAGAAGGTTAAGAGGTGACTTAATAGAGGCATACAAAATGATCAGAGGGTTAGATAGGGTGGACAGCGAGAGCCTTCTCCCGCGAATGGAGGTGGCTAGCACGAGGGGACATAGCCTTAAATTGAGGGGTAATAGATATAGGACAGAGGTCAGAGGTGGGTTTTTTACGCAAAGAGTGGTGAGGCCGTGGAATGCCCTACCTGTAACAGTAGTGAACACGCCAACATTGAGGGCATTAAAAAATTTATTGGATAAGCATATGGATGATAAGTTAGGTTAGATGGCCTTTAGATTTTTTCCATGTCGGTGCAACATCGAGGGCCGAAGGGCCTGTACTGCGCTGTATCATTCTATGTTCTATGATGTGGAAGCTTTGGAAAGGGTTCAGAGGAGATTTACTAGGATGTTGCCTGGTATGGAGGGAAGGTCTTACGAGGAAAGGCTCAGGGAATTGAGGTTGTTTTCGTTAGAGAGGAGAAGGCTGAGAGGTGACTTAATAGAGACAGACTTAAGATAGTCAGAGGGTTAGATAGGGTGGACAGTGAGAGTCTTTTTCCTCGGATGGTGATGACCAACACGAGGGGACATAGCTTTAAATTGAGGGGTGATAGATATAGGACAGATGTCAGAGGCAGTTTCTTTACTCAGAGAGTAGTAGGGGTGTGGAACGCCCTGCCTGCAACAGTAGTAGACTCGCCAACTTTAAGGGCATTTAAGTGGTCACTGGATAGACATATGGATGAAAATGGAATAGTGTAGGTCAGATAGGCTTCAGATGGTTTCACAGGTCGGCGCAACATCGAGGGCCGAAGGGCCCGTACTGCGCTGTAGTGTTCTATGTTCTATGTTCGATGACTCTTCCATTGACCATATAGTCTGCTCTTGAGTTAGATCTTCCAAAATGCATCACCTCGCATTTGCCTGGATTGAACTCCATCTGCCATTTTTCTGCCCAACTCTCCAATCTATCTATATTTTGCTGTATTCTCTGACAGTCTGCCTCGCTATCTGCAACTCCATCAATCTTAGTATCATCTGCAAACTTGCTCATCAGACCACTTATACCTTCGTCCAGATCATTTATGTATATCACAAACAACAGTGGTCCGAGCACGGATCCCTGTGGAACCCCCCTTTCTCCATTTTGAGACACTCCCACCACTACTCTCTGTCTCCTGTTGCCCAGCGAGTTCTTTATCCATCTAGCTAGTACACCCTGTACCCCATACAACTTCACTTTTTCCATCAACCTGCCATGGGGAACTTTATAAAATGCTTTACTGAAGTCCATATATATGACATCTACAGCCCTTCCCTCATCAATTAACTTTGTCACTTCCTCAAAGAATTCTATTAGGATTGTAAGACATGTCCTTCCCTGCACAAAACCATGCTGCCTATCACTGATAAGTCTATTTTCTTCCAAATATGAATAGATCCTGTCCCTCAGTATCTTCTCCAACAGTTTGCCGACCACTGACATCAAGCTCACAGGTCTACAATTCCCTGGATTATCCCTGCTACCCTTCTTAAACAAAGGGACAACATTAGCAATTCTCCAGTCCTCCGGGACCTCACCCGTGCTCAAGGATGCTGCAAAGATATCTGTTAAGGCCCCAGCTATTTCATCCCTCGCTTCCCTCAGTAACCTGGGATAGATCCCATCCGGTCCTGGGGACTTGTCCACCTTAATGCCTTTTAAAATACCCAAAACCTCCCCCTTCCTTATGACCTAGAGTATTTAAACATCCATCCCTCGCCTCAACATCCGTCATGTCCCTCTCCTTGGTGAATACCGATGCAAAGTACTCATTAAGAAGCTCACTCATTTCCTCTGAGTCCACGCATAAATTCCCTCTTTTGTCTTTGAGTGGGCCAATCCTTTCTCCAGTTACCCTCTTGCTCCTTATATACGAATAAAAGGCTTTGGGATTTTCCTTAACCCTGGTGGCCAAAGAGTTTTCATGACCCCTTTTAGTCCTCTTTATTACGCGTTTGAGATTTGTCCTACTTTCCCGATATTCCTCCAAAGCTTCATCAGTTTTGAGTCACCTCGATCTTATGTATGCTTCCTTTTTCATTTTAGCCAGTCTCACAATTCCACCCGTCATCCATGGTTCCGTAATCTTGTCCTTTCTATCTCTCATTTTCACTTGAACATTTCTGTCCTGCACTCTAATCAACCTTTCCTTAAAAGATTCCCACATTTCAAATGTGGATTTACCCTTAAACAGCTGCTCCCAATCCACATTCCCAAGCTCCTTTCGAATTTTGTTATAGTTGGCCTTTCCCCAATTTAGCACTCTTCCTTTAGGACCACTCTCGTCTTTGTCCATGAGTTTTCTAAAACTTATGGAATTGTGATCGCTATTCCCAAAGTAATCGCCGACTGAAACGTCAACCACCTGGCCGGGATCATTCCCCAATACCAGGTCCAGTATGGCCCCTTCCCGAGTTGGACTATTTACATACTGCTGTTAAAAAAAAAAAACTCTCCTGGATGCTCCTTACAAATTCTGCACGATCTACACCTCCAACACGACATGAGACCCAGTCAATGTTGGGGAAGTTAAAATCTCCCATCACAACCACCCTCTTGCTCCTACATTGTTCTATAATCTGTCTACATATTTGTACCTCTGCTTCACGCTCACTTTTGGGAGGCCTATACTAAAGTCCCAACAATGTTACTGCACCCTTCCTATTTCTTAGCTCTATCCACGTGCCCTCCTTAATCACAGCTGTGATATCATCTCTGACCAGTAATGCAACTCCTCCACCCCTTTTACCTCCCCCTCTATCCCTCCTGAAGCATCTATACCCTGGGATATTTAGTTGCCAGTCTTGCCCATCCCTCAACCAAATCTCAGTAATACGAATAACATCATATTCCCAGGTACTAATCCAAGCCCTAAGTTCATCTGCCTTACCTGCTACACTTCTCGCACTAAAACAAATGCACCTCCGACCACCTGTCCCTTTGCGATCATCATCTCATCCTTGTCTACTCTTCCCCTTAGTCACATTGAGTTTATTATCCAGTACCTTACTGGCTTCAGTTGCTGCCTCTTTACTGACCTCTAACTTCCTAATCTGGTTCCCATCCCCCTGCCACATTAGTTTGAAACCTCCCCAACAGTGTTAGCAAAGGCACCCCCTAGGACATTGGTTCCAGTCCTGCCCAGGTGAAGACCATCCGATTTGTAATGGTCCCACCGCCCCCAGAACCGGTTCCAATGTCCCAAAAATCTGAACCCCTCCCTCCTGCACCATCTCTCAAGCCACGTATTAATTCTGACTATTCTTAAATTTCTACTCCCACTGTTTCGTGGCACTGGTAGCAATCCTGAGATACCTTTGAGGTCCTACTTTTTAACTTATCTCCTAACTCCCTAAATTCTGATTGTAGGACCTCATCCCATTTTTTACCTATATCGTTGGTGCCTATATGCACCACGACAACTGGCTGTTCACCCTCCCCCTTCAGTATGTCCTGCAGCCGATCTGAGACATCCCTGACCCGTGCACCCGGGAGGCAACATACCATTCAGGAGTCTTGTTTTCGACCACAGAAACGCCTGTCTACTCCACTTATGATTGAATCCCCTATGACTATAGCCCTGCCAGTCTTTTTCCTGTATAGGAGACTGTTAAATAAGTTAAGAGCCCATGGTGTTCAGGGTAAGATCCTGGCACGGATAGAGGATTGGCTGACTGGAAGAAGACAGAGTGGGGAGAAAGGGTTTTTTTTCAGGATGGCAGCCGGGTGACTAGTGGTGTACCTCAGGGGTGTGTGCTGGGACCACAACTTTTCACAATATACATTAATGATCTGGAAGAAGGAACTGAAGGCACTGTTGCTAAGTTTGCAGATGATACAAAGATCTGTGGAGGGGCAGGTAGTATTCAGGAAGCAGGAGGGCTTCAGAAGGATTTGGTCAGGCTCGGAGAGTGGGCAATGAAGTGGCAGATGGAATACAATGTGGAAAAGTGAGAAGTTATGCTTTGGAAGGAGGAATGGAGGCATAGACTATTTTCTAAATGGGAAGATGCTTAGGATATCAGAAGCAGAAAGGGACTTGCGAGTCCTTGTTCACGATTCTGTAAGTTTAACGTGCAGGTTCAGTCGGCAGTTAAGAAGGCAAATGCAATGTTAGCATTCATGTCGAGAGGGCAAGATCACAGATGTACTTCTGAGGCTATATAGGGCTCTGGTCAGACCCCATTTGAAGTATAGTGAGCAATTTTAAGAACAAAGAAAATTGCAGCACAGGAACAGGCCCTTTGGCCCTCCCAGCCTGCGCCGATCCAGATCCTTTATCTAGTTGCGTCCCATATCTAAGGAAGGATGTGTTAGCCTTGGAAATGGTCCAGAGGAGGTTCACAAGAATGATCCCTGGAATGAAGAGCTTGTTGTATGAGGAATGGTTGAGGACTCTGGTTCTGTACTCATTGGAGTTTAGAAGGATGAGGGGAGATCTTATTGAAACTTACAGGATTTTGCATGGCCTGGATAGAGTGGACATGGATAGGATGTTTCCACTTGTAGGAAAACTAGAACCAGAGGACACATCTCAGACTAAAGGGACGATCCTTTAAAATTTCTTCAGACAGAGGGTGGTGAGTCTGTGGAACTCTTTGCCACAGAAGGTTGTGGAGGCCAAATCACGGAGTGTCTTTAAGACGGAGATAGATAGATTTTTGATCAATAAGGGGATCGGGGTTATGGGGAGAAGGCAGGAGAATGGGGATAAGAAAAATATCAGCCATGATTGAATGGCAGAGCAGGCTCAATGGGCCGAGTGGCCTAATTCTGCTCCTATGTCTATAGTCTTCTGGTCTAATTACGCCATTTGGCCCATCAAGTCGGCTCTGCCATTCAATCATGGCTGACATGTTTCTCATCCCCAGTCTCCTGTCTTCTCCCAATAACCTCTGATCCCCTTATTGATCAAAAACCATTGGCATCTCATGTACCATCTGCAGTACTTCCTTCTGATACCCTGAAATCATGAATGAGGTTACCACCTTCCCTCCTGCCAAATTGTAAGGTAAGTCTACTCCCTCCACTGGGAATAAATACATATACATAGATACATAGAAAATAGCAGCAGGAGGTGGCCTTTTGGCCCTTTGAGCCTGCTCCGCCATTCATCACGGTCATGGCTGATCATCCAACTCAATTGCTGAATGCTGCTTTCTCCCCATTGCCTTTGATCCCATTCTCCCCAAGAGGTACATCTAGCCCTACACTGCGGGACAAGACAGAGCTGCCCTCTCTCCCCACTGCTGTTCGCGCTGGCCATAGAGCCGCTGGCAATTGCTCCAAGAGCTTCAAAGGACTGGAAACAGCTGGTCTTGCAGGGGGGGGGGGGGGGGAGGGTTGTGTGTGTGTGTGTGTGTGTGTGTGTGGAACAGAAAATCTCAATATACGCAGATGACCTGTTGTTATACGTAGCGGACCCAATGACGGGGATGGACGGTGTCATGGAAATCCTGAGGGAATTTGGCAGGTTTTCAGGATATAAATTGAACATGGCTAAGAACGAGTTGTTCGGAATTCAGGCGAGGGGACAGGAGAGTAGGCTGAAGGGGTTGCAGTTCAGGCTGGTGGGAGAAAGTTTTAGATACTTGGAGGATACAGGTGGCACGGAACTGGGGCAGGTTGCATAAGCTCAACCTGTCCCGATTGGTGGAACGAGTGAGGGAGGAGGTTCAGAGTTGGAATGCGCTCCCACTGTCACTAGCGGGGACGGTGCAGACTGTCAAGATGACAATTCTCCTGAGATTCTTGTTCATATTTCAGTGTCTCCCCATTTTCATCCCGAGGTCCTCCTTTAAGAGGCTGAATAAAATTATCCTGGGATTTGTCTGGGCGGGAAAATCCCAGCGGGTGAGGAAGGTGATGCTCGAAAGGAGCAGAGGAGAAGGGGGGCTGAACTTTAGCAACTACTACTGCGCGGCCATCATAGCGATGATAAGGGAATGGATGGTGGGCACGGGGTCGGTCTGGGAGCGGATGGAGGCTGCATCGTGCAGGGGCACCAGTTTGACGGCCCTGGTTACGGTGCCTCTGCCACTCCTGCCTGCGGGGTACTCCACCAGTCCTACAGTGGTGGCGGCTTTGTGGATCTGGGGCCAGTGGAGGAGGCATATAGGGGAAGTGAGAGCATCGGTGTGGACCCCAATTTGCGGCACTCACTGATTTGCCCCGGGGAACATGGACGGTGTGTATCGACTGTGGCGGAGGCTGGGGATTGTGAGGGTGGGTGATCTGTTCCTGGAAGGGAGCTTTCCGAGCATGAGGGCGTTGGAGGAGAATTTTCGGCTGGCGGGAGGGAATGACTTTAGATACTTACTGGTGTGGGATTTCGTGCGCAGACTGGTGCCGTCCTTCCCACGCCTCCCGCCAAAGGGGAGGCCGGACAGGGTAGTTTCTAGGGGAGAGGTAGGTGAGGGTAGAGTCTCAGATATTTACAAAGAACTAATGGGAGCAGAGGATATACAGACTGATGACCTGAAGCTTAAGTGGGAAGAGGGGCGGGGGGGAGGGAGAGATGGAGGACGGTATTTGGGCAGAAGCTCTGGGCAGAGTAAACACAATCGCAACGTGTGCCAGGCTCAGTCTGATCCAGTTTAAGGTCGTGCACCGGGCCCACATGATGGTGACCCGGATGAGTAAATTTTTTGAGCTGGAAGACAAGTGTGCCAGGTGGGCCGGCTAATCACGTGCACATGAGTCGTCAGCGGGTACTGGCAGGGATTCGCAGACATCATGTCCCGGGTTTTGAAAACTGGGGTGGTAATGAGTCCTGAGGTGTTGGAGGACCCGGGAGTCCAGGAGGAGAACGAGGCTGACGTCTTGGCCTTTGCTTCCCTTGTAACCCGGCAACGAATGCTGTTGACATGGAGGGACTCAAAGCCCCCGAAGACCGAAGCATGGCTATCGGACATGGCGAGCTTTCTCGGTCTGGAAAAGGTTAAGTTCGCCTTGAGATGTTCACTATCGGGGTTCGCCCGGAGGTGGCAGCCATTCATTGACTTCTTCGTGGAGAATTAATCGTCAGCAGGGTGGGGCGGCTAGGGTAGTGTAGAGTAGGGGGTGGTTTAGGCAGGTCCTTGCGCGAATGGAGTCATGGTTTGCACTATGTGTTATTTGCTTTTCCTTTTGTACAGTACTATACAATGTCATCGTTTTATATGCCAAAAATACCTCAATAAAATTGTTTATGGAAAAAGAAAAAGGGCTATATCTGGCCACCCCTTGAATATATTCAATGTTTTAGCATCAACTACTTCCTGTGGTAATGAATTCCACAGGTTCAACACTCTTTGGGTGAAGAAATGTCTCCTTATATCTGTCCGAAATGATTTACCCTGAATCCTCAGCTGTGACCCCTGGCTCTGGACAAGCCCATCATTGGCAACATTTTCCCTGCATCTACCCTGTCCAGTCCTGTTAAAATTTTAGAATTTTAGAATGAGATCCCCCCTCATTCCTCTGAACTCCAGCGAGAACAATCCCAACCTAGTCAATCTCTCCTCATATGACAGTCCCGCCATCAATGTAATCAGTCTGGTAAACCTTCGCTGCACTCCGTCGAGAGCAAGAACATCCTTCCTCAGAGAATGAGACCAAAATTGCACACAATACTCTAGGTGTGGCCTCACCAAGGCCCTGTATAATTGCAGCAACACACCCTTGCTTCTATACTCAACCTCTCGCAATTAAGGCCAACATACCATTAGCTTTCTTTACCGTCTGCTGCACCTGCACGCTTACTTTCAGCGACTGGTGCACAAGGACACCCATGTCCCGCTGCACACTCCCCTCTCCCAATTTATAACCGTTCAGGTAGTAATCTGCCTTCCTGTTTTTGCTTCCAAAGTGAATAACCTCACAATTATCCAAATATACTGCATCGGCCATTCGTTTGCCCACTCGCCCAACCTGTCTAGATCATGCTGTAGGATCTCTGCATCCTCGTCACAGTTCACCCTCCCACCTAACTTGGTATCATCTGCAAACTTTGAGATGTTACATTTTGTTCCCTCATCCAAATCATTGATATATATTGTGAATAGCTGGGGTCCCAGCACCGAACCCTGTGATACCGCACTAGTTGCTGCCTGCCAATTTCAAAAGGACCCATTAATCCTTACTCTTTGTTTCCTCTCTGCCAACCAGTTTTCTATCCACCTCAATACATTTTCCCCAATCCCATGCGCATTAATTTGCACAATAATCTCTCATGCGGGACTTTGTCAAATGCCTTCTGAAAGTTCAAATATACCACATCGACTGGCTCCCCCTTGTCAACTGTACTGGTTACATCTTCAACGAATTCTAACAGATTTGTCAAGCATGATTTCCCTTCATAAATCAATGCTGACTCTGACTGATCCTGCTACTGCTTTCTAAATGTTCCGCTATAAAGTCCTTGATAGTGGATTCAAGCATTTTCCCCACTACCGATGTTAGGCTTACTGGTCTATATTACTCTGCTTTCTCTCTACCTCCCTTTGTGAATATTGGAGTGATGTGAGCTACCCTCCAATCTGCAGGGACAGTATCAGAGTCTATAGAGTCCCAGAAGATGGTCACCAATGCATCCACTATGCATTCCAGAGCCACCTCCTGAAGCACTCTGGGATGCAGATTCTCAGGTCCTGGGGATTTATCCACCTTCAATCCCATCAATTTTCCCAGCACCATTTCTCTACTAATGTTGATCTCCCTCAGTTCTTCCCGCTCACTAAACCTTTTATTCTCCAACATTTCTGGTATCTGATTTGTGTCCTCTTGTGAAGACAGAACCAAAGTGTGTATTCAATTGCTCAGCCATTTCTTTGTCCCTTATTATGCATTCCCCTGTTTCTGTCTGTAGGGGGCCTATATCACATATCTATCGAAACTCTTAGTGGCAGTCTTATGTCCCCTGCTAGCTTCCTTTCGTACTGTACTTTCCCCTTCTTAATCAGTCCCTTTATCCTTCTTTGCTAAAATCTAAACTGCTCCCAATCCTCAGACCTATTATTTTTCTTGCTCAATTTGTATGTTTCTTCCTTTGATCAGATACTATTTCTAATTTCCTTTGTAATCCATGGATTAGCCCTCTTACCCCCTTTGCTTTTGTGCCAGACAAGAATGAACAAATGCTGCAGTTCCTCCAAGCGTTCCTTGAATGTTTGCCATTGCCTATCCACTGTCATCCCTTTAAGTAACTCGCCCCAAACCATCAAGGTTAACTCACACACCTCATAACTTTATAGTTCCCTTTAGAACATAGAACATACAGTGCAGAAGGAGACCATTCAGCCGATCAAGTCTGCACCGACCCACTTAAGCCCTCACTTCCACCCTATCCCTGGAAGCCAATAACCCCTCCTAACCTTTTTTGTTACTAAGGACAATTTATCATGGCCAATCCACCTAACCTGCATGTCTTTCGACTGTGGGAGGAAACCGGAGCACCTGGAGGAAACCCACGCAGACATGGAGAGAACATGCAGACTCGGCACAGATAGTGACCCAACGGGGATTTGAACCTGGGACCCTGGAGCTGTGAAGCCACAGTAAGCAGGATGGGTTGCATCAAAACCAGAGAGGCATAAATAGCCTGGCCGCAAGGTTTGCTAGTGTCACACGGGAGGGTTTAAACTAGTATGGCAGGGGGATGGGTACTGGAGCAATAGATCAGAAGGTGAAAACATTGAGGGAGAAGGGGGAAATAGGGCCACTACGGCTCTGAGGAAGAGCAGACAGCGAGATGTTGCTGAAAACAGCGGGACAGGTGCAGTGAAGTGTATTTGATTAATGCAAGAAGTATCACAGGTGAGGCAGATGAATGTGGAGCTTGGATTAGTACTTGGAACTATTATGTTGTTGCCATTACAGAGATCTGGTTGGGGGAAGGACAGGATTGGCAGCTAAACGTTCCAGAATTTAGATGTTTCAGGCGGGATAGAGGGGGAGGTAAAAGGGATGGAGGAGTTGCGCTACTGGTTAGGGAGAATATCACAGCTGTACTGCGGGAGAACACCTCAGAGGGCAGCGAGGCTATATGGGTAGAGATCAGGAATAAGAAGAGTGCAGTCACAATGTTGGGGGTTTACTACAGGCCTCCCAATAGCCAGCGGGAGATAGAGGAGCAGATAGGTAGACAGATTTTGGAAAAGAGTAAACGCAACAGGGTTTTTTTGATGGGAGACTTTAACTTCCCCAATATTGACTGGGGTTCACTTAGTGCTAGGAGCTTGGACGGGGCAGAGTTTGTAAGGATCATCCAGGAGGGCTTCTTAAAACAATATGTAGATGGTCCAACTGGGGAAGGGGCTGTACTGAAGGGGCTGTACTGTACTGAGCTAGGGAATGTGGATTGGGAGCAGCTGTTTAAGGGTAAATCCCATTTGAAATGTGGGAGTCTTTTAAGGAAAGGTTGGTTAGAGTGCAGGACAGACATGTTCCTGTGAAAATGAGAGGTAGAAATGGCAAGATTAGGGAACCATGGATGACGGGTGAAATTGTGAGACTAGCTAAGATGAAAAAGGAAGCATATGTAAGATCGCGGCAACTCAAAACAGATGAAGCTTTGGAGGAATATCGGGAAAGTAGGACGAATCTCAAACGCGCAATAAAAAGGGCTAAACGGGGTCATGAAATATCTTTAGCTAACAGGGTTAAGGAACATCCCAAAGCCTTTTATTTGTATGTAAGGAGCAAGAGGGTAACTAAAGAAAGGATTGGCCCACTCAAAGACAAAAGAGGGAATTTATGCATGGACTCCGAGGAAATGGGTGAGATTCTTAATGAGTACTTTGCATCGGTATTCACAAAGGAGAGGGACAAGATGGATGTTGAGGCTAGGGATGGATGTTTAAATACTCTAGGTCAAGTTGTCATACAGAAGGGGGAAGTTTTGGGTATTCTAAAAGACATTAAGGTGGACAAGACCCCAGGACCGGATGGGATCTATCCCAGGTTACTGAGGGAAGCGAGGGTTGAAGTAGCTGGGGCCTTAACAGACATCTTTGCGGCATCCTTGAGCACGGGTGAGGTCCCGGAGGACTGGAGAATTGCTAATGTTGTCCCTTTGTTTAAGAAGGGTAGCAGGGATAATCCAGGGAATTGTAGACCTGTGAGCTTGATGTCAGTGGTAGGCAAACTGTTGGAGAAGATACTGAGGGATAGGATCTATTCACATCTGGAAGAAAATAGACTTATCAGTGATAGGCAGCATGGTTTTGTGTAGGGAAGGTCATGTCTTACAAACCTAATAGAATTCTTTGAGGAAGTGACAAAGTTAATTGATGAGGGAAGGGCTGTAGATGTCATATACATGGATTTTAGTAAGGCGTTTGATAAGGTTTCCCATGGCAGGTTGATGGAAAAAGTGAAGTCGTATGGGGTTCAGGGTGTACTAGCTAGATGGATAAAGAATTGGCTGGGTAACAGGAGACAGAGAGTAGTGGTGGAAGGGAGTGTCTCAAAATGGAGAATGTGTTCCACAGGGATCTGTCCTCGGACCACTGTTGTTTGTGATCTACATAAATGACCTGGAGGAAGGTATAGGTGGTCTGATTAGCAAGTTTGCAGATGATCCTAAGATTGGTGGAGTTGCAGATAGCGAGGAGGACTGTCAGAGAATACAACAAAATATAGATAGATTGGAGAGTTGGGCAGAGAAATGGCAGATGGAGTTCAATCCAGGCAAATGTGAGGTGATGCATTTTGGAAGATCAAGTTCAAGAGCGGACTATATGGTCAATGGAAGAGTCCTGGGGAAAATTGATCTGCAGAGAGATCTGGGAGTTCAGGTCCATTGTACCCTGAAGGTGGCAACGCAGGTTGATAGAGTAGTCAAGAAGGCATACAGCATGCTTGCCTTTATCGGACGGGGTATTGAGTACAAGAGTTGGCAGGTCATGTTACAGTTGTATAGGACTTTGGTTAGGCCACATTTGGAATACTGCGTGCAGTTCTGGTCGCCACATTACCAGAAGGATGTGGATGCTTTGGAGAGGGTGCAGAGGAGGTTCACCAGGATGTTGCCTGGTATGGAGGGTGCTAGCTATGAAGAAAGGTTGAGTAGATTAGGATTGTTTTCGTTGGAAAGACGGAGGTTGAAGGGGGGCCTGATTGAGGTCTACAAAATTATGAGAGGTATAGACAGGGTGGATAGCAACAAGCTTTTTCCAAGAGTGGGGGTGTCAGTTACAAGGGGTCACGATTTCAAGGTGAGAGGGGGAAAGTTTAAGGGAGATGTGCGTGGAAAGCTTTTTCCGCAGAGGGTTGGTGGGTGCCTGGAACGCTTTACCAGGAGAGGTCGTAGAGGCGGGCACGATAGCATAATTTAAGATGCATCTAGACATGTATATGAACAGGCGGGAACAGAGGGAAGTAGACCTTGGAAAATAGGAGACAGGTTTAGATAAAAGATCTGGATCGGCGCAGGCTGGGAGGGCCGTAGGGCCTGTTCCTGTGCTGTAATTTTCTTTGTTCTTTGAACCTGGTATTGGGGAATGAGCCCGGCCAGGTGGTAGACGTTTCAGTCGGGGAGCATTTCGGGAACAGTGACCACAATTCATTAAGTTTGAAAGTGCTGGTGGACAAGGATAAAAGTGGTCCCAAGGTGAATGTGCTAAATTGGGAGAAGGCTAATTATAACAATATTAGCCGGGAAATGAAGAACCTAGATTGGGGGTGGATGTTTGAGGGTAAATCAACATCTGACATGTGGGAGGCTTTCAAATGTCAGTTGAAAGGAATTCAGGACTGGTATGTTCCTGTGAGGAAGAAGGATAAATATGGCAAATTTCGCGATCCTTGGATAACGAGGGATATTATAGACCTCGTCAAAACCAAAAAGGAGGCATTTGTCAGGGCTAGAACGCTGGGAACAGTCAAAGCCTGTGTGGAATATCAGAAAAGTAGGAAGGAACTTAAGCAAAGAGTCAGGAGGGCTAAAAGGGGTCGCGAAAAGTCATTGGCATATAGGGTTAAGGAAAATCCCAAGGCTTTTTACACGTACATAAAAAGCAAGAGGGTAGCCAGGGAAAGGGTTGGCCCACTGAAGGACAGGGGAGGGAATCAATGTGTGGAGCCAGAGGAAATGGGCGAGGTACTAAATGAATACTTTGCAAAAGCATTCACCAAAGAGAAGGAATTGGTGGATGTTGAGTCTGGAGAAGGGTGTGTGGATAGCCTGGTCACATTGAGATCCAAATGGACGAGTTGTTGGGCGTCTTGAAAAATATTAAGGTGGATAAGTTCCCAGGGCCTGATGGGATCTCCCCCAGAATACTGAAGGAGGCGAGAGAGGAAATTGTTGATGCCTCAACAGAAATCTTTGGATCCTCACTGTCTTCAGGTGATGTCCTGGAGGACTGGAGAATAGCCAATCTTTTTCCTTTGTTTAAGAAGGGTAGAAAGGCTAATCCAGGGAACTACAGGCCGGTAAGCCTTACGTCAGTGGTAGGGAAATTACTGGAGAGAATTCTTCGAGACAGGATCTACTCCCATTTGGAAGCAAGGGGTCGTATTAGCGAGAGGCAGCATGGTTTTGTGAAGGGGAGGTCGTGTCTCACTAACTTGATAGAGATTTAGAAGGAGGTCACAATGATGATTGATGCAGGTATGGCAGTGGATGTTGTCTATATGGACTTCAGCAAGGCCTTTGACAAGGTCCCTCATGGGCAGACTGGTACAGAAGGTGAAGTCACAAGGGATCAGAGGTGAGCTGGCAAGGTGGATACAGAACTGGCTTATTCATAGAAGGCAGAGAGTAGCAATGGAAGGGTGCTTTTCTGATTGGAGGGCTGTGACTAGTGGTGTTCCACAGGGATCAGTGCTGGACCTTTGCTGTTCGTAGTATATATAAATGATTTGGAGGAAAATGTAACTGGTCTGATTAGTAAGTTTGCGGACGACACATTGCTTGTTTGCTTCCAAATGGGAGTAGATCCTGTCTCGAAGAATGGAATTGCGGATAGCGATGAGGACTGTCAGAGGATACAGCAGGAGTTAGATCATTTGGAGACTTGGCGGTGAGATGGCAGATGGAGTTTAATCCGGACAAATGTAAGGTAATGCATTTTGGAAGGTCTAATGCAGGTAGGGAGTATACAGTGAATGGTAGAACCCTCGAAGAGTATTGAAAGTCAGAGACATCTAGGTGTACAGGTCCACAGGTCACTGAAAGGAGCAACAGAGGTGGAGAAGGTAGTCAGGAAGGCATACGGCATGCCTGCCTTCATTGGCCGGGGCATTGAGTATAAGAATTGGCAAGTCATGTTGCAGCTGTATAGAACCTTAGTTAGGCCACACTTGGAGTATAGTGTTCAATTCTGGTTGCCACACTACCAGGAGGACGTGGAGGCTTTAGAGAGGATGCAGAAGAGATTTACCAGGATGTTGCCTGGTTGTGGAGGGCATTAGCTATGAGGAGCGGTTGAATAAACTCGATTTGTTCTCACTGGAACGACGGAGGTTGAGGGTCGACCTGATAGAGGTCTACAAAATTATGAGGGGCATAGACAGAGTGGATAGTCAGAGGCTTTTTCCCAGGGTCAATTTCTAGGGGGCATAGGGTTAAGATGTGAGGGGCAAGGTTTAGAGGAGACGTACGAGGCAAGTTCTTTACACCGAGGTTAGTGGGTGTCTGGAAATCGCTGCCGGAGGAGGTGGTGGAAGCAGGAACGATAGTGACAATTCAGGGGCATCTTGACAAATACATGAACAGGATGGGAATAAAGTGATACAGACCCCGGAAGTGTAGAAAATTTTTGTTTAGACAGGCAGCATGGTCGGCACAGGCTTGGAGGGCCCAAGAGCCTGTTCCTGTGCTGTACTTTTCTTTGTTCTTTGCACTATTCACTTGTGTTACCGTACTGCCCGGTATTTTTACTTTATTAATATTCAGCACCGCAGTCTCCGAATCAACTACTTCCCTCTCCAGCTTCACACAAAATTCTATCATGTGATAGTCGCTCATCCCCAAGGGGTCTCGAACAGCTAGATTGGCAATGATTACCTCCTCATAACATAGTTCCCAGTCGAAGATGGCTTGCTAGCTGGTTGGTTCCTCCACATATTGGTCAAGAAAACCAGGATACTCTCCAGGAATTCCTAACCTACGGCATTGTAGCTAATTGTATTTGCCCAATTTTTGTGAAGATTAACATCACTCATGATCACAGACATTCCCTTCGTACATGCATCTCTAATTTTGTGTTAAATGCCATTCTCAACTTCACCACTGTAGTTTGGGGATCTATGTATGGCACCCACTTACGTTTTTTGCCCCTTGGTATTTCTCAACTCTCGCCATACAGATTCCACATTATCAGAGCTAATATCCTTTCTCACTACTGTGTTAATTTCCTCTGTAACCAGCAGGGAGCTGGTTCTTTTCTTTTATGCCTGTCCTTCCTAAATACTGAAAACCCTGGGACATTCAGTTCCCATCCCTGGTCACCCTGCAGCCACGTCTCCATAGTCCCAATTGTATCGTACCCATTTATATCTATCTGCACGATTTGTTCATCCACTTTATTGCAAATGCTCCGTGCATTAAGGCACAGAGCCTTTAAGTTTGTCTTTTTCACTTTGTTTGTCTTGCTCCCCCCCCCCCCCCCCCCCGGACACCATCTCTTAAGCCACATATTCATCCAATATATCCTGTCATTTCTACTCTGACTCGCACGTGGCACTGGTAGTAATCCTGAGATCACGACCTTTGAGGTCCGATTTCCTAGCTTACTTCCTAGCTCCCTGTATTCAGCTTTTAGGACCTCATCCCTTTTTTTTACCTATGTCGTTTGTACCGATGTGTACCATGACCACTGGCTGTTCACCCTCCCCCTCCAGAATGTCCTGTACCCAGCCCGATAATGACTAGACCAGAGACTAGACCACACTCCAGTTGTACTTTAATGTTCACTTTGCTCTTGGCCATACCATTTGCATTGCTACATTTTCGAAAGCCCTAAGAATAACTTTCTATCATAAGAACATAAGAACATAAGAACTAGGAGCAGGAGTAGGCCATCTGGCCCCTCGAGCCTGCTCCGCCATTCAATGAGATCATGGCTGATCTTTTGTGGACTCAGCTCCACTTTCCGGCCCGAACACCATAACCCTTAATCCCTTTATTCTTCAAAAAACTATCTATCTTTACCTTAAAAACATGTAATGAAGGAGCCTCAACTGCTTCACTGGGCAAGGAATTCCATAGATTCACAACCCTTTGGGTGAAGAAGTTCCTCCTAAACTCAGTTCTAAATCTACTTCCCCTTATTTTGAGGCTATGCCCCCTAGTTCTGCTGTCACCCGCCAGTGGAAACAACCTGCCCGCATCTATCCTATCTATTCCCTTCATAATTTTAAATGTTTCTATAAGATCCCCCCTCATCCTTCTAAATTCCAACGAGTACAGTCCCAATCTACTCAACCTCTCCTCATAATCCAACCCCTTCAGCTCTGGGATTAACCTAGTGAATCTCCTCTGCACACCCTCCAGCGCCAGTACGTCCTTTCTCAAGTAAGGAGACCAAAACTGAACACAATACTCCAGGTGTGGCCGCACTAACACCTTATACAATTGCAACATAACCTCCCTAGTCTTAAACTCCATCCCTCTAGCAATGAAGGACAAAATTCCATTTGCCTTCTTAATCACCTGTTGCACTTGCAAACCAACCTTCTGTGACTCATGCACT
Source organism: Scyliorhinus canicula (assembly GCF_902713615.1). Lineage (NCBI taxonomy): Eukaryota > Metazoa > Chordata > Chondrichthyes > Carcharhiniformes > Scyliorhinidae > Scyliorhinus > Scyliorhinus canicula. The sequence continues at coordinate 55,710,254 of NC_052164.1, forward strand.
AGCACACCCAAGTCTCTCTGAACAGCGGCATGCTTTAATATTTTATCGTTTAAATAATAATCCCGTTTGCTGTTATTCCTACCAAAATGGATAACCTCACATTTGTCAACATTGTATTCCATCTGCCAGACCCGAGCCCATTCACTTAACCTATCCAAATCCCTCTGCAGACTTCCAGTATCCTCTGCACTTTTCGCTTTACCACTCATCTTAGTGTCATCTGCAAACTTGGACACATTGCCCTTGGTCCCCAACTCCAAATCATCAATGTAAATTGTGAACAATTGTGGGCCCAACACGGATCCCTGAGGGACACCACTAGCTACTGATTGCCAACCAGAGAAACACCCATTTATCCCAACTCTTTGCTTTCTATTAATTAACCAATCCTCTATCCATGCTACTACTTTACCCTTAATGCCATGCATCTTTATCTTATGCAGCAACCTTTTGTGTGGCACCTTGTCAAAGGCTTTCTGGAAATCCAGATATACCACATCCATCGGCTCCCCGTTATCTACTGCACTGGTAATGTCCTCAAAAAATTCCACTAAATTAGTGAGGCACGACCTGCCTTTTACGAACCCGCCTTCTCTTTAAATTTTGGGACAGCCTGTATACATTTAAACATATCGCCACTGGATTCCGGTCTAAGATTATGCTCCCACTTACTTTCTGGCAGCTCCCTGCTCATTTCCTGTGCCTTAAACTGGAAGGCTCTCACTTTTTTCCTTTTCCTCTCTCGCTTTCTTTTTCCTCTTTTTTTCTTTTTCCCCTATCTTTCCATTTCCTCTCTCTCTATTTTTCTTTCTCCCCTCTAATTCCAACCTCCTCATTTCCATCTTATTTCTATTGCCCAGTTCTTTTTTCCTCAGTTTCGTTTTTGCTGCATTTCTGCATCTCCCTTTCATGCTCGAACTGCAACCGCACGCTCTCCAGCTCAATTGCCCCAATGGAAAATGTCCTTGATGCCACACTACTTTGTGGGTTCTCCTGTTTTCCGAGCATCTCTTTCAAATTTAAATGTTAGGCAATCTCTTCATTTAAGGAATGTACATATTACAGAGAGGGAGGTACTGGAAGTCTTAAAGCACAACAGTGCAGATAAGTCCCCAGGACCTGATGTATCCCCGGACGTTTTTGGAGGTTAGGGAGGAAATTACGGTTCCCCTAGCAGAGATATTTGAATCGTTGACAGCCACGGGTGAGGTGCCTGAAGATTGGAGGGTGGAAATGTTGTGCCTTTGTTTAAGAAGGGCTGCAGGGAACAGCCTGGGAACTACAGAGCAATGAACCTAACGTCTGTGGTGGGTAAGTTGTTGGGTGTTCTGAGAGGCAGGATCTACAGGCATTTAGAGAGGCAATGACTGATTAGGGACAGTCAGCATGGCTTTGTGAATGGAAAATCATGTCCCACAAATTTGATTGAGTTTTTTGAAGGGGTAACCAAGAAGGTAGATGAGGGCAGTGCAGTCAACGTTGTCCACATGGACTTTAGCAAGACCTTTGACAGGTACCACATAAGAACATAAGAACATAAGAACTAGGAGCAGGAGTAGGCCATCTGGCCCCTCGAGCCTGCTCCGCCATTCAATTAGATCATGGCTGATCTTTTGTGGACTCAGCTCCACTTTCCGGCCCGAACACCATAACCCTTAATCCCTTTATTCTTCAAAAAACTATCTATCTTTACCTTAAAAACATGTAATGAAGGAGCCTCAACTGCTTCACTGGGCAAGGAATTCCATAGATTCACCACCCTTTGGGTGAAGAAGTTCCTCCTAAACTCAGTTCTAAATCTACTTCCCCTTATTTTGAGGCTATGCCCCCTAGTTCTGCTGTCACCCGCCAGTGGAAACAACCTGCCCGCATCTATCCTATCTATTCCCTTCATAATTTTAAATGTTTCTATAAGATCCCCCCTCATCCTTCTAAATTCCAACGAGTACAGTCCCAGTCTACTCAATCTCTCCTCATAATCCAACCCCTTCAGCTCTGGGATTAACCTAGTGAATCTCCTCTGCACACCCTCCAGCGCCAGTACGTCCTTTCTCAAGTAAGGAGACCAAAACTGAACACAATACTCCAGGTGTGGCCGCACTAACACCTTATACAATTGCAACATAACCTCCCTAGTCTTAAACTCCATCCCTCTAGCAATGAAGGACAAAATTCCATTTGCCTTCTTAATCACCTGTTGCACTTGTAAACCAACCTTCTGTGACTCATGCACTAGCACACCCAAGTCTCTCTGAACAGCGGCATGCTTTAATATTTTATCGTTTAAATAATAATCCCGTTTGCTGTTATTCCTACCAAAATGGATAACCTCACATTTGTCAACATGGTAGGTTGTTGTACAGATTAAATCTCAGGGGATCCAGCGTGAGGTAGCCAATTGGATACAAAGTTGGCTTGATGACAGAAGACATAAAGGTGGTTGTTTTTCAAACTGGAGGCCTGTGACCAGTGGTGTGCCTCAGGTATCATCAGTGCTGGGTCCACTGTTATTTGTTATTTATAGTAAGGAATTGGATGAGAATTTAGGAGCCATGGATAGTAAGTTTGCAGATGACACCAAGCTTGATGGCACAGTGGACAATGAAAGAGGTTACCTCGGATTGCAGTGGGATCCTGATCAATTGGGACAGTGGGCTGATGAATGGCAGATGGAGTTTAATTTAGATAAATGTGAGACTTTGGTAGATCGAATTGGGGCAGGACCTACTCAGTTAATGATGAGGTGTTTGGGATAGTTATAGAACAAAGAGATCTAGGAGTACAGGTTCATAGATCCTTGAAAGTGGAATCACAGGTGGACAGGGTGGTGAAGAAGGCATTCAGCATGCTTGGTTTCATTGGTCAGAACATTGAATACAGGAGTTGTGACGTCTTGCTGAAGTTGTACAAGACATTAGTAAGGCCACATTTGGAATACTGTGTTCAGTTCTGGTCACCCTATTACAGAAAAGATATTATTAAACTAGAAAGAGTGCAGAAAAGATTTACTAGGATGCTCCCGGGACATGATCATTTGAGTTATAAGGAGAGGCTGGATAGATTGGGACATTGTTCCGAAGGAGGCTTCAGGGTGATGTTATAGAGGTCTATAAAATAATAAGGGGCATTTGATAAGGTAGATAGTCAACATCTTTTCCCAAAGGTTGGGGAGTCTAGAACTAGAGGGCATAGGATTAAGGTGAGAGGCGAGAGATACAAAAAGGTCCAATGGGGAATTTGTTTGACACAGAGGGTGGTGTTTCTGGAACGAGCTGCCAGAGGCAGCAGTAGAGGTACAATTTTGTCTTTTAAAAAGCATTAGACAATTATATCGGAAAGAAGGATATGGAGGAATATGGGCCAAATGCGGGTAATTGGGACTAACTTAGTGGTTAAAAACTGGGCGGCATGGACAAGTTGGGCTGAAGGGTCTGTTTTCATGCTGTAAACCTCTATGACTCTACTTCCACCTTCCTAGCTGTAACTGGTACCTCTATTTCTAATGCATCAACCAACTAGCTTTTCTTTGCAAAGCAGAGGTGGAAGAAGAGGATTCTGGGAGAAGTCAACTCCGTCACCACGACTGCACTGTGGCTAGCTGAAGAACCCCTCCAGTGACAAACAGGAGGAAGATCATCATCCAGCAGAGGCGGCAGAAGAGGATTCTGGGAGATGTCAACACTGTCACCTCAGCTGTACTGTGGGTAACCACTGTGGGTCGCCGAAGAACTGGTGTCAAGGACCGGTTAAGTCCGAAACACAACATTAGTGTTTCCCTCCCTCCCTCCTCCTCTAACTAAAAAAAAAAGGTACTGTGAGGAGGACAAGCAAGGTAAGATTCTTATATCTTTTTTCAGTGTACAAGGGTAGAGATGGTAGTTAGGGCAGTGATATGCTCCTCCTGCCAAATGTGAGAGATCAGGGAGCTTTCTAGCGTACCTGACGACTAGGTCTGCGGGGAGTGTGACCAGTTGCATCTCCCCACAGACCGTGTAGTTCAGTTGGAGCAGTAGCTGGACTCATTACAAAGCATACATGGGGAAATGGGTGTGATAGACACTCACTTCAGGAAGGTGGTCACACCAGAGGTTCAGACAGGGTGACCGCCAGAGTGGCAGGCAGGTAAGGTAGGAGCCTCCTTTGGCTATTCCCCTCTCAAACAGGTATACCATTTTGGTTACTGTTTTGGGGGGGGAGGGGGGGGGAAAGAGAGAGCCTCTCAGGGGAACATACCAGCAGCAGTCAGGTCTGTGGCACCACAACTGGTTCTGCTGTAGAGCAGGGTCATGCTAAGTCCAAGCTAGTGATAGTAGTAGGAGACTCGATAGTCAGGCGTTTCTGAGGCCACAAACAGGACTCTAAAATAGTGCGTTGCCTCCTGGATGTTTCTAAACAGCTGCAGGGTATCCTGAAATAGGAGGGTAAACAGACAGATGCCATTGTCTGTGGTCATGATGTGGAGATGCTGGCGTTGGACTGGGGTGAGCGCAGTAAGAAGTCTCACAACACCAGGTTAAAGTCCAACAGGTTTGTTTCAAACATGAGCTTTCGGAGCACTGCTTCTTCCTCAGGTGAATGAAGAGATAATCTCTTGCCTGTAACATCACCTGCTGGTTGGAGGTCGCACACCATGCAACTATTATATTGCCCATAGGCATATAACCACATCCCCCTTCCTCACAAAACATTAATGTAAAATTATTTTTACAGGCAACGCTACACATTGTTTTACACAGGTTTGGCGTGTAGCTGGTACAGTGAGCATGTTTTACACAAAGTGTCCATTTGCATTCTGTGCAGATGTCATCGTTTCAAGTTGGTGCCCACTTGTGCAGAACCTGGCTTGCTTGCCGGCTTCTTGCTTTTCTTACGCTTTGCCCTGTGTCTTTGAAGGGCCTGTGTCCAAGACTGCCATATTTGTGTTACCAGTCGCTTTCGCTTTTGTTCTCTGGCTCGTTGTTGCTTGCTACCTGCAAGTGCTTTCGATACTGGTTAGCTGGTGGAATTCGGTAGTCCTCCCTGTCTTTTCATAATCATAGAATTTACAGTGCAGCAGGAGGCCATTGGGCCCATTGAGTCTGCACCGGCTCTTGGACAGAGCACCCCACTTAAGCCCCTCCAGCCTATCCCCATAAACCAGCAGCCCCACCTAACCTAAGGGCAATTAATCATGGCCAATCCACCTAACCTGCACATCTTTGGGCTGTGGGAGGAAACCTGAGCAGACTCCGCACAGGCAGTGACCCAAGCCGGGACTCGAATCTGAGACCCTGGAACTGTGAAGCACCTGTTCTAACCACTGTGCTATCATGCCCCCACTGGACACTGAAGTGTTCCACTTTATCTCTTGGTTGTCTTTTTTGTCACAGCTTCAGGCATGGCACTGGTCGTCGTTGTGAGCCGATGTGTGTGTAGAGGTTTGATCATGTCATTATCTCTGGGTGGTGTGACCACGCTCCCATCTGTGACCTCATCAACATACAGGAGCCCCTCGGTTTCCACTGTCGGCATAGTGAATGGAACTGGGGTTGGCGGTTTCACCTCCTCTTGGCATGCTGGAGCATCACTGGAGATGCCTCTGCCCTCTGGCTGAACACTGGTTTCAGCCACACTGCTGATACCTATTTTGTTGGCATCATTACTGACTCTCCGTCTCTTCATCTTCGATGTCTTCTTTAAAAGTACTTTGTGAGGATACCTGCCAGTGACCTTGTTTTTTTCTATTAGCTTTTGGAGCACTTGATTTACTGCTGCTGGCTGGCTCAATGGGCGGGTCTGTCTGCGTTGCTAACTCTTTAACATGTCGTGCTGACATGATAGGCTGTGGTGGTCTGCTGAAATCTTCAGCTTCACAGCAATTACCTGCAGCTCCTTGCATACTGGCTGTGATGGCTTTGTCGGCTCCACCTCACCTGCATTGCTAGGCATTGTCCCCATACCTTGCAGTTGAGCTGCAGGTGACAGGTCCTCGTCATTTGAGATGAGACTGCTGATTCCTGGGTTATCCTGGGCTAAAAGGGGTAATGAAATATCTTTGGCTAACAGGGTTAAGGAAAATCCCAAAGCCTTTTATTCGTATGTAAGGAGCAAGAGGGTAACTAAAGAAAGGATTGGCCCACTCAAAGACAAAAGAGGGAATTTATGCATGGACTCCGAGGAAATGGGTGAGATTCTTAATGAGTACTTTGCATCGGTATTCACAAAGGAGAGGGACAAGACGGATGTTGAGGCTAGGGATGGATGTTTAAATACTCTAGGTCAAGTTGTCATACGGAAGGGTGAAGTTTTGGGTATTCTAAAAGACATTGAGGTGGACAAGTCCCCAGGACCGGATGGGATCTATCCCAGGTTACTGAGGGAAGCGAGGGTTGAAACAGCTGGGGCCTTAACAGACATAGAACATAGAACAGTACAGCACAGAACAGGCCCTTCGGCCCTCAATGTTGTGCCGAGCCATGATCACCCTACTCAAACCTACATATCCACCCTATACCCGTAACCCAACAACCCCCCCCCCCCCCCCCCCCCCCCCCCTAACCTTACATTTATTAGGACACTACGGGCAATTTAGCATGGCCAATCCACCTAACCCGCACATCTTTGGACTGTGGGAGGAAACCGGAGCACCCGGAGGAAACCCACGCACACGGGGAGGACGTGCAGACTCCACACAGACAGTGACCCAGCCGGGAATCGAACCTGGAACCTGGGACCCTGGAGCTGTGACGCATTTATGCTAACCACCATGCTACCCTGCTGACATCTTTGCAGCATCCTTGAGCACGGGTGAGGTCCCGGAGGACTGGAGAATTGCTAATGTCCCTTTGTTTAAGAAGGGTAGCAGGGATAATTCAGGGAATTATAGACCTGTGAGCTTGATGTCAGTGGTAGGCACACTGTTGGTGAAGATACTGAGGGATAGGATCTATTCACATCTGGAAGAAAATAGACTTATCAGTGATAGGCAGCATGGTTTTGTGCAGGGAAGGTCACGTCTTACAAACCTAATAGAATTCTTTGAGGAAGTGACAAAGTTAATTGATGAGGGAAGGGCTGTAGATGTCATATACATGGACTTTAGTAAGGCGTTTGATAAGGTTTCCCATGGCAGGTTGATGGAAAAAGTGAAGTCGTATGGGGTTCAGGGTGTACTAGCTAGATGAATAAAGAACTGGCTGGGCAACAGGAGACAGAGAGTAGTGGTGGAAGGGAGTGTCTCAAAATGGAGACGGGTGACTAGTGGTGTTCCACAGGGATCCGTGCTCGGACCGCTGCTGTTTGTGATCTACATAAATGACCTGGAGGAAGGTATAGGTGGTCTGATTAGCAAGTTTGCAGATGATACTAAGATTGGCGGAGTTGCAGATAGCGAGGAGGACTGTCAGAGAATACAACAAAATATAGATAGATTGGAGAGTTGGGCAGAGAAATGGCAGATGGAGTTCAATCCAGGCAAATGTGAGGTGATGCATTTTGGAAGATCAAATTCAAGAGCGGACTATATGGTCAATGGAAGGGTCTTGGGGACAATTGATGTACAGAGAGATCTGGGAGTTCAGGTCCATTGTACCCTGAAGGTGGCAACGCAGGTTGATAGAGTAGTCAAGAAGGCATACAGCATGCTTGCCTTTATCGGACGGGGTATTGAGTACAAGAGTTGGCAGGTCATGTTACAGTTGTATAGGACTTTGGTTAGGCCACATTTGGAATACTGCGTGCAGTTCTGGTCGCCACATTACCAGAAGGATGTGGATGCTTTGGAGAGGGTGCAGAGGAGGTTCACCAGGATGTTGCCTGGTATGGAGGGTGCTAGCTATGAAGAAAGGTTGAGTAGATTAGGATTGTTTTCGTTGGAAAGATGGAGGTTGAGGGGGGACCTGATTTGAGGTATACAAAATTATGAGCGGTATGGACAGGGTGGATAGCAACAAGCTTTTCCCAAGAGTGGGGGTGTCAGTTACAAGGGGTCATGATTTCAAGGTGAGAAGGGGAAAGTTTAAGGGAGATGTGCGTGGAAAGTTTTTTACGCAGAGGGTGGTGGGTGCGTTCCGCTTTACCAGCGGAGGTGGTAGAGGCGGGCACGATAGCATAATTTAAGATGCATCTGGACAGGTATATGAACGGGTGGGAACAGAGGGAAGTAGACCTTGGAAAATAGGAGACAGGTTTAGATAAAGGATCTGGATCGGCGCAGGCTGGGAGGGCCGAAGAGCCTGTTCCTGTGCTGTAATTTTCTTTGTTCATCCTCAATCCAGGATTTCCCCATTCTCAATCCAGCTTCATCATCAATTCAGAATCAAATTCCATCCAGGATAATCCTCAATCCAGCAACATCTTCAATCAAGGATCTTCATCATCCACGATCCAGTATTATCCTCATTGTCAATTCAGAACTATCCTCATCCCAAATCCAGTATTTTTGTCAACCCCTATACAGAATCATCCACAATCCTAAATCGTTCTCATCCCCAATTCCTAATCATCCTTATCTTCAATTCAGGATCATCGTCAATCCAGGATCAATTTCAAACGAGGATCAACCGCAAACCAAGATTATAATAGATTATCATAGAATTTACAGTGCAAACCAGGATCAAACAAAATCCACTATCAGCCGAAACCCAGGCTCCTCCCCCTCCTCATTCCAGGATCATCATTATCCCCAATCCAGAATCACCTTCATCTGCAAACCAGGACCACCCTTAATGCAAGACCATCCTCATCTTCAATCCAAGATTAGAATTAATTGAAAATTATCCATTGGGGATGATAATGATCCATCAATCTCAATCCAGGAACATACTCATCCCCAATCCAGTAATATCTTTATCGTCAATCCAGATTCATCCTCATCTCAAATCCAGGATATTCCTTATCCCAAATCGAGGATCGTCCCCACCTCCCATCCAGGATCATCCTCAACCCCAATCCAGGATAATCCTCAATCCAGGATCGTCCTCAATGCATAATCGCCCTCAATCTAGGATCTCACCATCTCAATCTAGGATCATCATTAATTCAGGATCAGCCTCAATCCAGGAACATCCTCATTCCCAGTCTAGTATCATCCTCATCATCAATCCAGATTCATCCTCATCCTAAATCCAGGATCTTATTTACCCCCAATCCAGGATGATCCTCATCCCCAATCCAGGATCATCCCCAATCCAGGATCATCCCCAATCCAGGATCATCCCCAATCCAGGATCATCCCCAATCCAGGATCATCCTCCATCCAGGATCATCCTCAATTTAGGATCATCTTCATGCAGTAACTTTCTTAATCTAGGAATCTTTGGTCCTATGCAGGATTATCCACAATCCAAAATTATCCTTATCCTAACTCCAAAATCATCCTCATCTCCAATCCAGCAACATTGACAATTGAGAAATTATCCTCATCCTTAATCCAGGTCATCCTCATTCTCAATCAAATGTCGTCATCTTTCCCAATCCATAATCATTCTCAATCGGAATCATCCATATCCATGATTCATAATCACACACATCCCCAATCCAGAATCATCCTCATCCCCAATCAAGAATCAGCCTCCATTTGGAATTGTCCTCAATCCAGAATCATCCTCAAACGAGAATCGCCACAACCTCAATTCAGGATTATCCTGAATTCAAAATGAAATGAAAATTGCTTATTGTCACAAGCAGGCTTCAAATTAAGTTACTGTGAAAAGCCCCTAGTCACCACATTCTGGCGCCTGTTTGGGGAGGCTGGTACGGGATTTGAACCGTGCTGCTGGCCTGCCTTGGTCTGCTTTAAAAACTAGCTATTTAGCCCTGTGCTAAAACCAACAACCTCAATCCAGGATCATCCTGAATTCAAGATCAACCTCAATCCAGGATCAACCTCAATCCAGGATCATCCTGAATTCAAGATCAACCTCAATCCAGAATCATCCACAATCCAGGATCATCCTGAATTCAAGATCAACCTCAATCCAGAATCATCCACAATCCAGGATCTCCCCATCCTTGATCTAGTACCAACCTCAATTCAGGATCATCCTCATTCCAGAATCATCCTCAATTCAGATACATCCTCAATTCAGGAGCATCCTCAGTTCAGGATAATCCTCAGTTCAGGATCATCCTCACTTTAGGATCAACCTCAATTGAGGATTATTCTCATTTGAATATTGAAGGAGGCTAGAGAGGAAATTGCTGAGGCCTTGACAAAAATCTTTGGATCCTGACTGTCTTCAGGTGATGTCCCGGAGGACTGGAGAATAGCCAATCTGGTTGCTTTGTTTAAGAAGGGTAGCAAGGAGAATCCAGGGAACTATAGGCCGGTGAGCCTTACGTTAGTGGTAGGGAAATTACTGGAGAGAATTCTTCAAGACAGGATCTATTCTCTTTTGTAAGCAAATGGACGTATTGGTGAGAGGCAGCATGGTTTTGTGAAGGGGAGGTCGTGTCTCACTAACTTGATAGAGTTTTTCAAAGAGGTCACAAAGATGATTGATACAGGTAGGGCAGTGGATGTTGTCTATATGGACTTCAGTAAGGCCTTTGACAAGGTCCCTCATGGTAGACTGGTACAAAAGGTGAAGTCACACAGGATCAGGGGTGAGCTGGCAAGGTGGATACAGAACTGGCTAGGTCATAGAAGGCAGAGAGTAGCAATGGAAGGGTGCTTTTCTAATTGGAGGGCTGTGACTAATGGTGTTCCGCAGGGATCAGTGCTGGGACCTTTGCTGTTCGTAGTATGTGTAAATGATTTGGAAGAAAATGTAGCTGGTCTGATTAGTAAGTTTGCAGACGACACAAAGGTTGGTGGAATTGCGGATAGCGATGAGGACTGTCAGAGGATACAGCAGATTTAGATCGTTTGGAGACTTGGGCGGAGAGATGGCAGATGGAGTTTGTCCGGACAAATGAGAGGTAATGCATTTTGGAAGGTCTAATGCAGGTTGGGAATATACAGTGAATGGTAGAACCCTCAAGAGTACTGAAAGACAGAGAGATCTAGGTGTACAGGTCCACAGGTCATTGAAAGGGGAACACAGGTGGAGAAGGTAGTCAAGAAGGCATACAGCATGCTTGCCTTCATTGGCCAGAGCATTGAGTATAAGAATTGGCAAGTCATGTTGCAGCTGTACAGAGCCTTAGTTAGGCCACACTTGGAGTATAGTATTCAATTCTGGTCGCCACACTTCCAGAAGGATGTGGAGGCTTTAGAGAGGGTGCAGAAGAGATTTACCAGGACGTTGCCTGGTATGGAGGGCATTAGCTATGAGGAGCGGTTGAATAAACTCGGTTTGTTCTCACTGGAACGACGGAGGTTGAGGAGCGACCTGATAGAGGTCTACAAAGTTATGAGGGGCATAGATAGAGTGGATAGTCAGATGCTTTTCCCCAGGGTAGAGGGGTCAATTACTAGAGAGCATAGGTTTAAGGTGTGAGGGGCAAGGTTTAGAGGAGATGTACAAGGCAAGTTTTTTTACACAGAGTGTAGTGGGTGCCTGGAACTCACTGCCGGAGGAGGTGGTGGAAGCAGGGATCATAGTGACGTTTAAGGGGCATCTGGACAAATACATGAATAGGATGGGAATAGAGGGATACGGACCCAGGAAGTGTAGAAGATTGTAGTTTAGTCGGGCAGCATGGTCGGCATAGGCTTGGAGGGCCGAAGGGCCTGTTCCTGGGCTGTACTTTTCTTTGTTCTCATTCCAAGTTCAGTATCATCCTCAGCATTAATCCAGATACCTCAATTTAGTATCATTCTCAATCCTGAAACTTCGCCAATCCAGGCAAATCCTCGTCCACAATCTAGGATTATCCACAATGCAAATTCATCCTCGCCCCAATCCACAATCATCCTCATCCCAATTCAGGAGCATTCTCAGCTTCAATCAAGGATCACACCCAGTCCAGTACCATCCTCACTCCAGAATCATCATCATCCCTCATCCAGCAACATCAACAATTGAGAATCATCCCCTACCCATTGTTGTCATGATGCTCAATGTTGGCTCATCCCCATCCTCAATCAAATATCATCTTCATCTCCAATCCATAATCATCGTCAATCTAGAGTCATCCATATCCTCAATCTATATCTTCAATTCATAATAATAATCATGCCCAATACAGAATCATCCTCATCCACAATCCAAAACCATCCCAGAATTACCCTCAATCCAGAATAATTCTCAATCCAGGATCATCCATTCAGGATAAACCTCAATCCAGGAACATCCTTATCCCAAATCCGGTATTCTCATCCTCAGTCCATCATCATCCTCATTCCAAATCAAGGATCTTCCGCATCCCCAATCCAGGATCATCATCAGCCCCAAACCAGGATCATCAGCCAAATTCCAAGAGAATCCTCAATCCAGGATCTTCATCATTCCCATCTGCAATTTAGTACGATCCTCAATCCAGGAACCTCCTATTCCACTATCCAGCATTATCCACAATCCAAAATCATCCTCATCCCAAATTCAGAATCATCCTCATCCCAATCCAGGATCATCCTCATTCCAGAATCAGCCTCATTCCCAATCCAGGAGCATCGACAATCAAGAATCACCCTTATACCCTATCATCGTCCCCTATTTATCATTATCCTCATCATCCTCAAGCCAGAATCCTCCAAATCCAGAATCATCTTCATCCTAATATCCTATCATCGTCATCTTATTATCAATTCTGTAAAATGTATTTTACATTAAATAACATTCTGAACTTTTTTGAAAATTTCAGATCCTTTGCTGATACCAAGAATTAGCCTGGACCAACATGCAGGTGTGTACATAAAAGGAGAAGCGGCCACAATGACATGTACCAGTCTCACCAGCAATAACAGTGGCGCATTCACTTTCTACAGAAATAACAAATTGCTGACTCGTACAGACCAAAAGCGGCGGTGGGCCAGACTCCGGATCAATTCCATTTCTGATTGGGACAGAGGATTGTATACTTGTCAGGATTCTAAAATAGTTTCAGGAAGAGAGGTGCTGTCACATCACAGCAACCCTGTTCAATTATCTGTAACAGGTAAATTTTAATTTGCTTCAATATGCACCACCTTTCAGAAAATTAATTCATCCATAGAATTTAGCAATCAATTTAACACTTTCAAAATTTAGCTTTTGTAATGTAATAATACATGTTGTAATGATAAACATGGCTAATTGGATTTTTCATGGGATGGGGGCATCACAGGCTGGACCAGCATTTATTGTCCATCCCTAATTGCCCTAGTGGTTTGCTAGACCTTTCCAGAGTCACATGAAGTTGAGACCAGGTAAGGATGACAATCGTCAGTGGTTTCATGGTCATCATTAGACTTCTAATTCCAGATTTTTATTGCATTTAAATTTCACCATCTGCCATTGTGGAATTTGAACTTGTGTCCCCAGAGTTCCACGCTGGGTCTCTGGAATACTAGTCCAGTAACAGTACCACTACACCACCACCTACCCTGCATATGGGCAGACCATACATACAACAATGTGATACTGCACGACCAGTGGGGTGCACAGCAAGATGGCTGCCTTGCAGGCTGCCGCAATGGCACTCCGTGCCTGGGCGCCCTGTTCACAGGTCCTGTGGGGGGGGGGGGGTACCCTGACCCCACTGCCCATCCCTTTGTCACCCCCGGACCTGGCAAACTACCCCCCCCCCCCCCAAACCGAGCCCTGCCAGCAGCAGGAGCCACAGCCCATGGTCACACCTCTGCGCGTCCTACAACAGCCTGTTTCCCGACATTTAAAACAAATGAAACTCACGATCGGGAATTCTTCCCGGTGGAGGCAGAGCATTGTGGAAGTACCAGAGAATACCGGGTCGGCCCACTAATGATATGAAAACGGCGTTTATTTTACGTAATACATTGACACCACTGTCGAGGCTCCAGAGAATGGCGCTGGCCACGATTTTGGCTTCCTGACTAATTCCCGCCCAATTGCCTTTCCTGTTTCCGGCATTGGCCGACAGAGACTCCTGCTCTCAATTTTGGCTGATAACTAGAAAGTGATATTTGCACCATAGAGGCAACACACCCTCTACTTTGTCTTTTCCTTCCCACTTCTCTTCCGTATTCCAATAACCTCTTTCACCTTATCTACGCAACCCTGGACATAAAGGGGCAATTTAGCTAACCTGCACATCTTTGGACTATGGGAGCACACGGAGGAAACCCACGCAGATATGGGGAGAATGTGCAAACTCCATACAGATAGTCACTCAAGCCGATAATTGGACCCGGGTCCCTGTAACTGTGAAGCACAGTGCTAACCACTCCCACCATGTGCCAACATGAGTTTCACATTTTTAACAATCTTTGGGTAAAGAAATGTTCTAAATTTCCCATTGGATTTCTCAGTTACTGTAGTGATGGCCAGTAGATATACTCTTCTCCACAAGAACAACCCCTCTCTCTGTGTCAACTCCATTAAAATCTTCCAGAACTTTCAAGATTTTTATTAGATCATCCTTCAGCCATCATTTTTTTAAAAATGAGACCCAGCCTATCAATTGTTTTCCTGATATGAATGTCAAAGTATTTTTGTACACCTTTTCTGACCCTCTCTATACCTTACCCTCTATACCTTATTATTAAATGGTGACCAGAACTGCATGGACTGTGGTCTAAACAAAGTTTGAGCCAGGTTAAGCATAATTACCTATTCTTTCATTCTGTTGCTCCAGAAATAAAGCTAGGTGAGTAAAGTGGAATACTAAGCTTGAGGATAGATCAATAGGGAAGCAGTACCAGGCATTTAAGGGGATATTTCAGAATACTCAGAATAAGTACATTCCTGCTGGATATAACTTTTTAAAGGGAGGAGCCACCATCCATGATTAATTAAAGAAGTTAAGGAAAGTATCAAACTTATGGAAAAAAACATATAATTGCACAAAGGTGAATGACAGGTCAGAGTAAGACGAAAGCAACACGGTTACAAGACTCCTCTCCCCGGCATACCTCTGGCAAACCTCCAAGCGATTGAAAACAACTTGGACGAATTTAACGCTAGACTTACCTCTCAGAGGGAAGTAAGAGACTGCTGTGTGCTCTGTTTCACAGAGACATGGCTCACCCCTGACTGTGCCATAGAACCTGAAGGCTTCTCAATTTACCAGGCGGACTGCACCATGTCATCAGGCAAAGCAAAGGCTCAAAGTGTTTGCCTCCTCAACAAGTCCTCCTGGTGCTTGGATGTGGAGACCCTGGTGACCTATTGCTCCCCGGACCTGGAATACTTGACCATGAAGTGCCGCCCATACTATCTTCCACGTGAGTTCACTTCAGCCATTATCACAGGGATCTACATCCCACCTCAGGCAGAAGTGAAGAAGGCTCTGGATGAACAGTTATAAACAACGAAACAGAATACCCGGAGGCCTTGTTCATCGTGGCCGGCGACTTCAACAAGACCAATATTTTTAATAATTGGTCACAACCAGGCTTACATCGCAATGAAGATATGTGAAAAGTCCCTAGTCGCCACATTCCGGCGCCTGCTTGGGTACACGGAGAATTCAGAATGTCCAATTCACCTAACAAGTACGTCTTTTGGGACTTGTAGGCGGAAACCGGAGCACCCGGAGGAAACCCACGCAGACACGGGGAGAACGTCCAGACTCCACATGGACAGTGACCCAAGCCGGGAATCGAACCTGGGACCCCGGAGCCATGAAGCAACAGTGCTTCCATTGTGCTACCCAAAGCCCTTAATATTATGAAACCTCAAAGTGCTCATCCAAGTACTTTTTAAAGATTGCGAGGTTTCCTGCCTCCAACTACCCTCCCAGGCAGTGTACTCCAGATTCCCATTACCCTCTGGGAGATTTCCCACCTCATCAAAATCTCCTGCCATTCACCATAAAATTGTGGATCCTTGTTGTTGACCCTTCATCCAAGGGGAACGGATGCTTTCTTTCCACCCTGTCCTTAACCCTCAATCTTTCTTTTTTGAATATCTTTTTTTTTTAAATGTTGAGTACCCAATTCATTTCTTTCAATTAAGGGGCAATTTTAGCGTGGCCAATCCACCTACCCTGCACATCTTTGGGCTGTGGGTGCAAAACCCACGCAAACAAGGGGAGAATGTGCAACCTGGGACCCCGGAGCCGTGAAGCAACTGTGCTGATCACTGTGCCACCATGATGCCCTTTACCCCTCAATCTTATACACCTCAATCAGATCTCCTCTCCGACTGCTTTGTTCCAAAGAAAACAACCAAAGCTTTTCCGGCCTCTCTTCATAACTAAAATACTCCTTTGCAACATCCTGGTGAATCTCCTCTGCACCCTCTCTAGTGCAGAGCTATAAAAAAAAGTTCCTTTATCCTATTTATTAACCATAGCTAAGTTGGTAGCACTAAAACTTAAGTCACACGGATGTGGGTTTAAGTCTTACACCAGAGATGTGATGCCAAAATCTAGGCTTTTGTATTGTTTTGTATTGTATTGTTTGAGGTTCCAGCTTGATGAGACCTTAAACCAAGGCCTATCGATCCAAGGTGACCAAGACCCCCATAGCACTATTCTGAAGAAATACAGGGAGGTCTTCCCTGGGGAATATAGTTTCTTAATCAACATCAGTGAAACAAATCAACTCATTGTTCCCCAACAGGAAACCATGGCTTAATCGGGAAGGCCAGGTCTGATCCGTTCTGGCCAGGCGATCCTGACCAAATAAGAAATCCAGGTACGACCTCCGCAAAGCCATCCGGGATGCCAAGACACAGTATCAGACCAAGCTAGAGTCACAGATTAGCATTACAGACTCTCAGCAGTTGTGACAAGGTTAAACCATACAGTAGTCTACAGTAGCTCTGACAGCAGCACACCCCTCCCCGATTAACTCAATGCAGTCTATGCTCGGTTCGAGCAGGAAACCAGCAATCCGCTGTTGACTGCCCCTGCAGCCCCGGCCACACCCATACCCACCGTCCCAGCTTCCAAAGTCATACCAGGCTTCCTGAAGGTGAATCCTCAGAAGGCGATGGGTCCGGCCGGGGTCCCCAGTCGTGCACTCAGAGCCTGCGCAGACTAGCTGGCCGATGTGTTCGCGGACATCTTCAACCTGATCCTACTCCACTCCAAGATCCCCACCTGCTTCAAGAAGACCATCATCATACCAGTGCCAAAGAAGAACCAGGCAACGCGCCTCAATGACTACCGTCCGGTGGCCCTGACATCAATTGTAATGAAGTGCTTCGAGAGGTTGGTCTTGAAGCACATCAACTCCATACTCCCAGGATGCCAAGGTCCATTGCAATTCGCATACTGCCACAACCGGTCCACAGCAGACGCCATTTCCCTGGCCCTACACTCATCCCTGGAGCATGTCGACAACAAAGACTCCTACATCAGACTCCTATTTATTGACTACTGCTCCGCCTTCAACACCATAATCCCAGCCAAGCTCGTATCAAAGGTTCAAAACCTAGGACTTGGCTCCTCACTCTGCAACTGCTTGCTCGTCTTTCTGACCCATGGACCACAATCAGTAAGAATAAACAACACCTCCTCCACGATAGTCCTAAATACAGGGGCCCTGCAAGGCTGCGTACTTAGCCCCAACTATACTACTTATGCACACACGACTGCGTGGCAAAATTTGGGTCCGACTCCATGGCAAATAGGATTAAGGTGAATTCTAAAGCTTTTTATTCATAAGAACATAAGAACTAGGAGCAGGAGTAGGCCATCTGGCCCCTCGAGCGTGCTCCGCCATTCAATTAGATCATGGCTGATCTTTTGTGGACTCAGCTCCACTTTCCGGCCCGAACACCATAACCCTTAATCCCTTTATTCTTCACCTTCTTTACCTTAAAAACATGTAATGAAGGAGCCTCAACTGCTTCACTGGGCAAGGAATTCCATAGATTCACAACCCTTTGGGTGAAGAAGTTCCTCCTAAACTCAGTCCTAAATCTACTTCCCCTTATTTTTAGGCTATGTCCCCTAGTTCTGCTGTCACCCGCCAGTGGAAACAACCTACCCGCATCTATCCTATCTATTCCCTTTTATATTTTAAATGTTTCTATAAGATCCCCCTTCATCCTTCTAAATTCCAACGAGTACAGTCCCAGTCTACTCAACCTCTCCTCATAATCCAACCCCTTCAGCTCTGGGATTAACCTAGTGAATCTCCTCTGCACACCCTCCAGCGCCAGTACGTCCTTTCTCAAGTAAGGAGACCAAAACTGAACACAATACTCCAGGTGTGGCTGCACTAACACCTTATACAATTGCAACATAACCTCCCTAATCTTAAACTCCATCCCTCTAGCAATGAAGGACAAAATTCCATTTGCCTTCTTAATCACCTGTTGCACTTGTAAACCAACCTTCTGTGACTCATGCACTAGCACACCCAAGTCTCTCTGAACAGCGGCATGCTTTAATATTTTATGGTTTAAATAATAATCCCGTTTGCTGTTATTCCTACCAAAATGGATAACCTCACATTTGTCAACATTGTATTCCATCTGCCAGACCCTAGCCCATTCACTTAACCTATCCAAATCCCTCTGCAGACTTCCAGTATCCTCTGCACTTTTCGCTTTACCACTCATCTTAGTGTCATCTGCAAACTTGGACACATTGCCCTTGGTCCCCAACTCCAAATCATCTATGTAAATTGCGAACAATTGTGGGCCCAACACAGATCCCTGAGGGACACCACTAGCTACTGATTGCCAACCAGAGAAACACCCATTTATCCCAACTCTTTGCTTTCTATTAATTAACCAATCCTCTATCCATGCTACTACTTTACCCTTAATGCCATGCATCTTTATCTTATGCAGCAACCTTTTGTGTGGCACCTTGTCAAAGGCTTTCTGGAAATCCAGATATACCACATCCATCAGCTCCCCGTTATCTACTGCACTGGTAATGTCCTCAAAAAATTCCACTAAATTAGTTGGGCATGACCTGCCCTTTATGAACCCATGCTGCGTCTGCCCAATGGGACAATTTCTATCCAGATGCCTCGCAATTTCTTCCTTGATGATAGATTCCAGCATCTTCCCTACTACCGAAGTTAAGCTCACTGGCCTATAATTTCCTGCTTTCTGCCTACCTCCTTTTTTAAACAGTTCATATGTAAAAAGCAAGAAGGATGGTGAGGGAAAGGATTGGACCACTTAAGTACAGTGGGGGGAATCTATGTGTTGAGCCAGAGGAAATAGGCGAGGTACTAAATGAGTAGTATCACACCGCAGGCTCAGACTCCGCAGGCAGGAAGGGAATCGGTGACCACCAGACAGAGCAAGAGAGCGAGGCAGGTAGTGCAGAAATCTCATGTGGCCAGTCCCCTGCAGAATAGATATACCATTTTGTATACTGTTGAGGGAAATAGCCTCTCAGGGGAAAACAGCAACAGCCAAACTCGTGGCAACATGGTTGGTTCTGCTGCAGAGGGGAGGGGTAATAAGTGTGCCAATGCAATAGTTATAGGGGATTCAATTGTAAGGAGATTAGACAGACGTTTCTGTGGCCGCAAACCAGACTCCAGGATGACATGTTGCCTCCCTGGTGCTCGGTTCAAGGATGTCTTTGAGCAGGTACAGGACATTCTGGAGGGGGAGGGTGAACAGCCAGTGGTCGTGGCACACATCGATACAAACAACACAGGTTAAAAAAGGGATGAGGTCCTAAAAGCAGAATACAGGAAGTTAGGAAGGAAGTTAAGAAATCGGACCTCGAAGGTAGTGATCTCAGGATTACTACTAGTGCCACGTGCTATTCAGAGTAGAAATGACAGGATATATTGGATGAATATGTGGCTGAAGAAATGGTGTCAGGGGGAGGGTTTCAGATTCCTGGGGCATTGGGACCGGTTCTGGGGGACGTGGGACCTGTACAAACTGGACGGGTTACACCTGGGCAGGTCTGGAACTGATTGTCTATTTGCTAGAGTAGTTGGGAAGAGTTTAAATGAATATGCCGGGGGATGGGTACCTATGCAAAGAGTCAGAGAAAGAATGAGCAAGAACAAAAATAAACGGTAGAAAAGTGAGTAAGAAACGTGATAGGTGGAGAAACCAAGGGCAAAATTCAAACAGGGCAATAAAGAAAAATATTGTGAGCAAGACAAACTATGTGAAAAAGACAAACTTAAAGGCTCTGTGTCTTAATGCACGGAGCATTTACAATAAAGTGGATGAACTAATCACGCAGATAGATACAAATGGGTATGATATAATTGGCATTACGGAGACATGGCTGCAGGGTGACCAGGGATGGGAACTGAATGTCCCAGGGTTTTCGGTATTTAGGAAGGACAGACATAAAAGAAAAGGTGATGGCATGGCACTGCTGGTTAAAGAGGAAATTAACACAGTAGTGAGAAAGGATATTAGCTCTGACAATGTGGAATATGTATGGGTAGAGTTGATAAATACCAAGGGGCAACAAATATTAGTGGGTGTCATGTATCGACCCCCAAACTGCAATGGTGAGTTTGGGAATGGCATTAAACACAATATTAGAGATGCATGTAACAAGGGAATATCGGTGATCATGGGTGCTTTTAATCTTCACAAAAATTGGGCAAATCCAATTAGCCACAATGCCTTAGAAGAGGAATTCCTGGAGTGTATACAGGATGATTTTCTTCAACCAATATGTGAAGGAACCAACCAGAGAGCACGCCATCTTAGACTGGGTACTGTGTAATGAGAAGGGAATCATTGCCAATCTGGCTGTACGAGACCTCTTGGGGATGAGCGACTTTTAACATGCTAGAATTTTGTATCACGATGGAGAGGGAAGTAGTTGATTTGGAGACGAGGGTGCTGAATCTTAATAATGGGAGCTATGAAGATATGAGTCGTGAGTTGGCCTTGATATATTGGCGAGAGTTACTCGAAAGGATGACAGTGGATAGGCAATGGCAAACATTCAAGGAATGCATGGGGGAACAACAGCAACTGTTCATTCCTGTCTGGCACAAAAGCAAAGGGGGTAAGAGGGCCAATCCATGGCTTAGAGAGAGAAATACAGCACAGAACAGGCCCTTCGGCCCACGATGTTGTGCCAAACTTTTATCCTAGGTTAATCATAGAATTTTGCACACTAAGGGCAATTTATCATGGCCAATCCACCCAACCTGCACATCTTTGGACTGTGGGAGGAAACCGGAGCACCCGGAGGAAACCCACGCACACACTGGGAGGATGTGCAGACTCCACACAGACAGTGACCCAAGTCAAAATTGAACTTGGGACCCTGGAGCTGTGAAGCAATTGTGCTATCCACAATGCTACCGTGCTGCCCTTAAGAAGAAATTAATCTACACTCCATATTCTACCCTAATCCATGTACCTATCCAATAGCCGCTTGAAGATCCCTAACATTTCCGACTCAACTACTTCCACAGGCAGTGCATTCCATGCCCCCACTACTCTCTGGGTAAAGAACCTACCTCTGACATCCCCCCTATATCTTCCACCATTTATCTTAAATTTATGTCCCCTTGTAATGGTGTGTTCCACCCGGGGAAAAAGTCTCTGACTGTCTACTCTATCTATTCCCCTAATCATCTTATAAACCTCTATCAAGTCGTCACTCGTCCTTCTCCGTTCTAATGAGAAAAGGCCTAGCACCCTCAACCTTTCCTCGTATGACCTACTCTCCATTCCAGGCAACATCCTGGAAAATCTCCTTTGCACCTTTTCCAAAGCTTCCACATCCTTCCTAAAATGAGGTGACCAGAACTGCACACTACTCCAAATGTGGCCTGACCAAGGTTTTGTACAGCTGCATCATCACCTCACGACTCTTAAATTCAATCCCTCTGCTAATGAACGCTAGCACACCATAGGCCTTCTTCACAGCTCTATCCACTTGAGTGGCAACTTTCAAACATCTATGAACATAGACCCCAAGATCTCTCTGCTCCTCCACATTGCCAAGAACCCTACCGTTAACCCTGTATTCCGCATTCATATTTGTCCTTCCAAAATGGACAACCTCACACTTGTCAGGGTTAAACTCCATCTGCCACTTCTCAGCCCAGCTCTGCATCCTATCTATGTCTCTTTGAAGCCGACAACAGCCCTCCTCACTATCCACAACTCCACCAATCTTCGTATCATCTGCAAATTTACTGACCCACCCTTCAACTCCCTCATCCAAGTTCTTAATGAAAATCACAAACAGCAGAGGACCCAGAACTGATCCCTGTGGTATGCCACTGGTAACTGGGCTCCAGGCTGAATATTTGCCATCCACCACCACTCTCTGTCTTCTATTGGTTAGCCAGTTCATTATCCAACTGGCCAAATTTCCCACTATCCCATGCCTCCTTACTTTCTGCATAAGCCTACCATGGGGAACCTTATCAAATGCCTTACTAAAATCCATGTACACCACATCCACTGCTTTACCTTCATCCACATGCTTGGTCACCTCAAAGAAGTCAATAAGACTTGTAATGCAAGACCTACCCCTCACAAATCCGTGCTGACTATCCCTAATCAAGCAGTGTCTTTCCAGATGCTCAGAAATACTAGCCCTCAGTACCCTTTCCATTACTTTGCCTACCACCGAAGTAAGACTAACTGGCCTGTAATTCCCAGGGTTATCCCGATTCCCTTTTTTGAACAGGGGCACGACATTCGCCACTCTCCAATCCTCTGGTACCACCCCTGTTGACAGCGAGGATGAAAAGATCATCGCCAACGGCTCTGCAATTTCATTTCTTGCCTCCCATAGAATCCTTGGATATATCCCGTCAGGCCCGGGGGACTTGTCTAACCTCAAGTTTTTCAAAATGCCCAACACATCTTCCTTCCTAACAAGTATCTCCTCGAGCTTACCAGTCTGTTTCACACTGTCCTCTCCAACAATATGGCCCCTCTCGTTTGTAAATACTGAAGAAAAATACTTGTTCAAGACCTCTCCTATCTCTTCAGACTCAATACACAACCTCCCGCTACTGTCCTTGATTGGACCTACCCTCGCTCTAGTCATTCTCATATTTCTCACATATGTGTAAAAGGCCTTGGGGTTTTCCTTGATCCTACCCACCAAAGATTTTCATGCCCTCTCTTAGCTCTCCTAATCCCTTTCTTCAGTTCCCTCCTGGCTATCTTGTATCCCTCCAGCGCCCTGTCTGCACCTTGTTTCCTCAGCCTTACATAAGTCTCCTTCTTCCTCTTAACAAGACATTCAACCTCTCTAGTCAACCATGGTTCCCTCATTCGACCATCTCTTCCCTGCCTGACAGGGATATACATATCAAAAACACGCAGTACCTGTTCCTTGAACAAGTTCCACATTTCACTTGTGTCCTTCCCTGACAGCCTATGTTCCCAACTTATGCACTTCAGTTCTTGTCTGACAGCATTGTATTTACCCTTCCCCCAATTGTAAACCTTGCCCTGTTGCACACACCTATCCCTCTCCATTACTAAAGTGAAAGACACAGAATTGTGGTCACTACCTCCAAAATGCTCCCCCACTAACAAATCTATCACCTGCCCTGGTTCATTACCAAGTACCAAATCCAATATGGTCTCCCCTCTGGTCGGACAATCTACATACTGTGTTAGAAAAGCTTCCTGGACACACTGCACAAACACTACCCCATCCAAACTATTTGATCTAAAGAGTTTCCACTCAAAGTTTGGGAAGTTGAAGTCACCCATGACTACTACCCTGTGACTTCTGCAGCTTTCCAAAATCTGTTTCCCAATCTGTTCCTCCATATCTCTGCTGCTATTGGGGGGCCTATAGAAAACTCCCAACAAGGTGACTGCTCCTTTCCTATTTCTGACTTCAACCCATATTACCTCAGTAGGCAGATCTCCCTCAAACTGCCTTTCTGCAGCTGTTATACTATCTCTAATTAACAATGCCACCCCCCCCCCCCCCCCCCCCACCTCTTTTACCATCCTCCCTAATCTTGTTGAAACATCTATAGCCAGGGACCTCCAACAACCATTTCTGCCCCTCTTCTATCCAAGTTTCCGTGATGGCCACCACATCGTAGTCCCAAGTACCGATCAATGCCTTAAGTTCGCCCACCTTATTCCTGATGCTTCTTGCATTGAAGTATACACACTTCAACCCATCTCCTTGCCTGCAAGTACTCTCCTTTGTCATTGTTACCTTCCCCACTGCATCACTACGTGCTTTGGCATCCTGAATATCGGCTTCCTTAGTTGCTGGACTACAAATCCGGTTCCCATTCCCCTGCCAAATTAGTTTAAACCCTCCCGAAGACTACTAGAAAACCTCCCCCCCCCCCCCCCCCCCCCCAGGATAATGGTGCCCCTCCGGTTCAGATGCAACCCGTCCTGCTTGTACAGGTCCCACCTTCCCCAGAATGCGCTATAATTTTCCAAATACCTGAAGCCCTCCCTCCTACACCATTCCTGCAGCCACGTGTTCAACTGCACTCTCTCCCTATTCCTAGCCTCGCTATCACGTGGCACAGGCAACAAACCAGAGATGACAACTCTGTCTGTCCTGGCCTTTAACTTCCAGCCTAACTCCCTAAACTTGTTTATTACCTCCACACCCCTTGTCCTACCTACGTCGTTGATACCAATGTGCACCACGACTTCTGGCTTCTCACCCTCCCCCTTCAGGATCCTGAAGACACGATCCGAGACATCCCTGGCACCCGGGAGGCAACATACCTTTCGGGAGTCTCGCTCGCGACCACAGAATCTCCTATCTATTCCCCTAACCATTGAATCTCCTATTACTGTTGCTTTTCTATGCTTCCCCCCTTCCCTTCTGAGCCCCAGAGCCAGACTCAGTGCCAGAGACCCGACCGCTAGGGCCTTCCCCCGGTAGGTCATCCCCCCCCAACAGCATCCAAAACGGTATACTTGTTTTGAAGGGGAACGGCCACGAGGGATGCCTGCACTGTCTGCCTGTTAGTTTTATTTCCCCTGACTGTAACCCAGCTACTCTTGTCCAGTACCTTGGGTGTGGCTACCTCCCTGTATCTCTTCTTGATAACCCCCTCTGCCCCTTGATGATCTGACGTTCATCCAGCTCCAGTTCCCTAACACGGTCTCTGAGGAGCTGGATTTCGGTGCACTTCCCGCAGGTACAGTCAGCGGGGACAGTCAGTGGTATCCCTCACCACCCACATCCTACAGGAGGAGCATGCAACTGCCCTACCCTCCATCCCCTCTTACTTTACAGAATTTGCTGCCCCGTAGACCAACTGGACCTCCGCACTCCGACTCTGCTTCCAGTCAGCTGTACTCTAAACTCCTGGCTCCCTTCACGCTCTTTGATAAATATAGGAAATGAAATGTAAGGAGCACCTTACTCCGTCCTCACCTAACTCCCTCAATCACCAAACTCTCACTGTAGCATTCGAATGCAACCAGTTCAGCACTCCCTCAGTCACCAAACTCTCACTGTAGCACTCAAATGCAACAAGCTCAGCACTCCCTCAGTCACCAAACTCTCACTGTAGCACTCAAATGCAACAAGCTCAGCATTTCCTTACTAAGGAAATTAGAAATAGTATCTGACCCAAGGAAAAAGCATACAGATTGGCCAAGAAAAATAATAGGTCTGAGGATAGGGAGCAGTTTAGAATTCAGCAACGAAGGACGAAGGGTAAATTGATTAAGACGGGTAAAGTACAGTACGAAAGGAAGCTTGTAGGGAACATAAAGACTGACACTAAGAGTTTCGGTAGATATGTGAAGAGAATGCGATTGGTAAAGAGAAATGTAGGTGAAGGAGTAGTGCCCCGAAAGCTAGTTATTCAAAACAAACCTGTTGGACTTTAACCTGGTGTTGGAAGACACCTTACTGTGCTCACCCCAGTCCAATACTGGCATCTCCACATCATAACATTAGTAGAGAAATGGTGCTGGCAAAATTGATGGGATTGAATGCGGATAAATCCCCAGGGCCTGAGAATCTGCATCCCAGAGTGCTTAAGGAAGTGGCTCTGGAAATAGTGGATGCATTGGTGACCATCTTCCAGGATTCTACATACTCTGGAACTGTCCCTGCAGATTGGCGGGTAGCTCATGTCACTCTGAAAAATGGAGGTAGCGAGAAAGTGGGAATTATAGACCAATAAGCCGAACATCGGTAGTGGAGAAAATGCTTGAATCCATTATCAAGGGCTTTATAGCAGAACATTTAGAAAGTAGTGGCAGGATCAGTCAGTCAGCACGGATTTTTGAAGGGAAAACTATGCTTGGAATTCTTTGAAGATGTAACCAGTATAGTTGACAAAGGGGAGCCAGTCGATGTGGTATATTTATACTTTCAGAAGGCCTTTGACAAAGTTCCGCATAAGACATTATTGTGCAAAAATTAAAGCGCATGGGATTGGGAGAAATATATTGAGGTGGATAGAAAACTGGTTGGCAGAGAGGAAACAAAGGGGAGGGATTAATGGGTCCTTTTGAAATTGGCAGGCAGTAACTAGTCGGGTACCACAGGGATCAGCGCTGGGACCCCAGCTATTCACAATATATATTAATGATATGAATGAGGGAACAAAATGTAACATCTCAAAGTTTGCAAATGATACCAAGTTAGGTGGGAGGGTGAATTGTAACGCAAACTGTTTGGAGCGGGACCTGGGTGTCCTTGTGCACCGGTAGCTGAAGGTAAGCATGCAGGTGCAGCAGGTGGTAAAGGCTAATGGTATGTTGGCTTTCATTGCGAGAGGTTTCGAGTATAGAAACAGGGATATGTTGCTGCAATTATACAGGGCCTTAGTGATGCCACACCTGGAGTATTGTGTGCAGTTCTGGTCTCCTTCTCTTGAGGAAGGATGTTCTTGCTCTCGAGGGCGTGCAGCGAAGGTTTACCAGACTGATTCCAGGGATGGCGAGACTGTCATATGAGAAGAGATTGACTAGATTGGGATTATTCTCGCTGGAGTTCAGAAGAACGAGGGGGGATCTCATTGAGACTTATGAAATTTTAATGGGACTAGACAGGGTAGATGCAGGGAAGATGTTACCAATGATGGGTTTGTCCAGAACCAGAGTCACAGTCTGAGGATTCAGGGTAAACCATTTTGGGCATAGATAAGGAGACATTTCTTCACCCAAAGAGTGGTGAACCTGTGGAATTCATTACCACAGGAAATAGTTGATGCTAAAACTGAATATATTCAAGAGGTGGCTAGGTGTTGCAGTTGGGGAGAATGGGATCAAAGGCTATGGGGAGAAAGCAGGATTAGGCTATTGAGTTAGATGATCAGCCATGATCGTGATGAATGGCGGATCAGGTTCGAAGGGCCAAAAGGCCTCCACCTGCTCCAATCTTTCATGTATCTATCAACTTTGCATCAGTGTTCACCAAAGAAAGGGACTTTGTGGAAGATGATTCTTGCATAATCTCTCCCTCACTGTTAACAAAATGAAGGCAATTGTCATCGACTTCAGGAAGTGTAGAGGAGAACATGCCCCTATCTACATCAATGAGAACGAAGAAAGGGTCGAGAGCTTAAAGTTTTTAGGTGTCCAGATTACCAACAACCTGTCCTGATCCCCCCATGCCGCCACTATAGTTAAGAAAGCCTGCCAACGACTCTACTTTCTCAGAAGACTAAGGAAGTTTGGCATGTTAGCTACGACTCTCTACAACTTTTATAGCATTCTTTCTGGTTGTATCATAGCTTGGTATGGTTCCTGCTCTGC
This sequence comes from Scyliorhinus canicula, assembly GCF_902713615.1. Classification (NCBI taxonomy): domain Eukaryota; kingdom Metazoa; phylum Chordata; class Chondrichthyes; order Carcharhiniformes; family Scyliorhinidae; genus Scyliorhinus; species Scyliorhinus canicula. The sequence continues at coordinate 55,737,886 of NC_052164.1, forward strand.
CCAAAACCGCAGGCAACTACAAAAGGGTGTGAGCAAAGAGCAGGGATTAAGGGGTACCACAGGCAGTAGCTAGCGGGGTACCACAGGCAGTAGCTAGCGGGGTACCACAGGCAGTAGCTAGCGGGGTACCACAGGGATCAGTGCAGTGTAGCCCAGTCCATCCCGCAAACCAGCCTCCCATCCATTGACTGTCTGTAATTCCTGCTGCCTCAGAAAGGCAACCAGCATAATTAAGCACCCCGGGACATACTCTCTTCCACCTTCTTTCACCAGGAAAAATATACCGGGGGATGGGGGGGGGGGGGGGGCTGCCAGTCCAAAGATGTGCGGGTTAGGTGGATTGGCTATGCTAAATTGCCCTTAGTGTCCTAAAAAATAAGGTTAATGGGGGGGGGGGGGGTTGTTGGGTTACTGGTATAGGGTGGATACGTTGACTTGAGTGGGGTGATCATTGCTCGGCACAACATCGAGGGCCAAAGGGCCTGTTCTGTGCTGTACTGTTCTATGTTCTATGTTCTATACAAAAGTTTGACGTCATGTGCCAAGCGACTCAAGAACAGCTTCTTCCCTACTGTCGTCAGACTTTTGAATGGACCTACCTTGTATTAAGTTGATCTTGTCTCGACATCCTAGCTATGGCTGTAACATTACATTCCGTAGACTCTCCTTCCTTCCCTGTATGCAACTTGCATTGTTTGTATAGCATGCAAGAAACAATACTTCTCACTGTATACCAACACGTGACAATAATAAATCAAATCATAACAAATCAAAAAATTGTGAAGCTGGCGTGCTGGCTGTTGTGATGGCATGAGGATGTAGGAGTTGGCGTGGGAGGGCTGCTGGCTCTCGTAACGGACACTGGCTGTGGTTTCTGCCGGGGGATATGGGGGGAGGAGAGGTGAAGGGGGGGGGGAAGGACAGGTCGAGCAGCCGGGGAGCCCCCATCATGACAGGGTGATGCTCATGCAAAGGGTGCCATTACGGTGGCCATCTTGTGGGTACCCACCCCGGTCCCTGGATGAACGCAGGGTTAACGTCCATATGGGTGGATGCCGACACCCTGCCCGGCCACCCCATCCAATCGCTGACACCCACCGGGGGACTACCCAGGGTCACACTGATGGCAGCCCCCAGTGAGGGCAGGGCAGGGACGGGCGCCGACGGGGCGGGGGTGGGGGACATGCGTGGCCGGGGTGAGCGGTGTCAACCGGGGCCACCATGTAGCCCATGGTACCTGGCTGTGCACGGGTGTAGGCGCCCTGGTAACACTGTGTCCCCTCAGCCCTGCAAATGATAATGTTTGGAAACCATCGATCAATGCTGACCACCATGGCAGCGTGACGCAGGTGGCTCAGAGAGGCGGTGGAGGCCGCAGCAGAGGAGCGGGCTGAAGAGTGGCATGTGCCAGCCACTCAGGCTGGAGGGCCGCCTGCCCGACAGGCCGAGGAGGAACGGGACAAGGGGGAGTAGGTTGTGGTGCCAAGGAGGCACCTGATGAGGCCCCCTGTGTTCCGGCGCCGCATGTCCTTCCAGGAACCCCTGGACTGGGTATCGTAGAGGAAATGGCGGAAGAGCTGGGAAATTGTTGCTCATATCTGCCATATGATGGCTCACCTGTCACTGCGTGGGGCAGGGGAAGGACACCCGCTACCGGTGGCCGTCAAGGTGACGGTCGGCCACAACTTCTACGTCACGGGGTCATTCCAGTCGCCGAGTGGGGACCTGTCCGGGGTCTCCCAGGCATTGGTGCACAGGTGCATCCGCACTGTCACGGACATACTGTATGCCCTTCCGGACCGGTAAATTCAGTTTACCGCCCCAACCAGGATGCCCGGGCAGCGGGGTTCGCTGCCATTGCCAGGATGCCCCAGGTCCAGGGGATCATCGATTGGGGTGCATGTCGCCCTCAGGGCACCGGCTGATGAGAGGCCAATGTTCACAAACAGGAAGGGTGACCACCAGATAAAGATCCTGCACGTCTGCACCCGGTACCCGGGCAGTATACATGCCTCCTTTATACTGGCACAATCATTCATATTCGGCATATTCGAGGGACACCCCCACCCAGCTGCGGGGCTGGTTGCTGGGAGACAGGGGGTTGCGGTCGTGGCTGTTGACGCCTATATGGAGGCCACAGACCAAAGCGGAGAACTCACCCTGGCTGCCGAGGCGGTCGTAAGCTTCTTTTGCAACAGGCCTGGCCACTGGCCCGACGGCGCTGACGGCATCGATCACCTCCGCCCAGGCACGGCGAGCGATGGCGGCTGCTTTCCTGCGTCCCGGCCCGAGGTACAACAGTAGCCTTCTCTCCTCCATAGCCTCTAGGAGGGTGTCCAACTCGCTGTCCCTAAATTGCTGCTCATCTGGCGGCCGTCTTGCCTGCGATGCTGAGTGTGGGGGGGAGAATGTTTATCAGCAGCCGCGGCATCGCGTCAATGATGCAACCCGTGTATCGGCAGCTGCTCCCTTGGGCGCTTCCTGTTGTGCCTGTGCTAGCCCCTTGTGGGCCATCGAATTGCTGGAAGCCCGATGACTGCTGACGTAAAACTCCCCCATTTTCACGATGGCGTCAACACTTTGCCTCATTATCGGAGAATCCAGCCCCCACCTAGAATACTGTGTGCAATTTTGGTCACCTTATTAAAGGAAGGAGGAGGTTCAGAGGAGGTTTCCTCGGTTGATACCTGGAATGAGTACCTTATGAGGATACGTAAGTTTTCACTGGAGTTCAGAAGAGTGAGGGATGATTTGATTGGAGTGCATAATATTCAGAATGATATTGACAAGGGGGATGTGGAAAGAATGTTTCCTCCTGTGGGTGAGTCCAGATTAGGGGGCACTGTTTTAAAGTTAACGCTCACTCTGAAAGGACAGAGATGAAGAGAAATTAATTATCTCAGAGAATTGAGAGACTTTGGAACACTCTGCATCAGAAGGCGGTGGAGGCAGGGGTCACTGAATATTTTAATGGCAGAGGGAGATAGATAGGGAAGATGTAAAGTTTGACAAGGGGATCAAAGCTAATCGAGCATAGATGAGAAATGTAGGCCATGATTCTCCGAGCCCACGTGCTGCAATCGCACCCGGCGAAGGGACGCAGAATGAGGCGTCGGACCCGCAACGCCTTCGCGCAATTCTCCGGCGGCCGGAGAATCTCCGCCAGCCGAGCATGCGCGGTCGACGCGGCGCCAGTAGGCTGTTGAAAGAGGCCCCTGCGGCATCTCCGCGGTCAACCGGTCGAGCGGTGGCTATCCTGGTTGGGGGGGGGGGGGGATCAGTCTCGGAGTAGGGGGGCCTTCACGACGGCCAGGCCCACAATCGGGGGCCACCGATCGGCGGGCGTGCGTGATCTGCGGGGGGCCTACCTTCTTCCGCATTGGCCCGCTGTGTGGTTCCGGCACGTCGCGCGGGGCCGGCGCCACCGCTTGAAGTGCAGGGCTCTGATATCGGCAGCAGGAGCTGTGCGGCGCACGCCGGGGCACTGCAAGCCCCCTTAAAGTCGGAGAATCGGACTTTAGAAAAAAGTCCAGAGTGATTCACGTACGGTTTCTGGCGGGTGTGGGGACATAGCCCCCATTGAGGGGCTGTTTAGCACAGGGCTAAATCGCTGGCTTTGAAAGCAGACCAAGCAGGCCAGCAGCACGGTTCGATTCCCGTACCAGCCTCCCCGAACAGGCGCCTGAATGTTGCGACTAGGGGCTTTTCACAGTAACTTCATTGAAGCCTACTCGTGACAATAAGCGATTTTCATTTCATTTCATTATTGGAGAATCCCAGCAGAAGTCTTCAACAAAAACTGATTTAGCACACTGGGCTAAATCGCTGGCTTTTAAAGCAGACCAAGGCAGGCCAGCAGCACAGTTCAATTCCCGTACTAGCCTCCCAGAACAGGTGCCGGAATGTGGCGACTAGGGGCTTTTCACAGTAACTTCATTGAAGCCTACTTGTGACAATAAGCGATTTTCATTTTTCAAACAGATCAGCCAAGATTATATTGAATGTGGAGCAGGCTCGAGGGTCTGAATGGTCCACTGTTGCTCCGAATTTATGTGTTTGTTTATTCGTAAAATGTATTGCTTGGTTTGATTTTTTTATTGTGCAATTTACTGTTTAGTTTATTTGTGTTTTGGAGATTTATTTGTTCCTGTACCCAAAGAAGGCTTGCAACATCTATATGATAGGCGATATTTCTATTCTTCTGACTAAAATGTGTTTTCTTGGATTTATGTGTGTTGTACTTTGTCAATTCTGTGCCCGTTTGTTGCAGTCCTTCTCAGTATTGACTTCACCCTCTACCTAACTGTGGTGTCATCAACACAGTTAGAAATTACATTTTTGATTCTAAAATCCAAATATTTAGTTTAAATTACGAACAGCGTTCCAGCACACTGACCCTTACAGAACATCCCACCTTCTGCCATTCTGAATAACCATTCTGCTTTCCTGCAGCAATCTGTTCTGCAAATTCTCCTCTTTCTGTGGTTTTATTCATCAGCCGAGTATGCATAGAATCCCTACAGTTCAGAAGGTGGCCATTCCGCCCATCGACCTTCCAAAAGAGAAGTCTATCTAACCTCACTACCGTTTTACCCCTGTAACACAGTAACCCCACCTACCCGTCACACACTAAGGAACCAATCCACCTAACCTGCACATTTTTGGATTTTGGGGGAAACCGGAGAACACAGCACAGGGAGAATGTGCAAACAGCACATAGACAGACACACGAGGAGGGAATCAAACTCTGGCATTGAGAGGGAGCAGTACTAACCGCTGTGCCACCATGCCACCCAACTTATATTATAGTAGGTCTTTTTAAAATCTGGATAAATCACAGCTGTTGCCTTATCAATCTCTACTCTCTCTGTAACCCCCTCAACAAATTCAATCATTTGAAGCAATATTTTTGCTTCTGACTGATATTTCCATTCTTCAAGATTTGGAAAATCTTCACTCAATTATTGCAGCAGAAGTGGGACTTGCAAGTTTCTTAATTTCTTTTTACCCGTTCCCCACAGTTTATCTGTCGATTAAAACACATTTTGGAAATATCAGCCGAATTGCATTGTTTTGTGTTTCACATGTTTGCAGAATGATGGAATCTCAGTCGTTGATGCGAATACTTCTATTCAAACAGTGGAATTACATTGAGGTCCAATCGTCAAATGAACCATTAATTTCTAGACATACTTAACTGTCATTTATTTGACCACAGATCCGCTCAGAAAGCCGACCTTACGCCTTGATCAATACAGTTTGGTGTATTTAAAAGGAGCAACGGTCACAATGAATTGCACCATGACGGGAGGATATCTCGGTGAAGTTTTCTATTTTTATAGAGATGGCCGAATGCTGTCGTCCAGTGAAATTGACACAAAACACAATATTGGAACATTCACAGTCAGCGGTACAAGCGAAGAAGGGAGTTACCAATGTCGATATGGAGCATCTGTGAATAGTAGATGGTTATGGTCCCAGCTCAGTGAGGGCCTGTTAATAACTACAGCAGGTATGGTGGCAGAGCTCATCAATATGTCTTTTCAATGTACAGTGATGTGGAGATGCCGGCGTTGGACTGGGGTGAGCACAAAACATATCCAGACAAAGTCAAAGATGCAAGATGATACTTTGAATGCGAGTCCTTGCAGGTAAATAAGTCTTTACAGATCCAGAGAGAAGGGTATCCCAGGTTAAAGAGATGTGAATTGTCTCAAGCCAGGACAGTTGGCAGGATTTCGCAATCCCAGGCCAGATAGTGGGGGGTGAATGTAATGCGGCATGAATCCTAGGTCCTGGTTGAGGCTGTACTCATGTGTGCGGAACTTAGCTATGCGTTTCTGCTCAGCGATTCTACGTTGTTGGGCATCCTGAAGGCCACCTCAGAGAACCCTTGCCCAAAGATCAGAGGCTGAATGCCCTTGACTGCTGAAGTGTTCCCCGATTGGAAGGGGAACACTCTGATCTCCGGGCAAGCGTTCTTCAAGGCAGCCTTCAGGACGCACGACAATGCAGAATCGACGAGCAGGAATTTATAGCCAAGTTCCGCACACATGAGTGTGGCCTCAACCGGGACCTTTTATTCATGTCGCATTACATTCACCAACCCCCCATATGGCCTGGGCTTGCAAATCCTGCCAACTGTCCTGGCTCTTTAACCTCGGATTGCCCCTCTCTCTGGATCTGTAAAGATTTAATTACCTGCACAGACTCGCATTCAAAGTATCGTCTTGCATATTTGACTTTGTCTATATATATGTTCCTGGAACCTACCTCTTCATTCACCTGAGAAAGAAGCAGTGCTCCGAAAGCTCGTGTTTGAAACAAACCTGTTGGACTTTAACCTGGTGTTGAAAGACTTCTTACAATGTACAGTGAAATGTAACCGATTTATTTTTTTCACAGTTCTCAACTATTGGCAGGTCCCTGTAACAAACAGGATAAAAGCAAAACCTTGGAATCTGAAATAAAAACCAAAAATGTTAACTTGTGTTTCACCCTCCACAGATGCTGCCAGACATGTTAGTCGGGATTCTCCATTTGAGAGACTTAAGGGTGGGATTTTCCGTCGGTGGAATCCTCCGCTTCACCAGCAACGCACTCACACCTGTGGATTTCCTGACAGCGTGGGGTGACCATGGTCTGCCGGATCCTGCTGTTGGCCAGAAAAAAGGCCTTGCGGGACGGAGAATCCCACCTTAAGTTTTGACGCCGGGACTGAATCAGTGGACTTCAATAACAAAAACACTTGTGCTTTATCCGGAGCAATTCAGGTCCTGTTAGTGGGTTAGCACCAGTGCCACTCAGAACTCATGCAATTCCAAAGCATGCTGACCCCGATAAAAGTCAAGATGGTGGCACTGGTTGAACTGGAGCACGCCCATCACATTGATGGGTCCTCTGGGGCCAGAGGGTACCTAGTGGGGAGGCCTGGGTGGGCACCCATATGACGTGTGGCATTAAGTTGCCAGTGGACAGTCAGCGGCGAGCCCAGCAACATGGCTAACTTGCAGGCTGTGGTAATGCCAATCCATGCCCGGCCACCTCAACCCCATGGCCTCCTCCCAGCTACTCCCCCTGACCCTGGCAGGTGCCCCCCCCCCCCCCCCCCCCCCCCCCGGCCAGCGGCATAACTGTCAATACACTAGCTATGTCGGACAGAGAGTTTGTACCCCCTCCCATACCCTCAGCAACAAGTGAAACTTGCCGTTGGTAATTCCTCCTAGCGGAGCATCGCCCGTTAATGACATGCCAAAGGCCTTTACTATACAATTTGCATGCCCATGCCGGCATGCGGCATAGAACACATTCACGCCGCTGTCAAGGGACCGAAGCATGGCATTCCATTTGCTGCGGTGCCAACCGCGATTTTCAGCTGACGCAGAATTCTCCACCCAATCCTATTTCCCGATTCTGGCTTTGGTGATAGAAAATCCCGCCCATTGAGGTTTTCCAGCATTTTCTGTTTTTATTCCGGTAATAACTAATTTGGCTCACACCAGCATTTCTACTGATTCTACTGATTGGTCGTTTTAACTTTTATCCACTCTCTGAACATTTAAAATATACCTTTGTTTGTGAATGTTCACATTAAGTACTTGCTTCAGATACTTTGGGACCTCCAATATCTTTAGATATGTTGTGCTATAGAAATAAATTCTATTGTGTTCACTTTGTTGGGACTGTTCTCCGTTTGCCGACACCAAAATCACGAAATGCAGTTGGGCGGAGAATAGGTTTTGATGCAAAAATCGTGCCAGGCGCTTATTTGATGCCAAATCGCGTTTCTCCATCACCTTGACAGCGGCATCAATGTATTCCGTACAGCAAACACCATTTGCATATAATTAGCGGGCCTGACCTGGTATTCCCCGGTGCCTCCACAATTCTCCTCCTCCGATGCTTTTGTAAAATCATTAAACCAGCGTCTGATGAAGGAGTGAGAGAGGAGGTACGACAGACTGTGGGCTGCCGGGTCGGACACTGGCCGGGTTGGCTGTGGAGAGGATACGAGGGAAACAGAAAACGACAGTGTTAGACAGTTGGACGCATGCAGCCCAGGGCATAGTGGCCGGTATGTGTGTTGGCATGTCGGGCAGGGTGAAGGTTCCGCTGCCCTCTGGGTGGGGAGGGGGGTAGAGTTACGTAAGGCACGGTGCTGCCCACTTACCCTGGCCACCCTGAGGAGGTTATGCAGTTTTTTCAGCCATTGATGTCTGGTCCGGACAGTGTTGTTGATGACGTTGACCGCTTCTGCCACCTGCGCCCAGGCACAACCAATGGCGGCAGCTGACAGCGTCCTTGCTGGGCCGGGGTACAGGATCACCCTCCTCTCCTCCACAGAACAATAGGGTCTCTAGTTCCGCATCGGTAAAGCACGGGGCTGCTCTTCTTGCTGCCATTTTGTTGGCTGGGATGGTGTGTGTGGGGAGTGCAGTTCCAACGTGTCAGACTCCTGCGTGTTAATCGTTGAACTGGCAAATCCGGTACCGTTTCTCTTTGGGATCGAACCATGGGTCGGATTCTCCATTGGCCGACACCGGAATTGAGAAAAGCAATTGGGTGGGGAATCACGCATGAAACGAAAATCATGGCTGACAGAATACCATGCTCCAGTGCCTCGACAGCAGTGTCAATGCATTCTACTTTGCATGTACATTAAATGGCGTTGGCATATCATTAGCAAGCCTGACCAGTATTCTACAGGGCCTCCGCGATGCTCAGCCTCTGCCAGGATGATGAGTTTCACTTGTGGTTTTAAAAATTGGGAAATTGGCGCCATGGCTGAGGAGGGAGAGGAAATAGGACATGCAGAGGCGGTACCGTCGGCTGCCGGTCCTGTCGCTATCCGGGCTGGCTGAGGAGGCATCTGCCAGGCCCATGAGGGAGAAGGGGTGATCAAGGGATGGGTTGTGGGGGTTAAGGGATGGGCCGTGGGGTCAGGGTAACCCCACATGGTACACGGGACTGAGGTGTCAGGCACGGACTGCCATTGCTGCAAGGCAGCCATCTTGCTGCGCACCCCACTGATTGCCCTCTATGACCTGGGGTTGTGCAAAGTGATTCCAGCCATATGGATGCCCCTACCCTCACCCCCACCCTCCATCCCAAGGACCCCGGCACTCCACTCCGCCACCACACCATCAACGCCCCCCCCCCCCCCCAAACAAAAAGCCATTAACTGCCAACAGGACATCACATGGCCCACAGAAGGGCAAAGCCCACAGCAGCCCCAACAGGAGGATGCCGGCTGATGGGTAGCGCCAGCCACTGGTACCTGTCAGCAGGGTGACAGGGCCAGGTACTGACGGGGCCAGAAGTGCAGTGGGGAGGACAGAGTGCTGGAGGACTGGCCAAGTTAGCAATGGGGAGGGGGAGATTGCAGCGGGCCAAGGCCACTCTGCAGCCTGGTGGACTGGTTGGCACAGGGTTACGCATCATGCGAGGGGGAATTTCACCCCCTGCAGACAATGGGTATCGGGATCCAACCAGGAATGGCGCACTTCATCCTGGCCACCGCAGCTTGGGGGATGCACTGAGGTTGTACGAGCAGGAGCTGCTCGAGGAGGACCCTACAGCAGCAGGCCCTGCCTCAAAGGAACAGGAGCCAGCCGGTTAACAGGCCAATGAGGCGGTGGGAAGGAGGCGTCGCCTCAGGTCTCGTCTGTCCGGCAGCGCCTGTCATTCAAGGGCCTTCCGGACTGGTCATACCGTCGAAGAGTCTGGCTGAGCAGGGGGATCGTACAACATGCTTGCCGGATCATGGTGCATCTGGTACCATGGGGGTGTGTGGGAGGTCATCTGAACACAGGGTCCTTTGGGGCGCCAAGTGGGGAACTGACTGGGATCTCTGACACCTCAGTGCACAGGTGCATCCACGCCATAACAGAGGTCATTTATGCCCGGTCGGCACAATATATCAAATTCAATGTAGACCAAGCCCACGAGGATGCCCGGGCACCAGGGTTCACCGTCATCCACAAGATGCCTCCGGTCCAGCGGGTAATCGATGGGATGCATCCCGCCCTATGAGCATGGCACATGAAAGGCCAGTCTTCACAAACCGAAAGGGGTTCCACTCCATAAACGTGCAGCTGTTTTGTGATCTGCACATCATGCACGCCTGCACCCGATACCCGGACAGTGCGCACAACTCCTCCATCCTGACACATTCGACAGTTTCTGACATCTTTGAGTCGCACACCCAGGTAAGGGATTGGCTCCTGGGTGACAGGGGTTATCCACTGTGGTCGTGGCTGATGATGCCTATCCAGAGACCACGGACTGACGTGCAGACCTGCAACAACGATGCCCCTACAGCGACCAGGGTCGTGATCGAGTGGTGCATTGGCACCTTGAAGTAGCACTTCAGGTGCCTGGACTACTCTGGAGGGATCCTCCAGTATAGTCACACGGGATCAGAGGTGAGCTGGCAAGTTGGATACAGAACAGGCTAGGTCATAGAATTAGAATTAGAACAGCACAGAACAGGCCCTTCGGCCCTCAATGTTGTGCCAAGCAATGATCACCCTACTCAAGCCCACGTATCCACCCTATACCAGTAACCCAACAACCCCCATTAACATTATTTTTTTAGGACACTAAGGGCAATTTAGCCTGGCCAATCCACCTAACCCGCACATCTTTGGGGTAGCAGTGGAAGGGTGCTTTTCTGATGGAGGGCGGTGATGTTCGCAGCAATCGGTGCTGGGACCTTCGCTATTTTGTAGTATATATAAATTATTTGAGGAAAATGTAACTGGGCGCATGAGTAAGTTTTACCACCGGGGTGCAAGCGGAGCTAAAACCCGAGGCCCCCCCCGCCACCTGCTGCTGCCAGTCTTGGAGGCCCACTCACGTCTTGACCAGGGTGTCAATGCTCAGGGCCATGGAGCACAGAATGTGGACCACCTCCCTCTGTGTCTGTGCCACATAAGCCAGTGATGGTGCCACCACCCTCTGGGTCTAGCTCAGGTTAGCCAGCCCCTGGGTAATGCCACTGCCAACCTCAGCTATGACCTGCTGTGACTGAGCCAATCTCTGGAGTGCCGCTGCAATGTCCAGGTGACTCTGGTACGTGGCCTCTTGTGACAGGGCAACCCTGTCCTGTGCCTCAGCCACCGCCCACATGGAGTGCCCAAGCCATAGATATCCTGACCCATGATACCCTAACCTTCTGCCCCAGTGCCTCCACCGCAGACACCACCTGTGCGGTGGAGGGCTGGGTGGCATATGTGGTTGGCACCAGCTCCTTCCCCTGCATGCTGTTCGACTCCTCCAACTGCACCTGCATTCGCTGGGTGGTGGCTGACAATTCCCTCATGGCTCTGTAACTGGATCTCCACGATTGAAGGAACTGCCCTTTCCAGAAGTCCAAAACCTGTCTGGATGGCAGCTAGTCCCTAGGACATCAGGGGTTCCTACCTACACCTGATGTACCAAAGTGGGTGAGTGGTGTGCACCAGATAGTGCCACAGAAGCCTCTCCACTAAAGTGCCCAACCGAGGTGAGTGTCTCTGGAATGTTGGAAGGTGTTGGTGACATAAGAAAATAAGAACATAACTAGAAGCAGGAGTAGCTGATGCAGCACGATAGCATAGTGGCTAGCACTGTGGCTTCACAGCACCAGGGTCCCAGGTTCGATTCCCCGCTGGGTCACTGTCTGTGCAGAGTCCGCACATTCTCCCTGTGTCCGCGTGGATTTCCTCCGGGTGCTCCGGTTTCCTCCCACAGTCCAAAGACATGCAGGTTAGGTGGATTGGCCATGATAAATTGCCTTCAGTGTCCAAAACGGATAGGAGGGATTATTGGGTTAGGGGAATAGGGTGGAAGTGAGGGCTCAAGTGGGTTGGTGCAGACCCAATGGACCGAATGGCCTCCTTCTGCACTGTATGTTCTATCTGGCCCTTAGAGCCTGCTCCGCCATTCAACGAGATCATGGCTGATCTTTTGTGGACTCAGCTCCACTTTCCCGCCCAAACACCATAACCCTTTATTCCTTTATTCTTCAAAATGCTATCTATCCTTATGTCGAAAACATTTAATGAAGGAGCCTCAACTGCTGGGCAGGGAATTCCATAGATTCACAACTCTGAGTGAAGAAGTTCCTCCGAAGCTCAGTCCTAAATCTACTTCCCCTTCTTTTAAGGCTATGCCCCCTAGTTCTGCTTTCACCCCCCAGTGGAAACAACCTGCCCGCATCTATCCTATCTATTCCTTTTCTAATAAAAAAAAATAGAGTACCCAATAACTTTTTCAAATTAAGGGGCAATTTAGCGTGGCCAATCCACCTAACCTGCACATCTTTTGGGTTGTGGGGGTGAAACCCATGCAGACACGGGGAGAACGTGCAAACTCCACACGGACAGTGACCCAGGGCTGGGATTCGAACCCGGGTCCTCAGCGCCGTAGGCAACAATGCTAACCAGTGCGTCACTATGCTGTCCCCTTCATAATTTTATATGTTTCTATAATATCCCCCCCCCCCCCCCCCCCCCCGCATCCTTCTACATTCCAACGAGTACAGTCTCAGTCTACTCAACCTCTCCTCATAATCAAACCCCCTCAACTCTGGGATTAACCTGGTGAATCTCCTCTGCACACCTTCGAGCACCAATACGTCCTTTCTCAGGGAAGGAGACCAAAACTGAACACAGTACTCCAGGTGTGGCCTCACTAACACCTTATACAGTTGCAGCATAACCTCCCTAGTCTTAAACTCCATCCCTCTAGCAATGAAGGACAAAATTCCATTCAACCTTCTTAATCACCTGCAAACCAACTTTCTGCGATTCATGCACTAGGACACTTGGGTCCCACTGCACAGTAGCATATTTTATCATTTAAATAATAATCCTTTTGCTGTTATCCCTACCAAAATGGATAACCTCACGTTTGTCAACATTATATTCCATCTGCCAGACCCTAGCCCATTTACTTAAACTATCCAAATTCCTCTGCATCTTCCAGTATCCTCTGCAGTTTTCGCTTTACCACTCATCTTAGTGTCGTCTACAAACTTGGACACATTAAACTTGGTTCCCAACTCCAAATCAACTACGTAAATTGTGAATAATTGTGGGCCCAACACTGATCCCTCAGGGACTCCACTAGCTACTGATTGCTAACCCGAGAAACACCCATTAATTCCCACTCTTTGCTTTCTATTAATTAACCAATCCTCTATCCATGCTACTACTTTACCCTTAATGCCATGCATCTTTATCTTATGCAGCAAACTTTTGTGCAGCACCTATCAAAATCTTTCTGGAAAACCAGATATACCATATCCATTGGCTCCCCGTTATATACCGCACTGGTAATGTCGTCAAAAAATTCCACGAAGTTAGTTAGGCACCGGGCAGCACGGTGGCTCAGTGGTTAGCACGGCGCCGAGGTCCAATGTTCGATCTCGGCTCTGGGTCACTGTCCATGTGGAGTTTGAACATTCTCCCCGTGTTTGGGTGGGTTTCAAAGAACAAAGAAAATTACAGCACAGGAACAGGCCCTTCGGCCCTCCCAGCCTGCGCCAGTCCAGATCCTTTATCTAAACCTGTCTCCTATTTTCCAAGGTCTATTTCCCTCTGTTGCCGCCCGTTCATATACCTGTCTAGATGCCTCTTAAATGATGCTATCGTGCCCGCCTCTACCATCTCCGCTGGTAAAGCGTTCCAGGCACCCACCACCCTCTGCGTAAAAAACTTTCCATGCACATCTCCCTCAAACTTTCCCCCTCTCACCTTGAAATCGTGACCCCTTGTAACTGACACCCCCACTCTTGGAAAAAGCTTGTCGCTATCTACCCTGTCCATACCTCTCATAATCTTGTAGACCTCAATCAGGTCCCCCCTCAACCTCCGTCTTTCCAACGAAAATAATCCTAATCTACTCAACCTTTCTTCATAGTTAGCACCCTCCATACCAGGCAACATCCTGGTGAACCTCCTCTGCACCCTCTCCAAGGCATCCAAATCCTTCTGGTAATGTGGCGACCAGAATTGCATGCAGTATTCCAAATGTGGCTTAACCAAAGTCCTATACAACTGTAACATGACCTGCCGACTCTTGTACTCAATACCCTGTCCGATGAAGGCAAGCATGCTATATGCCTTCTTGACCACTCTATCGACCTGCGTTGCCACCTTCAGGGTACAATGGACCTGAACTCCAAGATCTCTCTGTACATCAATTTTCACCAGGACCCTTCCATTGACCATATAGTCCGCTCTTGAATTTGATCTTCCAAAATGCATCACCTCCTCATTTGCCTGGATTGAACTCCATCTGCCATTTCTCTGCCGAACTCTCCAATCTATCTATATTTTGTTGTATTCTCTGACAGTCGGGCAGCACGGTAGCATGGTGGTTAGCATAAATGCTTCACAGCTCCAGGGTCCCAGGTTCAATTCCCGGCTGGGTCACTGTCTGTGCGGAGTCTGCACGTCCTCCCCGTGTGTGCGTGGGTTTCCTCCGGGTGCTCCGGTTTCCTCCCACAGTCCAAAGATGTGCGGGTTAGGTGGATTGGCCATGCTAAATTGCCCGTAGTGTCCTATAAAAGTAAGGTTAAGGGGGGGGTTGTTGGGTTACGGGTATAGGGTGGATACGTGGGTTTGAGTAGGGTGATCATTGCTCGGCACAACATCGAGGGCCGAAGGGCCTGTTCTGTGCTGTACTGTTCTATGTTCTATGACAGTCCTCCTCGCTATCTGCAACTCCACCAATCTTAGGATCATCTGCAAACTTGCTAATCAGACCACCTATACCTTCCTCCAGGTCATTTATGTAGATCACAAACAACAGTGGTCCGAGGACAGATCCATGTGGAACACCTTCTCCATTTTGAGACACTCCCTTCCACTACTACTCTCTGGCTCCTGTTGCCCAGCCGGTTCTTTATCCATTTAGCTAGTACACCTTGAACCCCATACGACTTCACTATTTCCATCAACCTGCCATGGGAAACCTTATCAAACGCCTTACTAAAGTCCATGTATATGACATCTACAGCCCTTCCCTCATCAATTAACTTTGTCACTTCCTCAAAGAATTCTATTAGGTTTGTAAGACATGACCTTCCCTGCACAAAACCATGCTGCCTATCACTGATAAGTATTTTCTTCCAGATGTGAATAGATCCGATCCCTCAGTATCTTCTCCAACAGTTTGCCTACCACTGACGTCAAGCTCACAGGTCTATAATTCCCTGGATTTTCCCTGCTACCCTTCTTAAACAAAGGGACAACATTAGCAATTCTCCAGTCCTCCAGGACCTCACCCCTGCTCAAGGATGCTGCAAATATATCTGTTAAGGCCCCAGCTATTTTGACCCTCGCTTCCCTCAGCAACCTGGGATAGATTCAATCCGGTCCTGGGGACGTGTCCACCTTAATGTCATTTAGAATACCAAAAACTTCTCCCTTCCGTATGACAACTTGACCTAGAGTATGTAAACATCCATCCCTAGCCTCAACATCCATCTTGTCCCTTTCCTTTGTGAATACCGATGCAAAGTACTCATTAAGAATCTCACACATTTCCTCTGAGTCCACGCATAAATTCCCTCTATTGTCTTTGAATGGGCCAATCCTTTCTCTAGTTACCCTCTTGCTCCTTACATACGAATAAAAGGCTTTGGGATTTTCCTTAACCCTGTTAGCCAAAGATATTCATGACAACTTTTAGCCCTCTTTATTGCGCGTTTGAGATTCTTCCTACTTTCCCGATATTCCTCCAAAGCTTCATCAGTTTTGAGTTGCCTCGATCTTATGTATGCTTCCTTTTTCATCTTAGCTAGTCTCACAATTTCACCCGTCAACCATGGTTCCCTAATCTTGCCATTTCTATCTCTCATTTTCACAGGAACATGTCTGTCCTGCACTCTAATCAACCGTTCCTTAAAAGACTCCCACATTTCAAATGTGGATTTACCCTTAAACAGCTGCTCCCAATCCACATTCCCTAGCTCCTGCCGAATTTTGTTATACTCTGCCTTTCCCCAATTTAGCACTCTTCCTTTCGGACCACTCTTGTCCTTGTCCATGAGTATTCTAAAACTTACGGAATTGTGATCGCTATTCCCAAAGTAATCACCGACTGGCCGGGATCTTTCCCTAATACCATGTCCAGTATGGCCCCTTCCCGAGTTGGACTATTTACATACTGCTCTTAAAAAAAACTCTCCTGGATGCTCCTTACAAATTCTGCTCCATCTACACCTCCAAGACTACATGAGTCCCATTCAATGTTGGGGAAGTTAAAATCTCCCATCACAACCACCCTCTTGATCCTAAATTGTTATATAATCTGTCTACATATTTGCACATCTACTTCACGCTCACTTTTGGGAGGCCTATAGTAAAGTCCCAACAATGTTACTGCACCCTTCCTATTTCTTAGCTCTATCCATATTGCCTCAGTGCTCAAATCCTCCATCGTGCCCTCCTTAATCACAGCTGTGATATCATCTCTGACCAGTAATGCAACTCCTCCCCCCCCCCCCCCCCTTCGACTACCCTCTCTATCCCTCCTGAAGCATCTATACCCTGGGATATTCAGTTTCCAGTCCTGCCCTTCCCTCAACCAAGTCTCAGTAATACCAATAACATCATATTCCCAGGTACTGATCCAAGCCCTAAGTTTGTCTGCCTTACCTGCTACACTTCTCGCATTAAAACAAATACACCTCAGACCACCTGTCCCTTTACATTCATCATCTCTTCCCTGTCTACTCTTCCCCTTAATCACATTGAGTTTATTATCTCGTACCTTACTGGCTTTAGTTGCTTCTTTACTGACCTCTAACTTCCTAATCTGGTTCCCATCCCCCTGCCACATTAGTTTAAAACCTCCCCAACAGTGTTAGCAAAAGCACCCCCTAGGTTCCAGTCCTGCCCAGGTGTAGACCATCCGGTTTGTAATGGTCCCACCGCCCCAGAACCAGTTCCAATGTCCCAAAAATCTGAACCCCTCCTTCCTGCACCATCTCTTAAGCCACGTATTCATTCTGACTATTCTTGAATTTCTACTCTGACTGTCCCGTGGCACTGGTAGCAATCCTGAGATTACTACCTTTGAGGTCCTACTTTTTAAACTTACCTCCTAACTACCTAAATTCTTATTGTAGGACCTCATCCCTTTTTTTACCTATATTGTTGGTGCCTATATGCACCACGACAACTGGCTGTTCACCCTCCCCCTTCAGTATGTCCTGCAGCCGATCTGAGACATCCCTGACCCGAGCACCCGGAAGGCAACATACCATTCGGGAGTCTAGTTTTCGACCACAGAAACGCCTGTCTACTCCCCTTACAATTGAATCCCTAATGACTATGGAAAGTTGTGTGTGGAATCAGAGGAGATAGGGGAAGCATTAAATGGATATTTTTCGTCAGTGTTTACACTGGAGAAAGACAATGTTGTCGAGGAGAACACTCAGGTTCAGTCGACCAGGCTAGATGGAATTGAGGTTCAAAAGGAGGAGGTGTTAGCAATTTTAGAAAATGTCAAAATAGATAAGTCCCCTGGGCCAGATGGGATTTATCCTTTGTCCTTGATATTTATGTCGTCTTTGTCGACAGGAATAGTGCCGGAAGACTGGAGGATAGCAAATGTTGTCCCCTTGTTCAAGAAGGGGAGTAGAGACAACCCTGGTAATTATAGACCTGTGAGCCTTACTTCGGTTGTGGGTAAAATGTTGGAAAAGGTTATAAGAGATAGGGTTTATAATCATCTTGAAAAGAACAAGTTGATTAGCGATACTCAACACGGTTTTGTGAAGGGTAGGTCATGTCTCACAAACCTTATTGAGTTTTTTGAGAAGGTGACCAAACAGGTGGATCAGGGTAAAGCTGTTGATGTGGTGTATATGGATTTCAGTAAGGCGTTTGATAAGGTTCCCACGGTAGGCTATTGCAGAAAATAAGGAAGTATGGAATTGAAGGTGATTTAGCGGTTTGGATCAGTAATTGGCTGAAAGAAGACAGAGGGTGGTGGTGATGGCAAATGTTCATCCTGGAGTTCAGTTACTAGTGGTGTACCGCAAGGATCTGTTTTGGGGCCACTGCTGTTTGTCATTTTTATAAATGACCTGGAAGAGGGTGTAGAAGGATGGGTTAGTAAATTTGCAGATGACACGAAGGTCGGTGGAGTTGTGGATAGTGCTGAAGGATGTTATAGGATACAGAGGGACATAGATAAGCTGCAGAGCTGGGCTGAGAGGTGGCAGATGGAGTTTAATGCGGAAAAGTGTGAGGTGGTTCACTTTGGAAGGAGTAACAGGAATGCAGAGTACTGGGCTAATGGCAAGATTCTTGGTAGTGTAGATGAACAGAGAGATCTCGGCATCCAGGTACATAAATCCTTGAAAGTTGCCACCCAGGTTAATAGGGCTGTTAAAAAGGCATATGGTGTGCTAGCCTTTATAAGCAGGGGGATTGAGTTTCGGAACCACAGGGTCATGCTGCTGCTGTACATAACTCTGATGCGGCCACACCTGGAGTACTGCGTGCAGTTCTGGTCACCACATTATAGGAAGGATGTGGAAGCTTTGGAAAGGGTTCAGAGGAGATTTACTAGGATGTTGCCTGGTATGGAGGGAAGGTCTTACGAGGAAAGGCTCAGGGAATTGAGGTTGTTTTCGTTAGAGAGGAGAAGGCTGAGAGGTGACTTAATAGAGACATATAAGATAGTCAGAGGGTTAGATAGGGTGGACAGTGAGAGTCTTTTTCCTCGGATGGTGATGACCAACACGAGGGGACATAGCTTTAAATTGAGGGGTGAGAGATATAGGACAGATGTCAGAGGCAGTTTCTTTACTCAGAGAGTAGTAGGGGTGTGGAACGCCCTGCCTGCAACAGTAGTAGACTCGCCAACTTTAAGGGCATTTAAGTGGTCACTGGATAGACATATGGATGAAAATGGAATAGTGTAGGTCAGATAGGCTTCAGATGGTTTCACAGGTCGGCGCAACATCGAGGGCCGAAGGGCCCGTACTGCGCTGTAATGTTCTATGTTCTATGTTCTATGACTAGATGTCTGAGAACACGCACGAACAGACTTAAAAACAGCTTCTTCCCCACTGTCACCAGACTCCTAAATGACCCTCTTATTGACTGACCTCATTAACACTACACCCTGTATGCTTCATCCGATGCCAATGCTTATGTAGTTACATTGTATATCTTGTGTTGCCCTATTATGTATTTTCTTGAATTTTGTTTAATTCCCTTTTCTTCCCATGTACTGAATGATCTGTTGAGCTGCTTGCAGAAAAATACTTTTCACTGTACCTCGGTACATGTGACAATAAACAAATCCAATCCAATCTCCCTTCTCATCCTCTAAAGGACCAGTATTTACCTTAGCCACTCTTTTTTTGTTTTATATACTTGTAGAAACTTTTACTATCTGTTTTTAGATTCTGAGCAAGTTTACTCTCATAATCTATTTTACTCTTTGTAGCTTTTTTAGTAGCTTTCTGTTGCCCCCTAAAGATTTCCCAATCCTCCAGTCTCCCACTAATCTTTGCCACTCTATGCTTTTTCCTTCAATTTGATACTCTCCCTTATTTCCTTGGATATCCACGGTCGATTTTCCCTCTTTCTACCGTCCTTCCTTTTTGTTGGTATAAACTTTTGCTGGGCACTGTGAAAAATCGCTTGGAAGGTTCTCCACTGTTCCTCAACTGTTTCACCATGAAGTCTTTGCTCCCAGTCTACCTTAGCCAGCTCTTCTCTCATTCCATTGTAATCTTCTTTGTTTAAGCACAAAACACTAATGTTTGATTTTACCTTCTCATCCTCCATCTGTATTTTAAATTCCACCATATTGTGATCGCTCCTTCCGAGAGGATCCATAACTATGAGATCATTAATCGATCCTGTCTCATTACACAGATCTTGGATCTGATCCAAGGACCAGATCTTGGACCGCTTGTTCCCTCGTAAGTTCCATTACATACTGTTCTAGAAAACTATCATGGATACATTCTATAAACACCTCCTCAAGGCTGCCTTGACCGACCTGGTTAAACCAATCGACATTGAACCTTCCTGATGCCAAAAAAGAAAACAAAAGGAAAAATCAAAAAAAGTAGACAATTGAAAAGAAAAACATCTTACCAGTCACTTACCAGGGATAAAAAGCACGACCTCCACACCCACTTTCGAATTCCCACCTAGCTTCAAATTCCCAAACTCACTCTTCGATGTGCCGCACTCTGGCTTTATCTTCTCTGGCTCACTGGGAGAATTCAGACAACTGTGATGGAAAATCAGTGAAATCCCTGGACTGGCGCTCCAGTGTGTCTGGCTGCGGTTCGAGGGCTCTCATCCTGTCCGTTGCCACTTCCTCGCTGTTATCCGCTTTGGGTTGGGGGCAGGGACACTGGAAGGGCCTGCCTCCTCACTGAGTGATCCCGCAAGACATGATGCACGATTCGTAAAGTAGTGTGGCAGGGGTGTGAGCGCTAGCTTAGAAGGTGTCATAACTGAAGGGGAAATAGAGAACAAAAATAAGAGAACAACATCACCCTCAGGCAGAGCAATAAAGGTGACAAGTGTGAGAAGGGAGGTTGTCAATGAGGGTGTTGCACCTAAATGCGCGCAGTATACGGAACAAGGTAAATGAGCTTGTTGCGCACATTGAAATTAGCCGGTACAATGTTGCGGGCATCACAGAGACATAGCTGAAAGGAGATCAGGGATCTAAATATACAAAGATCTGTGTCCCTATCGGAAGGACAGGCAAATGGGGAAAGAGGGCGGGGTTGAATTGTTAGTAAGGAATGAAGTTAAATCGATATAGGATCAGAAGGCATAGGATCCCTCTGGGTAGAGTTGAGGAATCGCAAAGGTAGAAAAGACCCTGATGGGAGTTATGTCCTGACCCCATAGCAGTAGTCAGGATGTGGGGCAGAAAATAAATCAGGAGATAGAAAAAGCATGTAAAAAATCCAATTTTACAATAATCATGGGGGACTTCAATATGCAGGTGGACTGAGAGAGACTGATAGTATTGAGGAAGCTGGAGGCTGCAAAAGGACTTGGAGAGGCTAGGAGAGTGGGGAAAGAAGTGGCAGATGGAACACAATGTGGAAAAGTGAATGGTTATGCTTTGGAAGGAGGAATGGAGGCATAGACTATTTTCTAAATGGAGAAATGCTTAGGAAATCGGAAGCACAAAGGGACTTGGGAGTCCTTGTTCAAGATTCTCTTAAGGTTAACATGCAGGTTCAGTCGGCAGTTCGGAAGGTAAATGCAATGTTAGCATTCATGTCGAGAAGGCTAGAATACGAGAGCAGGGACGTACTTCTGAAGCTGTATAAGGCTCTGGCCAGACCAAATTTGGAGTATTGTGAGCAGTTTTGGGTCTCGCATCTAAGGAAGGATGTGTTGGCCTTGGAAAGGGTCCAGAGGATGATCCCTGGAATGAAGAGTTTGTCGTATGAGGAACGGTTGAGGACTCTGGGTTTGTACCCATTGGAGTTTAGAAGGATGAGGGGAGATCTTATTGAAACTTACAAAATAATGCGAGACCTGGATAGAGTGGCCGTGGAGAGGATGTTTCCACTTGTAGGAAAAGCTGGAACCAGAGGACACAACCTTCAAATCAAAGATGAGGAGCATTTCTTCAGCCAGGGGGTGGGAATCTGTGGAGCTCTTTGCCGCAGAAGGCTATGGAGGACAAGTCACTGAGTATCTTTAAGGCAGAGATAGATAGGTGGGCAGCACGGTAGCATGGTGGTTAACATAAATGCTTCACAGCTCCAGGGTCCCAGGTTCGATTCCCGGCTGGGTCACTGTCTGTGCGGAGTCTGCACGTCCTACCTGTGTGTGCGTGGGTTTCCTCCGGGTGCTCCGGTTTCCTCCCACAGTCCAAAGATGTGCGGGTTAGGTGGATTGGCCAGGCTAAATTGCCCTTAGTGTCTGAAAAAATAAGGTTAATGGGGGTTGTTGGGTTACTGGTATAGGGTGGATACGTGGGCTTGAGTAGGGTGATCATTGGTTGGCACAACATCGAGGGCCGAAGGGCCTGTTCTGTGCTGTACTGTTCTAAAAATAGGTTCTTGATTAATAATAGTATCGGGGTAATGGGGAAAAGGCAGGAGAATGGGGATCAGAAAAATATCAGCCATGATTGAATGGTGGTAGGGGTGGTGGTGGGAATGGGGGAGGTGTGGGAGCGATGGGGGTGGTGTGGGGTGGTGGTGGTGGTGGGGAGGGGTAGGTGTGATAGGAGGGGTGTGCGGGTGGTGATGGGGCGTGATGAGGGAGCCATAGGTGCCACCGGGAACTGCAAGTCAGCGGGATCTTACTTGCTCATCTGATGCCAACCTCCACCTCAGCAATTGACCTCTCTCCAGGCCCACCAAGCGGGTCCAATGCTTGCTGCTTTGCTGCGGTGAGTTGCCATATCAGCTGTTCCCCCTCTAGTCTTTTCTCCCTCCCGGCGGTTGTGTGCCGCCTTTTCCTGGAGGGAGAGAGACAGGAAGCGCAGAGTTTTAGGCAGTCTGGTGCATGAAGCATAGTGGGGGCTGGCGGTAGCTGGTGGCCAGGTAACCTGGGCATGGTGGCCGTCATGTGTTGCAGGGTGGGGAGCGCGCGCAGTCGATTGTCCTCTGGGTGGAGGCGGGGTTACGGTTGTGTGGTACGGGGGTTTGTGCAAGGGCACAGTGCTGCCTACTCACCCTGGCTGCCTTGAGGAGGTTGTGCAGCTTTTTATGGTACCGCTGTCCGGTCCTGGCGGAGGGGCCTCACGGCCTCTGCCAGCTGCGTCCAGGCCCTGTGTACGGAAACGGATGGCAGCCTTCTTCCCACCCTGGGGTACAGGGTAGCTTGCCTCTCCTCCACAGCCTCCAGTGAGGTCTTCAGCCCCGCATCCACAAACTGAGGTGCTGTCTCCATCCTGCCATCTTGTTGGCCGGGTCAGTCCTGAACCCGGCAAATCCGACACAGTTTTCATTTGGAATCACTTTTTTTCCACATGGCCCAGGCGCTAGCTCATTAATAGTTGATTAATTGCTCTGGGACTGGCGCCAATTCTGTTGTTGTAGAAGACAACTGATTCTGTCCCGGCATTGACACTTAGGGCGCAATTCTCCGCAAATGTGGCGAGTCATAAAGGCTGCCGTGAAACTGGCCGTGTTTCACAGTAGCCTCCGCGCCCTCTCCTGGGACCCGATTCTCCCCCCCCTGGGCGGGGCTAGCAGCGGGGCCCTGTGAAGCACGGCATCGCGACCTTAGCGACCGTCGCTAAGTCCGCGCCACAAGCGTCACGCCGGCTGACGCGCACGATAACATCAGTCGCGCATGCGCGGATTGGACGGCTCCAACCCGCGCATGCGCGGGGCCGTCATCTCCCTCGGCCGCCCCGCAGACTGATCCTGCGGGGCAGCGGAGGGAGAAAGAGTGCGTCTGTTACGGACGCACTGCCCGCAATCGGTGGGCACCGATCGTGGTACTGCTATGCCAATCGGGGCCCTGGAAGCCCAGAACGGGCATGCTGCGGCCGTTTTTACGACGGCAGCAAGCAGGTGTGTTTGCTGCCGTAAAAACGGCCGTAAAGGCCTGGGAACTCGGCCCATCGGCCTGGGGAGAATCGCTGTTCGCCGTAAAAAACGGCGAGCAGCGATTTGCGTCGTGGGGCGGCCATGGGGGGGGGGGGGGGGGAGTATAGCGGGAGGGCGTGAAAAATGTCGGGGACGCCCTCCCGCTATTCTCCGACCCGTCGTGGGCAGCGGAGAATCGCGCCCTTAGTTTCTGAAATGGAGAATCGCCCCATGATAATGTATCGGGGCACATTGAACCTTCCTGACGCCATGACAGGAACTCTACTGTCAGAGATCCTTCAGGAAGAGTTACATTGATTGGCTGATGCCACATTGGCCATTATTTTACATTCGGTCCACTTTCTGTGCGGAAGTGTAAAATAAGCGTCAGACCCAACAACCACGTAGCTTTCACCTGTTTGGATGTATGTTAAAATAAGTTGTGTATTTAACATTGTGTGTTTACTCTCTATATCACAGCTTTTCCTTTCAAACCGACAATATCGACTAATCGTCCGGACCAAGAATTTGTGACAGGTGAATCAGTCTGGGTGACCTGTGAAGCGCCCTTTCCATATTTAGGCAGCATTTTCTATCTGTACAAAAGAGGCCAAAATGTCGCCATCGAAACGGACAGAGCGAAGCCATCGCAATCCGGAGTTACCTTTGATATAACCAAATTGTTGGGGACCGGAAGAGAAGATTATTCCTGTGCTTATAAAAATAAAGTGTCCGAGCGGGAGATCATCTCAGAGCCAAGTGACATGGTCAGGGTGACCGTCGTGGGTAAGTTTGATTTTCTCTCGCTGAGATTATTGGATAGCATTTCATTTGCGATCACGTTATCACTTGTGTAAAAACGGCGATAGCCAATCGGCAGTGCCTGTGACATCCGCAAGATGTGAGAATGTCGCCTTTTAATCTGAAGGTCCAGGATTCAAGTCCCTGTTCGGGTGATGATTATAAATCCCCCTGATTGATGCTGATATGAGCTCATCGAGTTAATCAGCATGGAAAGAAGCCCATTATTGTCTCTGCTGTCCATCAAACACCTGTCCATACCATCGTTTTAAGATTGATACTTGAACTATTTGTGGGAATAATAAATACGATCCTGATTCCCCATACCTGAACCTTCAGAATAATCTGTTAATTGGCACAGAGACACTTTCAGCCAGATCTCGTCTCTCCTCTGCTAATATCGTGACGGAAATGTGATTTTGGAAATAGAAACCTGGTTTATTCCGATTTAATCTGATTTATCAAGCAGTAAATTTCCTTCAAGAGCACAGCCGACATTCTGCCCATCCAAATCAACAGATGCTTTGCGTGGTGATTGAAGGATCGTCTAATCGGGATTCAGAGCGGGGAATTACCCCCCCCCCCCCCCCCCCCCCCAGGGGAGGAGTTCTCCTAGTGTGCGGGTATTTTAGAATTAGCTGAAACATGTACCTTTCATTGGGCCCATCAACTAATTAGAATAAAGTAAATGAACAGGTGGGCAAATTAAAAGGGGCCGCTCCCAAAGAACAATGGGAGCACAAGAATAAAGAAGAAAAGGAAATGTTAAAAAAAACATCAAACCAAGATGTGAAAATCAAGATTGATAAAGCAGTTCAACCCCTGCGGTGCCCACCGAGCATGGGAGGCTAGTTCCAACATGTAGCTGCCGATGATTATTGTAGTTAAGTCACTTTACACTTCTAATCGCTTTTTATTCATCCATTTTACCACAGATCCACCAACAATGCCTGGAATAGCATTTGATCATTCATCTGGGGTATATCTAGTGGGAGAGATGGTCACAATTACCTGCACAGTGAACAGAGAATATCATCATCCAATCTACTTCTACAGAGATAATAAACTGCTGTCCTCTCATCAAATCTTCACAATGGATAACACTGGGATGTTCACTGTTACCAGTCAAAAGGAAGGAGGAAGGTACCAATGTCAGTACAGAATATTGATGGGAAAAAGACAATTACTGTCACAACCAAGTGGGACTGTGAGTCTAGCGGTAACAGGTGAGTGTAAGGGAACAGAGATTGTTTTTAATAAAAGCTGAATATGCTGAACTAATTGAAGGTGTCTTATCACATCTGTGGAGAGAGAAACATTTATGTTCCAAAGGTGGGAGACAGCCTTGCCTGAGCAGGTAGTAGGATCCCGGGCAGCATTTTACCAACAGCAGCAGCTTACAGGCCATCACCAGCGTGACCATCCAATGAAGGATAGTGCTTCTCTCTGCCCAATTAGAGGGTCATTGCTTGTAACTTGAATAAATCCAGAATCAGGGTGCATGAACAGTAAGTGTTCTTGAAGAGAAGACCAACAAGTCCCAGCAATTTGGGGTAGGAGTGGCACAATGGTGTTGTTGCCTTGGGTGTAGTCATTGCTGCCTGGGAGCCTTTCCATGAACCATGGAGTGCATGTGTGCAGCTGAAATGCTTATGAAATGAAAATCGCTTATTGTCACAAGTAGACTTCAAATGAAGTTACTATGAAAAGCTCCTCGTCATCACATTCCGGCGCCTGTTCGGGGGGGCTGGTATGGGAATTGAACCGTGCTGCTGGCCTGCCTTGGTCTGCTTTAAAAGCCACCTCTTTAGCCCTGTGCTAAACCAGCCCCTTGTCTCCCTGCAACTGGGCATGGCAATGGAAAAACGTCAAGCTCCCCCTTGTTATCATTATTACCTCCCAAACTGAGCCTAGGAAATTCAGCCCAGCATTTCGGATCAATGACATTTCATCAGAACTGGGACAACTAAATAATCTAGGTGAGGGGATAAAGCAAAGGGAAAGTTTGTGATCTGGTTGGGATATTAATGAACAGAATAACTAATGTGCCACAATACCATTAAAGAAAGAAAGTAGGTAAAGGCGTGATTGGCAGACGTAGCCATTGATGCATCCCAAATAAAAATAAGGAAAATAAATAAAACCAGTCAAAGAAAATGAAACAACGTTGGGACAGAGATAACAATCTGAAATTGTTAACACAGATTTGCATCTGGAAGGCTGCGAGTGCTGTTTTTCTGTAGCTTACTTTAATCTTCATCAAAACACAGGTGAGCATGGAAATAAGGTGTAGAAAACAAAATAAAAGGAGACTGGACAAACGGGGTCAACCGAAAGCAGGCTTTGCATACAGTTGTCAGCAAAAGTACATTTAGTTCCCCAATATAATGGGGATCACTTTTTGCATAGTGGATACAGTATCTGATGTACCAGCACATTTCTATTTCACGTTGGGTGGTGCAGCAGGATGAAGAGGGTCAAGCATTGTATCTCCCATACTCTCCACAGAAAGATGCCAATAGAAGGGAAGGAAATGTTCGGGCTGATTGGGGCCTATCGGGGAGTATTGTAGGGAACAGTTCCTTGCAAGTAGTGAAAGGGGAAGGATACATTTTCTGGCGGCATCACCCTCGAATTGGCAGAAATGACAGTGGAGAATCCATCTAATACAAGGATTTGGGGGGTGGGGTGGTAGATGAGAATAATGGAAAGCCTGTCATGATTCCTGTGAGTGAAGGAAGTGTTGAGGGCAGAATTTTGTGAAATGGAACAAAATAATTGAAGAGCAGAATGGAGGGAGCAACCCTTGGTTAAGGAAGGTGTTGGATTTGACCATATGAAACTGAGCGATGGGTGGAAATTAGAATCAAAGTTCCAGTTCAGGGCTAGAGCAGGAAATAACATTGATATTGTAATTAGTTTACTAAAAAAGATGAGGAAGGGGTCCCAAATATGGCTGGAGCAAAGAACATACTCCACAATGTGTATTCGTAATGTTTAATTTTAGAACAAGTTCAACCAGGTGGAGAGGAGGGTGGTTGTGGATGAGGATCGGCTGGGCCTCAATTCAGGAAAGATTTGGAGAGTCCTCAGAACATTTTGATGGATGCAGAGAGATTGGACATCTATGGTGAAGTGAAAACATTAGAGCTAGCAAACTAAATTGACATAGGACATCATCAGCATCAAAATGTAGGTGGGAAGATACTGAACAAGGGAAGGAATGTAGAACCAAATTATCAAGAAATTAGTTTAGTGCAGCAAGAACTGAATGAAACAATTGGCCTACTCGAGCAGTTCAGTTTGTAGATTTTGGGAAGAAGGTCAAAGCAGGCTGTTTGTGGTTAAGGGATCTTGTGAAGGGAAGAGCAGACATGTTCAATGACCAGGCCATGTTTTGGGGTTGAGTGGGGGGAGGTGGCATTCAGCCTTTGTTTGAAGGTGCGGTCAGTGGGCCAGACATTAGCAATGTCATTAATATAATATATTAGCAATATCATCAAACCTGCTGACAAGTGTAGCCATGATGTGGAGATGCCGGCGTTGGACTGGGGTGAGCACAGTAAGAAGTCTTACAACACCAGGTTAAAGTCCAACAGGTTTGTTTCAACTGCTCCACTCACTGGAACGTATTCATCTCTGACCTGACAGCATTCTGTTCTCTGAACCCTAACAATGCCACACTTGTCAGCACAGTAAGAAGTCTTACAACACCAGGTTAAAGTCCAACAGGTTTGTTTCAAACACGAGCTTTCGGAGCACGTGTTCCTCACCTGAAGAAGGAGCCGTGCTCCGAAAGCTCGTGTTTGAAACAAACCTGTTGGACTTTAACCTGGTGTTGTAAGACTTCTTACTGTGCTGACAAGTGTGGCATTGTTAGGGTTCAGAGAACAGAATGCTGTCAGGTCAGAGATGAATACGTTCCAGTGAGTGGAGCAGAGCAATTGAAAGGATAGAATCTTCAATTAAAATATTGTAAGAGGATCTAAGTAGAGAGTGAATAGTGGAAATCGCTGCTGGCTGCAGAAGTGAGTGCTGAATGAAGGTGAAACGAGAGCTCAGTACCATGCTCAATTAAGACCTATTAAAGTGGGCTTGTAAAGGTGCAAAGTTCAGGCAGTAAATTGTTAAGAAAAAGATTGTTCAGGGTCAGAGAGAGGAAGATCAGAGTGGATGCCTCCAACAGTCCAAAGATGTGCAGGTTAGGTGGATTAGCCATGCTAAATTGCCCCTTAGTGTCCAAAAGGTTAGGTGGGGTTACAAGGATAGGATGGAGGCGTAGATTTAAGTAGGGTGCTCTTTCCAAGGGCTGGTGCAATAGGCCAAATGTCCTCCTGCACTGTAAATTCTATGATTATGAAAAGACAGGGAGGACTACGGCATCCCACCAGCCAACCAGTATCGAAAGCACTTGCAGGTAGCAAGCAACAAAGTGCCAGAAAACAAAAGTGAAAGCGACTGGTAACACAAATATGGCAGTCTTGGACACAAGCCCTTCAAAGACTCAGGGCAAAGCGTAAGAAAAGCAAGAAGACAACATCTATGAAATATGGAAGAAAGTGAAGGGAAAGAAGATCCAGAAAGACGATGGACCCATGAGTTGTTGACACTTTCCATCCATCACACCTGAAAGGAAGAAAAAATAAGATTTCTATTAAAGCACCAATGAGACCGAGTGAAAACAATTGTGAAGCAGGACACTTTTGAGATGAGTGGGTCAGTGCTGCTGAAAAGTGAGGTAAAAATCATGATTCTAACTGATTCACACTTTTCAATCACATTTTGTGTTTGAATGAACTAGCAAAATTGGGAAAGATCAAATCAGTGCATATAATTATTCTACTCCTATCTGGCAATGGCATTTCAGGACTAAATATTGAAAGTAGAACCCAGAGTTATCTTTCTTAACCTTTCACATTTCTACTGATTGTACGAAGCAAAATGTTAAATGGCACTTTTTGGAATTTTAGTCACTGATCTGATCTTTCTAATAACAGAATACAGCCGTTATTGATTTTAACTTATTTCCAATGTTCTTAAACCTAAATTTATTCCCAATTTTTGATTGCATTTCTTTAACCACAGAACCACTAACATCGCCGGAGATATCTTTTGATCAACCAACTGGAGTGTATTTAAAAGGAGAGACAGCCACCGTTAACTGCACTTTGAACAGAGAATATAACAGCATCATCTACTTTTATAGAAATAGTGAACTGCTGTCCCCTCGTCAACTCTTTCCAAAGGACAACATTGGGACATTTCTGGTTATCAATAAAAACCAAGGAGGGTTGTACCAGTGCAAATATAGAACTTCTATCAAAACAAGATGGTTCGAATCCCCACTCAGCAACGCTGTGATGGTCACCGTGGCAGGCAAGTAGGAGAAATTGTTGATATGTCTATTCAATGCATTTTTCAAAATATTTATCAAGGATTAATGTTTGTTTCAGAACAAGAATATATAATATTCACAAATGAGTCTCTTGAGTTTAATTCTTGACTGGCCTTGTGTATCCTGGGCTCACAATACAAAGCTGAACTTTTTGACTGAACCCTAACAATGCCACACTTGTCAGCAGGTTTGATGATATTGCTAATATATTATATTAATGACATTGCTAATGTCTGGCCCACTGACCGCACCTTCAAACAAAGGCTGAATGCCACCTCCCCCCACTCAACCCCAAAACATGTCAACTGAAGCATAGTAAATCCAAGTGTGAGCAGAATTACATCTTAGATGGTGGCAATAAATGCGCAATCACGCTTCACAGAGTACACTCCTATTGAGTTTATTTATTAAATAATTTCACAACATCAACCAACAAAGAATTCTGGAGACTTCTGCGGGATTCTCCATCGGTGGGATCCTCCGCTTCGCTGGCAGCAGACCCAAGCCTGCGGGTTTCCCGACAGTGTAGGATGGCCACAATGGGAAACCTCATTGGCCGGCTGCTGGAACGGAGGATCCCACTACCAGTGGGGTTGTGCTGTGCCGGAAAACAGGGCTGGCGGGATGGAGAATCCCGCCCCCTGTCTTCCTGTTCCTTGTGAACAGAAAGTCCAGACATCCTTTTCTAATCTTTCCTGGTTTAAAAATACACGAGAGACAAAAATTAGGAACAGGAAACCATTCAGCCTGTTACACTCTTTCACCATCCGATAAGGTAATTGTTGATCTGAATAAAAGCAAATTACTGCGGATGCTGGAATATCTTGGCAGGTCTGGCAGCATCTGTAAGGAGAGAAAAGAGCTAATGTTTCGAGTCCAGGTGACCCCTTGTCAAAGATTGTTGATCTGAGTTTGACCTCAAGTCCACATACCTCTTTGCTCCCCCATAACCTTTGACTTCCTTGTTGATCAAAAGTCTGTCAAACTCAGCCTTGAATATATTCAATGAAATGAAATGAAAATCGCTTATTGTCACGAGTAGGCTTCAATGAAGTTACTGTGAAAAGCCCCTAGTCGCCACATTCCGGCGCCTGTCCGGGGAGGCTGGTACGGGAATCGAACCATGCTGCTGGTCTGCTTTAAAAGCCAGCAATTTGGCCCAGTGAGCTAAACCTGCTGCTACTGCTAGCTGGGGAAGAGAATTCTACAGACTAACAACCATCTGAAAAATCTCAGGGTGCAATTTAATGGAAAAAAAAAGGTCTCGTTTTGGGCGCGTTTAGTGACGTGTTTCTCGGTGTTGAACAGGCGTTGAACAACCCTGCTATCAACTGGACTCTTTTTTTTTTGCCTCCAGTGAGGAACGCCCACCAAGCCGCATTAATCTTCAATTCCTACACTGAGCTCAGCCCAGTGGCATTGCCAGGGTGCCTGTGGCAGTGCCAAGGTATCCAGGTGGCATCGGGAGTGCTAGGGTGCCACCCTGCCCAGAGCCCAACTACCCGGGGGCCTCTGATGATCTGGAAGTCCCACCCCAGAGGCTGTTACGCTTGATCCACGTTTGTGTGGACCAGTGTTAAACGGTGCCATTTGGCGGAGGTCTCCCAGGAGCAGGGATTCAATCCTGGGCTTTGGGAGACTCCAGTGCAGAAATATTTATGAGGCTAACTGTTCAATTAAATATGCAAATGTGGGATCCAGATTGTGAAGTCTCCAGAGATCTTGCAAGGCGTGCTTCGTGTCGCAAATCTTGAACAGGAACAAAAGAATGACTAGAGTAAGATTAGGGCCAATCAAGGATAGTAGTGGAAAGTTGTGTGTGGAATCAGAGGAGATAGGAAGCGTTAAATGGATATTTTTCATCAGTGTTTACACTGGAGAAAGACAATGTTGTCGAGGAGAACACTCCGGTTCAGTCGACCAGGCTAGATGGAATTGAGGTTCAAAAGGAGGAGGTGTTAGCAATTTTGGAAAATGTCAAAATAGATAAGTCCCCTGGGCCAGATGGGATTTATCCTAGGATTCTCTGGGAAGCCAGGGAGGAGATTGCAGAGCCTTTGTCCTTGATCTTTATGTCGTCTCTGTCGACAGGAATAGTGCCGGAAGACTGGAGGATAGCAAATGTTGTCCCCTTGTTCAAGAAGGGGAGTAGAGACAACCCTGGTAATTATAGACCTGTGAGCCTTACTTCGGTTGTGGGTAAAATGTTGGAAAAGGTTATAAGAGATAGGGTTTATAATCATCTTGAAAAGAACAAGTTGATTAGCGATACTCAACACGGTTTTGTGAAGGGTAGGTCATGTCTCACAAACCTTATTGAGTTTTTTGAGAAGGTGACCAAACAGGTGGATCAGGGTAAAGCTGTTGATGTGGTGTATATGGATTTCAGTAAGGCGTTTGATAAGGTTCCCCACGGTAGGCTATTGCAGAAAATAAGGAAGTATGGAATTGAAGGTGATTTAGCGGTTTGGATCAGTAATTGGCTGAAAGAAGACAGAGGGTGGTGGTTGATGGCAAATGTTCATCCTGGAGTTCAGTTACTAGTGGTGTACCGCAAGGATCTGTTTTGGGGCCACTGCTGTTTGTTATTTTTATAAATGACCTGGAAGAGGGTGTAGAAGGATGGGTTAGTAAATTTGCAGATGACACGAAGGTCGGTGGAGTTGTGGATAGTGCTGAAGGATGTTATAGGATACAGAGGGACATAGATAAGCTGCAGAGCTGGGCTGAGAGGTGGCAGATGGAGTTTAATGCGGAAAAGTGTGAGGTGGTTCACTTTGGAAGGAGTAACAGGAATGCAGAGTACTGGGCTAATGGCAAGATTCTTGGTAGTGAGAGATCTCGGCATCCAGCATCCATACTGGCATCTCGGCATACACGGCATCCAGCATCCATATATAAATCCCTGAAAGTTGCCACCCAGGTTAATAGGGCTGTTAAGAAGGCATATGGTGTGCTAGCCTTTATAAGCAGGGGGATTGAGTTTCGGAACCACAAGGTCATGCTGCAGCTGTACATAACTCTGGTGCGGCCGCGCCTGGAGTACTGCGTGCAGTTCTGGTCACCACATTATAGGAAGGATGTGGAAGCTTTGGAAAGGGTTCAGAGGAGATTTACTAGGATGTTGCCTGGTATGGAGGGAAGGTCTTACGAGGAAAGGCTCAGGGAATTGAGGTTGTTTTCGTTAGAGAGGAGAAGGCTGAGAGGTGACTTAATAGAGACATATAAGATAGTCAGAGGGTTAGATAGGGTGGACAGTGAGATTCTTTTTCCTCAGATGGTGATGACCAACACGAGGGGACATAGCTTTAAATTGAGAGGTGATAGATATAGGACAGATATCAGAGGCAGTTTCTTTACTCAGAGAGTAGTAGGGGTGTGGAACGCCCTGCCTGCAACAGTAGTAGACTCGCCAACTTTAAGGGCATTTAAGTGGTCACTGGATAGACATATGGATGAAAATGGAATAGTGTAGGTCAGATAGGCTTCAGATGGTTTCACAGGTCGGCGCAACATCGAGGGCCGAAGGGCCCGTACTGCGCTGTAGTGTTCTATGTTCTATGTTCTAAGAGGTTTCTTGCGAGATTTAACTGCCTCGTCGCGACCCGAGTTGGACGAGTTCGATCGAGCCCCTAATTTTTAGATCGTGCCCCTAGTTCTACACTTCCCCCACAAGGGAAAACATCATTTCAGCATTCACCCAAGCAAGCCCCCTCAGGATGTTTCAGTAAGATCATATTTCGTTCTTCTACATTCCAATGTGTATAGACTCAAATTTTCCTCTTCAGCTAACCCCTTCATCCCAGATATCAATTTAGTGAACCCTTTCTAAATTGTTTTTGATATCATTATATCTTTCTGTAAATAAGGAGACCACAACAGTACACAATATATTGGATGTGGTCTCTCAAAAACCCTCTACAACTGAAGCAAAACAGCTCTGCTTTTATATTCTGGTCTCCATGCAATAAATTACAACATTCCATTTGCCTTCCTAACCACTTGCAGATTAACATTTTTGGGTTTCATGTACCAGGACACCCAGATCCTTTTTATACCTCTCTCCACAATGTGCAGTGCTGCTTTTCTATTTTTCTTGCCAAAGTGAACAAGTTCACATTTTCCCACATCATAAAACTTTTTTCCCAATCTTTTTATCTATTCTTTTTCTGACTGTTTTCTACCCACCTTTGTGTCACCAGCAAATTTAGCAACTATACATTTGGTACCTGTATTCGAATCATGAATATAGATTGTAAATTGTTTGAGGACCCAGCACTGATCCCTGTGGCACTTCACTCGTTACATTCTGCCATCCTGAAAATGACCCATTTATGCCTACTGTGTTCCTTCAGAACAAAGAACAATACAGCATAGTAACAGGCCCTTCGGCTCTCCAAGCCTGTACTGGTCATGATACCAATCTTTGCCAAAACCCTCAGCACTTTTTGTGCCATATCCCTCGATACCCATCCTATCCATGTGTTTGTCAATATGCTTTTTGAACGCCGTTGATGTATCTGCTTCCACAACCTCCCCTGGCAACGTGTTCCAGGCACTCTCCACCATCTGCATGGAAAAAAAAACCTGACTCGCACATCTCCTCTAAACTTTGCCCATGGATCTTAAACCTATGCCCCCCTGGTGACTGACCCCTTCACCCTGGGAAAGAGTGCCTGCCCATCCACTCTATCCATACCCCTCATAATCTTGTAGACCTCTATAAGGTCACCTCCTCAACCTTCGCCTTTCTAATGAAAACAGTCCGAGTCTATTCAGCCTCTTCACATAGCTAACACACTCCAGACCAGGCAACGTCCTGGGAAACATTCTCTGTCTCCCCCCCCCCCGCCCTCCTCCAAAGCCTCCACATCCTTCTGATAGTGTGGCGACCAGAATTGCGCGCAATATTCCAAGTTCGGCCTTACCAAGGTTCTATACAATTGTAGCATGACTTGTCAGTTTTTATACTTTAGCTAAGCAATTCTCTATCCTGCCACCATGTTCTCTTACTTGATGTCTTAAACCTTGCTGTAGCATTGTATCAGGTGCATTCAGAAAGTCCATTTGCACTATAGTTTAAATACATACCCCCTGATTATGTGTAACCAGCTTTGGATGGTGCCAGTGGTATATTGTTGAACCTACCAGCATGTGTGACTCGGAGTACAGTGAAAGTAGGAAGGAACTTAAATGTGGAAATTAGGAGGGTGAAAAGGGGCCATGAAATGTCTTTAGCAAACATGATCAAGGAGAATCCCAAGGCTTTTTGATGCGTATATTAGAAACCAAGAAGGGAGCAGGAGAAAGAGTAGGCCCATTCAAAGACCATGGAGGGAAGTTATGCATGGAACCACAAGAAGTGGGTAAAATCCTTCATGAGTACTTTGTGTCGGTATTCATCAGTGAGAAGGATGTTGAGGTCAGGGATAGGTGTGTGAACGATCTTGAGAATGTCAGTATATCAAAAGAGGAACCGTTGAGTATGCTCAATTGCATTGAGGTAGACAAGTCCCCGGGCCGGATGGGATCTATCCCAGGTAACTGCGTGAGGCAAGGGGAGGCCATCAGATATCTTCACATCCTCTTTGATCACAGGCAATGTTCCAGAGGATCGGAGAATAGCCAATGTTATTTCCTTCAGGGCGGCATGGTAGCATAGTGGTTAGCACTGTTGCTTCACAGCACCAAGATCCTGAGTTTGATTCCTGGCTTGGGTCACTCTGTGTGGAGTCTGCACATTCTTACTGTGTCTGCGTGGGTTTCCTCCAGGTGCTCCGGTTTCCTCCCACAAAGCCCCGAAAAACATGCTTGTCAGGTGAATTGGACATTCTGAATTCTCCCTCAGTGTACCCGAACAGGCACCGAGTGCGGCGACTAGGGGTTTTCACAGAACTTCATTGCAGTGTTAATGTAAGCCTACGTCTGACACCAATAAAGATAATTATTATTGTTTAAGAAAGGAACCAGGGATAATCCAGCAAATTAAGCCTGACATCAGTGGTGGGGAAGCTTTTGGAACTGAGGAACAGGATGTATGCACATTTGGAGAAAAATGGACTAGTTAGTGACAGGCAGCATAGTTTGTATGGGGAGGGTCATGTCTCACCAACTTGATTGAGTTTCTTGAAGAAGTGACAAAGAAAATTGAGGGAAGGGCTGTGGATTTAATTTATAGGGACTTTAGATAGGCATTTGATAAGTTTACACATGGCAGACTGGTACAAAAACTAAAATCACATGGGATTGGGGTGGGCTGGCTAGATGGATACAGAACTGGCTTAGTTTTGGAAGACCGAGAGTAGCGGTGAAAGGTATTTTTCTGAATGGAGATCTGTAGCTCGTGAAGTTCCGCAGGGATCAGTGCTGGGACCTCTGTTTGTAGTGTGTGTATATATAAATGATCTGGAGAAAAATGTGGGTGGTCAAATTAGTAAGTTTGTGGATGACACTAAGATTGGCGGAGTTGCTGATAGTGCCGAGAATTGTCAGAGGATACAACCGGATAGATTGGAGACTTGAGCACAGAAATGGCAGATGGAGTTTAATCCGGACAAATGCGAAGTGATACATTTTGGACGATCGAATCTAGGTATTAATTATACTGTAAATGGTCAAATCCTTAGGAACATTAACATATTGAGGGATCTGGGCGTGCAGGTCCACAGTTCCCTAAAAGGTTAAGAGGGCATATGGCACGCTTGCCTTCATCAGCTGGGGCATTGAGTACAGGAGTTGGGAAGTCATGTTCCAGCAGAAGTGGAAGCTTTGGAGAGTGCAAAGAACGTTCACCAGGATGTTACCTGGTCTCAAGGGTGTTGGCTATGAGGAGAGATTGAGGAAATAGAAGGACAGAAACGGAGTAAGGACAGAAGGTTTTTCTTTAGGGCATCGTGTTCGGCATAGGCCGATCTGTTCTTTGATCTTTGACACTGATAGAAAGGCAAATGCTGTGACCAGAATCTCATAAATCTCTCATCATTTTACATTTCATGGCTCTCTTCCACTGTCTTAATACTTCCACATAATTGGTGTCATTTGCAAATTACTGGTCATGCTCATAACACTACGCTGACTTCTGGTTGCGGCATTGCGGAGCTAAGCCGCACGTTCGGCAGCTCCCGCTAATTTAGGACTTTTGGGCTCTTTTAAGAGGGGGGGGGGGGGGAACACAGCCAGTGTGCCCAGTAGCCGGTGGATGGACTGGACATTCTTCCACAGAGAAAGGCGAGAGGCAGGAAAAACAAAATGGCGGCAGGCGGGGAAGCAGCGTGGCAGCAGTGGGCGTAGGAACAGCGGGAGCTGCTTCAGCGCTCCTTCAGGGAGCTCAAAGCTGAGATTTTGGAGCCATTTAAGGCCTCGTTGGACAAGCTGGCAGCGACTCAGACAGCTCAGGCCATGGAGGTTCGGAAGCTGCAGCACAAGGTCTCAGAGAATGAGGATGAGCTTCTGGGCCTGGCAGTGAAAGTGGAGACACACGAGGGACTGCATAAGAAATGGCAAGATAGGATGGAGGAGATGGAGAACCGCTCCCGCCAGAAGAATCTGTGGATTCTGGGCCTCGCAGAGGGGCTAGAGGGCTCGGATCTGGCGGCCTACGTGGTCCTCATGTTAAACACGATGATGGGTGCGGGGTGATTTAACGGGCCTCTGGAGCTGGAGGGCGCCTACTGAGTGTCGCAGCGGAAACCTAAACCGAACGAGCCGCCCAGGGTAGTGCTGGTCCGTTTTCTCCACATGGTTGACCGGGAGTGCGTGTTGAGGTGGGCGAAGAAGGAGAGGAGTAGCAGGTGGGAGAACACGGACGTTCGGATCTTTCAGGACTGGAGCGCGGAGGTGGTGAAGAGAAGAGCTGACTTCAACCGAGCAAAGGGAGTGCTCCATAGGAAGGGGGTAAAGTTTGGCCTTCTACAGCCGGCTCGCCTCTGGGTCACGTACAAGGACCGCCAGCTCTATTTTGACTCTCCGGAGTGAGGCCTGGACTTTTGTCCAGGCTGAGAACTTGGACTCAAACTGAAGATTGGGGTGGCCAAAGAGAAATGTACTTTGCTTGAAGGCTTTGCCTTCCTGGGTATCCTTTTGCCGATTTTGGCTGTGTTTACTAATGGTTGTTTCATGTTTGTTTTGCTGTCTTCGCTATTTTGGCTATTGTCATCTCTTTCGGGGGGATTTTTTTCTGATTTTGGGGCTGTTGGTTATTTATCGTGGTGCTTTTCTTCGTTTTTTCCACTGGTGGGCTGGGGCCCCCGATGGGTTATGTGCACGCCTCTTTCCCGCTGGTCGGGCCGAGGGGCGGGCTCGGGTTGGAAGCGCGGGCTTCCCGCGCTGGAGGAATTGGGGGCGGGGCCGGCACAGATAGGGAGGGATTGGTGGCTGTGTTTCACCGGGGGGAGGGTTATGGCTACGGCGGGAGAGGCCGGGGTCAGCAGAAGTCAGCTGACTCATGGAAGCATAATGTTGGGGGTAATGCAGCTAGGGGAGGCAATAGCTGTGGGGGTTGGGGGGGAGGCCGGGTGGGTGGGGGGGAGGCCGGGTGGGTGTGGGGGTTGGGGGTTGGGGGTTGGGGGGAGGCCGGGTGGGTGTGGGGGTTGGGGGGGAGGTTGTGGGGGTTGGGGGGGGGGGTGCCGGGTTGTTGCTGCAGGGACTGTGAGGGAAGGGATGGCGAGGGGGGGATTGGGTGGAGGGGTCTGCCACCATGGGAAGCAGGCCTGGGGGTTTCCCTGGGCACGTGGAAAGTCAGTCCCTCCAGGAAGTGCCTCATTCCCTCCGGCCCGCAGGGAGTTCCGAACTGTCCAACCTGCTGTAGAAATCCATGAACGCCTTGCTTGCTCACCCCCGCCGAGTCCCCAACTAAGTTCCCATCCCCGTCAATAACTTTCCCAATCTCCCTGGCTGCCTCCCTCTTTCTGAGCTGCTGTGCAAGCATCCTGCTGGCCTTCTTACCATGCTTGTAGATCGCCCCTTCACCTTTCTGAGCTGTTCCACTGCCCCCTGTGATTAACAAACCGAACTGCGCCTGTAGCCTCCGCCGTTCCCTTAAAAGCCCTATCTCTGGAGTCTCCGCGTACCTCCTATCGACTTGTAGAATCTCTTTCACCAGTCGGGCTGTCTCTGCCCTGACCGTCCTGTCCCCTTGAACCTGGATCGGGATCAGCTCTCCTCTCACCACTGCCTTCAGTGCTTCCCAAACCACCGCTGCTGCGACCTCCACCGTATCATTTACCTGCAGGTAATTTTGTATGCATTTCCTCAGCCTCTTGCACACTGCTTCGTCCGTCAATAGCCCTACATCTAATCTCCATTGCGGGCGCTGATTGCTATCTTTACTAACCTGCAGATCAGCCCAGTGTGGAGCAGGGTCCGAGATTGTGATCGCTGAGTACCCCGTGTCCACCACCCCTGCCAGCAAGGCCCTACCCAAAACAAAGAAATCGATCCGAGAATATACCTTATGCACGTGGGAGTAGAAGGAGAACTCCCTTCACCGATCCAGGCCGGGATCAATAACTGTATTGAAGTCCCCTCCCATGATCAGCTTGTGCGAGTCCAGGTCCAGTAGCTTCCCCAACATCCTCCTTTTATAAGTTCAACGTCATCCCAATTTGTCGCATACACATTAACCAGCACTATCTTCATCCCCTCCAGCTTCAGACTAACCGTAATATATCGACCCCCCCCCCTCACGTCCAAAACTATTCTACCCACCTCAAATATCACCCGCTTATTAATCAAGATCGCTTATTAATCAAGATCACAACCCCCCCCCCCCCCCCCCCCCCCCCCCCCCAGTCTTTGTATCCAGCCCCGAGTGGAAGACCTGACTGACCCAGCCTTTCCTCAATCTAACCTGGTCCACTACTCTAAGGTGTGTCTCCTGCAGCTTTACCACGTCCGCCTTCAGTCCCCTCAGGTGCGCAAACACACGTGCCCTCTTAACCGGCCCATGTGTGCAGGAGGGTTTCCTGACACAATATGTTGACAGGCCAACAAGAGGCGAGGCCACATTGGATTTGGTTTTGGGTAATGAACCAGGCCAGGTGTTAGATCTGGAGGTAGGTGAGCACTTTGGAAACAGTGACCACAATTCGGTGACCTTTACGTTAGTGATGGAAAGGGATAAGTATACCCCGCAGGGCAAGAGTTATAGCTGGGGGAAGGGCAATTATGATGCCATTAGACATGACTTAGGATGTGTTGGTTGGAGAAGTAGGCTGCAAGGGTTGGGCACACTGGATATGTGGAGCTTGTTCAAGGAACAGTTATTGCATGTTCTTGATAAGTACGTACCAGTCAGGCAGGGAGGAAGGGGTCGAGCGAGGGAACCGTGGTTTACCAAAGAAGTGGAATCTCTTGTTAAGAGGAAGAAGGAGGCCTATGTGAAGATGAGGCATGAAGTTTCAGTTGGGGTGCTTGATAGTTACAAGGAAGCGAGGAAGGATCTAAAGAGAGA
This sequence comes from Scyliorhinus canicula, assembly GCF_902713615.1. NCBI lineage: Eukaryota > Metazoa > Chordata > Chondrichthyes > Carcharhiniformes > Scyliorhinidae > Scyliorhinus > Scyliorhinus canicula. The sequence goes on from NC_052164.1 coordinate 55,778,077, forward strand.
GCTAAGACAAGCAAGGAGGGGACATGAGAAGTCTTTGGCAGGTAGGATCAAGGAAAACCCAAAAGCTTTCTATAGGTATGTCAGGAATAAAAGAATGACTAGGGTAAGAGTAGGGCCAGTCAAGGACAGTGGTGGGAAGTTGTGTGTGGAGGCTGAGGAGATAAGCGAGATACTAAATGAATACTTTTTGTCAGTATTCACTCAAGAAAAAGATAATATTGTGGAGGAGAATGCTGAGACCCAGGCTAAAAGAATAGATAAGTCCCCGGGGCCGGATGGGATTTATCCTAGGATTCTCTGGGAAGCCAGGGAAGAGATTGCTGAGCCTTTGGCTTTGATTTTTAGGTCATCATTGGCTACAGGAATAGTGCCAGAGGACTGGAGGAGAGCAAATGTGGTCCCTTTGTTCAAGAAGGGGAGTAGAGATAACCCCGGTAACTATAGGCCGGTGAGCCTAACGTCTGTGGTGGGTAAGGTCTTGGAGAGGATTATAAAAGATACGATTTATAATCATCTAGATAGGAATAATATGATTAGGGATAGTCAGCATGGTTTTGTGAAGGGTAGGTCATGCCTCACAAACCTTATTGAGTTCTTTGAGAAGGTGACTGAACAGGTAGACGAGGGTAGAGCAGTTGATGTGGTGTATATGGATTTCAGTAAAGCGTTTGATAAGGTTCCCCACGGTCGGCTATTGCAGAAAATACGGAGGCTGGGGATTGAGGGTGATTTAGAGATGTGGATCAGAAATTGGCTAGTTGAAAGAAGACAGAGAGTGGTAGTTGATGGGAAATGTTCAGAATGGAGTTCAGTTACGAGTGGCGTACCACAAGGATCTGTTCTGGGGCCGTTGCTGTTTGTCATTTTTATAAATGACCTAGAGGAGGGCGCAGAAGGATGGGTGAGTAAATTTGCAGACGACACTAAAGTCGGTGGAGTTGTAGACAGTGCGGAAGGATGTTGCAGGTTACAGAGGGACATAGATAAGCTGCAGAGCTGGGCTGAGAGGTGGCAAATGGAGTTTAATGTGGAGAAGTGTGAGGTGATTCACTTTGGAAAGAATAACAGGAATTCGGAATATTTGGCTAATGGTAAAATTCTTGGTAGTGTGGATGAGCAGAGGGATCTCGGTGTCCATGTACATAGATCCCTGAAAGTTGCCACCCAGGTTGATAGGGTTGTGAAGAAGGCCTATGGTGTGTTGGCCTTTATTGGTAGAGGGATTGAGTTCCGGAGCCATGAGGTCATGTTGCAGTTGTACAAAACTCTAGTACGGCTGCATTTGGAGTATTGCGTACAGTTCTGGTCGCCTCATTATAGGAAGGACGTGGAAGCTTTGGAACGGGTGCAGAGGAGATTTACCAGGATGTTGCCTGGTATGGAGGGAAAATCTTATGAGGAAAGGCTGATGGACTTGAGGTTGTTTTCGTTAGAGAGAAGAAGGTTAAGAGGTGACTTAATAGAGGCATACAAAATGATCAGAGGGTTAGATAGGGTGGACAGCGAGAGCCTTCTCCCGCGGATGGAGGTGGCTAGCACGAGGGGACATAGCCTTAAATTGAGGGGTAATAGATATAGGACAGAGGTCAGAGGTGGGTTTTTTACGCAAAGAGTGGTGAGGCCGTGGAATGCCCTACCTGCAACAGTAGTGAACTCGCCAACATTGAGGGCATTTAAAAATTTATTGGATAAGCATATGGATGATAAGAGCATAGTGTAGGTTAGATGGCCTTTTGTTTTTTTCCATGTCGGTGCAACATCGAGGGCCGAAGGGCCTGTACTGCGCTGTATCGTTCTATGTTCTATTTAACCCTCGAACATTCCAGGTGATCAGCCTAGTTGGGGGGCAAAGTGCCCCCCCCCCTCCCAGCCGATCAGCCATCCCCTTTCTTGGGCCCGCCTCTAGCCCATGCACCCTGCCTCCTCCAGCCCGCCCTGGCAGCCCCCGCCACCAACCTCATCTCTGTCCCTCAACCGAAGTCCCTCCCTCGTCAGCAGAACAATTACCTTCCCCCCCCACCAAGCAACAACACTCTGAAACCTAACCCGTTCAATAACCTAAACATATGCACCCCCCACTTGGTGACCCCCGCCCCGGCACCAAAGGGTCTCCCACCTAGTGTTCCCTCACTCCCCCCTCCCCCGCTCATACAAATACATTCCCTCATCTAAGCCGGACCAGCCTCCCCGGACAGGCGCCGGAATGTGGCGACTAGGGGCTTTTCACAGTAACTTCATTGAAGCCTACTCGTGACAATAAGCGATTTTAATTTCATTTCAATCCCCACAATCACCCAGCTGAAAAAAAACAAACACCCAAACAAGCATGTCTCCATCCCACAAAAGTGCACATCAAAGAAAAGCCCTGTCCACCTCAAGGGTCAGGAGAATGTCCCCTCTCCCAGCTGCTTTTCAAATATGCTGGCTACGTATGCCCCAGCATCAGCTCCCTAAGACCCCTCCGGGAGCCCGACAATTCTTGCGTTCTGCCGGCGGAACCTATTCTCTAGGTCCTCCACTTTCTCCAGAAGCCTTTTCTGTTGGTCCTGCAGCATCCCCACCTCCAGCTCCACCGCTGTTTGATGCTCCTCCTGCTCAGCCAGCACGTTCTCAACTTTCTGGATCGCCTGATCCTGGATGTCCAATCTGTGCTCCAGCCGATCAATCGACTCTTTAATGGGTCCAGGCAGTCCCGTTTCTGCTTGGCAAAGCCGTCCTGGACGACCTGCATCAACTGCTCCATTGATCGCTGGACCGACACACCAAGGGTCCAGTTCGCGGCCATGCTGTCTCCCGCTGCAGCTTCAGCACATCTCTTGCCTACCTTTTCTATTTCTGCCTTTTCTGGTTCTTTTCCCCATACACCGATACGTGGAAATGGTGCCCAATTGCCTCAGCCTTCGAATTTACCATTTAACACTGGAAAAACGTCGAGGGGAAAGGTCCGAATGTCCAACCCAGAGCGGGAGCCACCAAATGTGTGACTTAATCCTTCAAAGCCGCCACCGGAAGAAGCGAACCCTCCACTATTAACATCCCCGGGGTTACCGTTGACCAGAGACTGAGCTGTACCAAGGCTGGGAACTGAATATTCCAGGGTATTGGATATTTCAGAAGGACAGCCAAAAAGGTAAAGAGAATAGGTGGTGTTTTTCATTAAGATTGAAAACAGTACACTAGTGGTTAGCATTGCTGCCACACCGCCTGGGACTCGGGTTCAATTCTGGCCTTGAGTGACTGTCTGTGTTGAATTTGCACATTCGCCCAGTGTTTGCGTGGGTTGCGGGTGTTCCGTTTTCCTCCCAAAGTGCAAAGATGTGCAGGTTTGGTGGATTGGCCATGCTAAATTGCCCCTTAGTGTCTGTAATAAATCCACGGAGGCAGAAGTCCTGTCACCAGCATTCCTTTTATTTACAAACACAACAGCATGGTAGCATTGTGGATAGCACAATTGCTTCACAGCTCCAAGGTCCCAGGTTCGATTCTGGCTTGGGTCACTGTCTGTGCGGAGTCTGCACATCCTCCCCGTGTGTGCGTGGGTTTCCTCCGGGTGCTCCGGTTTCCTCCCACAGTCCAAAGATGTGCAGGTTAGGTGGATTGGCCATGATAAATTGCCCTTAGTGTCCAAAATTGCCCTTAGGGTTACTGGGTTATGGGGATAAGGTGGAGGTGTTGACCTTGAGTAGGGTGCTCTTTCCAAGAGCCGGTGCAGACTTGATGGGCCAAATGGCCTCCTTCTGCACTGTAAATTCTATGAAATAACCATGACCATTCAGTCTGCTGTCTACAAAGGGAGTGCAGAAGATCTGACACTCCCTGTTATATTATCAGAAAGGGGTTCCCTGTTGGGCCAATAATCAGGGAACTCGTATTCTAATTGACCAATCTCAAAGGCCTGGCCTAAGTAATTACCCAAAGTCCGAGGAGCCTTCATGACTCATGGGTCTCCTGCTTTGTTTTTGCGCCGGGTCTAGCTCCTCCACTTCGGCCTCCGACTTGGGGGTGGGGGGTTTAATGGCTAGGCGTCCGCCTTTTCCAATGTGAGCGCCTCCGACGGCAGGGGTACAGCTACGGCATCATCCACGGTGTCCATATCAGAGTCCGATGTCCTCACCAGTGGTGTCTGAAGGGTGTGAATAGTGTGGCGGGGAGGACTCTCCACGGTCCTTGATATGCTTGTCTGAGTTAGCTCCGGAGGAGGAAACAAATCTGAGGCCCACACCTGGTCCAGATGTTTCCTTTTATTACATGTTTTCCCACAAGTATCTCATACGACACAGGTCCTGTCCTGGCCTACTCTGTTCCTGCTACCCATGTGGGGCCATTTGCATAATTTCTGACCCATACATTTTCGCCCGTGTTGAATTGTCTTTCTCGGCAAGTGTTGTCGCGGCCCCTGCATTGGACCTCTTGGTGTCGCTCTATTCTGCCAACTAAATCTGGAAATAGTCGACTCAGCCGGGCTCAAAGTTGTCTGCCCAATAGTAGCTCCGCTGGTGCTATTCCCTGATGTGTTATGTACTCGGGGTAACACCAGCTGCAACTGGATGCAGCTTTAACTAAAAGATACTCCAAACCTTGGAAGTCAGTTCAATCTGATTTATTGAACCACTAGCACAGTTAGCACAGTTCTCTCTTGAGTTCGACTCTCTGCTAACCTAAGTGTGGTTACTCTGTCTGACTGAACCAGACTAGCTCTTAGCCACGTGCTGGAGGTGTGATACTGTAAATACACCCTGACTCACTCTGTAGATATTAATCAGTGGAAAGAGGCGGCGTGTGAGTGCCTCGTGTCTTTTATAGTGAGATACCACTCCTGAGTGTCCTGCCTGCTCCTTGGTCATGTCCTGTTCTGTGTTCAATAGCTGCCTGTCTGTATATCATTATCTGCATGTCTGCATATCATCTCCCCTTTCTTTTGTTTTTGTTGGCATATGGGAACGTACTTGTGGTGGCATATATGAACATATTTACATGTGAAGACAGCTGTCTAATGTGAGAAAACAGAACATAGCAAACAAAGCAAATGTTCATGAGTCCAATCTCTGGTGCTTGCGTCTGATCCTTGACGACCGCCGGAGAGGTGATGGTGGGGATGACGGCGCCTTGACAGGTGGGATGGAAGCCTGACTGGTGTTCGAGATATCAGGAGGTGGCAAAACAACGGACGGAAATGGAGAAGAAAGCAGTTGCGGGCAGGCAACTTTGCGCAGTGCCCTATTTCGTCACACAACAGAACCATCAGCCATACGTACAACATACAAGCCTATCAAACAACAGCAGACCAGCCACCACCGGTATCTTGATCCTGACAGTGTCTGCCAGGGATAACATGGGCAAATCGGTGGCATGAGCATCATAGCCCTGCGTTTGCTGGTTTCGGAGCTGCTGCACTTTCTGCAGCACCGGGAGGTGATCCGGGTTGGGCAAGTGTGTGGCTGGAAGTGTCGTCTGTAGGTCCCTGTTCATCAGGAGTTGAGCCGGCGACATGCCAGTGGACAGTGGGGTCGCCCCGTACGCAAGCAGCGCGAGGTAGATGTCAGAAGCAGAATCTGCGGCCTTGCAGATGAGCTGTTTCACAATGTGCACCGCTTTTTCAACTTTCCCATTGGACTGCGGCTAGTGTGGGCTTGAAGCGACATGTTTGAAATGGTATGACTTGGCAAACATAGACCACTCATGGCTGTTGAAGCACGGGCCATTGTCACTCATGACAGTGAGTGGAATACCGTGCCTGGAGAATGTCTCCTTACAGGCCTTAATGACGGTCCGAGATGTGAGGTCTGAGTTTCACGATTTCAGGGTAGTTGGAGCAAGTCAATAATCAACACGTAGTCACGACCATTCGCACGAAAGAGATCAATGCCCACCTTGGACCACTGGGAGGTCTCGATTTCATGCTGCTGGAGCGTCTCCTTGCTCTGCGCTGGCTGGAAGCGTTGACGGGTTGCACAGTTGAGGACCGTGTTCGAGATGTCCTGGCTAATACCGGGCCAGTAGACAGCCTGTCTGGCTCTGCGTCTGCACTTCTCGACGCCCAAGTGTCCCTCATGGATTTGGGGGAGTACCAAGCTCTGGAGACTGAGTGGAATGACAATCCAGTCCAGCTTGAGGAGGATACCATCAATCACTGTCAGGTCGTCCTTTACATTGTAAAATTGAGGGCACTGCCCTTTCTACAAGCCATTGGTGAGGTGGTGCATGACACGCTGCAAGAGGGGGTCTTTGGCTGTCTCCTCGCGGATACAGACGACCTTCTCATCAGATGCCGGAAGGGTGCTCGCACACAGCTGCACCTGTGATTCAATCTGCCGGATGATTTCCAGTGGTTCACGAGGCAAGGTGTTGGAGCGGGACAATGCATCAGCGATGGTGAGCTCCTTGCCAGGCATGTACACTAAGTCAAAGTCGCACCTTCTGAGTTTGAGGATGCGCTGGGTTTAGAACATAGAACATAGAACAGTACAGCACAGAACAGGCCCTTCGGCCCTCAATGTTGTGCCGAGCAATGATCACCCTACTTAAACCCACGTAACCCGTATACCCGTAACCCAACAATCCCCCCATTAACCTTACACTACGGGCAATTTAGAATGGCCAATCCACCTAACCCGCACATCTTTGGACTGTGGGAGGAAACCGGAGCACCCGGAGGAAACCCACGCACACACTGGGAGGACGTGCATACTCCACACAGACAGTGACCCAGCCGGAAACCGAACCTGGGACCCTGGAGCTGTGAAGCATTGATGCTAACCACCATGCTACCGTGAGGCCCCCAGGAGGAGGATGCGCTGCAACTGTGGCGTCATGTCGTTCAGGTCCTTGTGGATAATGTGGCGCAGAGGCCTATAATCCATGTCGGCAGGCCGTAGACATAGTCATGAAAGTGAGAAGGCCCAGGCATTCCTTCTCTATTTGCGCATACCTTGTTTCGGTGGGCATCATGGCCCTCTATGGTGCCCAGGATGAAGTGTCATCGCGTTGAAGCAGCACCGCACCAATGCCATCCTGGCTCATATCTGTTGAGATCTTTGTCTCCCTGTCTCGTTTGAAAAATGCCAAGATGGGTGCAATGGTGCTCTTGGCTTTGATGTGCTGCCTTCAACTCAAAGGCAGTGGACTTTTTCACCAGGTTTCGTGGGCCGTGGTGTGTGAGGCCATGTTTGGGATGAACTTGCCCAGAAAATTGACCATACCCAGGAAGCGCAACACCGCCTTCTTGTCTTCAGGGACTTTCATGGCTGCGATGGCCTTGACCTTGTCTGTGTCCGGGCACACGCCCTGCTGAGAGATCTGGTCACCTAGGAACTTAGTGTTGACATGCCAAAGCAACATTTGGACCTGTTCAGCTTCAGGCTATTGGCATGGACATGGCGGAATACCTGCTGGAGATGGGAAACATGCTCTTCAGGGGTCGTGGACCAACAGATGTTGTCTACGTACACACGAACCCCTTCAATGCCCTTGATCATCTGCTCCATGAATCGAAGGAAGATCTCCGATACCAAGACAATGCCAAACGGCATGCGATTATAGCAGTATCTGCCAAACGGTGTGTTGAAGGTGCAGAACCTTCTGCTGGACACATCCAGCTGGATTTGCCAAAATCCACGTGATGCATCTAACTTGGTGAAAAAACGTGCGTGTGCCATCTCACTGGTGACTTCCTCCCGTTTCGGAATGGGGTAGTGTTCACGCATTATATTCTTATTGAGATCCTTGGGATCAATGCAGACACGCAGGTCTCCTGAAGGCTTTCTAACACATACCATCGAGCTGACCCAGTCAGTCGGTTCGGTTACCTTGGAAATGATGCCCTGTTGCTGAAGATCCTTGAGCTGTGCCTTCAGGCGCTCCCTCAGCGGAGCCGGGACCCGGCGTGGTGCGTGGACCAGTGGCTTGGCATCAGGTCGTAGCAGAATCTTGTATCGATATGATGTGGAGATGCCGGCGTTGGACTAGGGTGAGCACAGTAAGAAGTCTTACAACACCAGGTTAAAGTCCAACAGGTTTGTTTCAAACACGAGCTTTCGGAGCACTGCTCCTTCCTCAGGTGAAAGGCCTGAAGATCCACATTGGAGGATGTCATTGTGTAAACCTGCTGCACGAGGTTCAGCTGCTTGCAGGCATGCATGCCTAGTCGGGATGCCCTGTCTGGCTTGACAATTCAAGGACAATTCAGGACACGCGGCAGCGCAGAATTGCCGAGCAAAAACTTATAGCTACGTTCCGCATGCATGAGTGCAGCCTCAACCGGGATCTTGGATTCATGTTGCATTACATCCACCCCCCACCATCTGGCCTGGACTTGCAAAATTCCACCAACTGTTCTGGCTTGAGACAATTCACACCTCTTTAACCTGTGATTATCCCTCTCCCTGGATCTGTAATGGTTTGATTACCTGCAAATGCTCGCATTCCAAGCATTGTCCGGCATCTCTGACTTTGTCTATATAAATGTTTCTGGATCATACCTCTCCATTCACCTGAGGAAGGAGCTGCACTCTGAAAGCTTGTGTTTGAAACAAACCTGTTGGACTTTAACCTGGTGTTGTAAGACTTCTTACTTGTATCGATATGGCAGCGTGCCCATCCCGTCGAACACATCCGGATACTGAGCGAGGATGTCATCAATGCCGGCCTGAAGATCCACATTGGAGGATGTTGTTGTGTAAACCTGCTGCACGAGGTTCAGCTGCTTGCAGGCATGCGCGCCAAGTAGGGATGCCCTGTCTGGCTTGACAATTTCAAAACTTAACCGTGCATGGGTGCTCCGGGTGGAGACGAGTAGATGGCAGAATCCCAGTGCAGTGATGGCATTTCCGGTGTAGTCCAGGAGCCTGCAGGGTGCTGGAAGGACCTTGGGGGGGGGGGGGGGGGGGGGGGGCTTCTTGATGCGTTTGAAATCTGCCTGTGAAAGGAGGTTGGCAGATGCACCTGTGTCCAGCTTAAACTGGATGGAGCAGCGGTTGACCTGCATCACCGCATGCCATTCATCTGCAGAATCCGCAGTGAGGAAGGAGTGAATTTGTGATAAGGTGGATGTGGCATATTGACATTTGGTGATGATGCCCACACAGTAGGTGGAGTCCAGGCATTGATCCTCTGGATCCGTTGTGCTGCCAGGATCAGAATCCTGGAATCGTTGTTGCACACTCTGAATGCGCCGTCATCGGAATTGGGAGCGCTGGCCCTTGACTGGTGGTGCAGACCTGCGCAAGGCTGCATAGCATCCAGGCTTCCCCCAGTTTAAATATCGCCTGCCTCTCGCAGGGCAATGTTTCTTTAAGTGTGCGTTGCCGCAGTTCGAGCATATCATGACGTCGGCGTCCTGATCCGTGCGTCTTCACACATGCGCAGTGTGGGTGTTGGCCACTTCGTTATCCCGTTCGCATTGCGCATGCGTGGGACCCTGGGAAAAGCACGCAAAATGGCTGCTTTCATCAATGCAGAGGCGCTGCATCTGGGAGACGGCCTGCACACACTCTGCCTCATGGGAGGCAAGTTTCTCAATTTCAGACGATTTTGTATTGGGCATAGTGATTTTTGGCATGCTCGTGCACTGTGCATGTTTCAATCGCGACTGGCAGGGTCATATACTTGATTTTCAGGAGCTGCTCTCTGAGAATCAGAGTGAACACCAAAAAACGATTTGGGCTCTGATCATGGAGTCAGCAATATCATCAAAGTTGCAGGACAGCGCTAGCAGGCGGAGGTTAGTTAATAAAGAGTTGAAAGATTCATCTTTACCTTGTAGACGCTCAAAGATTTCATTGGTGCCCACAGTGACTGTCAAACCTTTGGTGAAGTGAAAAGAGTTGAAGAGTTTGATGGCTTGATCACCCGCTGTTGAGAGGAGAAGCGCGATCTTCCTTGCATCAGATGCACCCACGAGGTCTGAAGCTTCGATGTACAGCAGAAACTTTTGCTTGAATATCCGCAGTTGGCACTCAGATTGCCAGAGGTTCTGAGCTGGTGAGGAGCCTGAATCTTCTCCATGGCGCCGGGAAACATTCGCTGGTCATCACGGAACGAACTGAGGTAAATCACCTAGATTAAGCAGTCTCCTGGTAGCATGATGTGTTATGTATTCTGGGATAGGGATAACACTGGCTGCAACGGAATGCAGCTTTAACCAAAAGATACTCCAGACATTGGAAGTTAGTTCAATCTGATTTATTGAACCACTAGCACAGTTCTCTGTGAGTTTGACTCTCTGTTGACTCTCTGCTAACCTAAGTATGGTTACTCTGTCTGACTGAACCAGACTAGCTCTTAGCCACGTGCTGGAGGTGTGATACTGTAAATACACCCCGACTCACTCTGTAGATATTAATCAGTGGAAAGATGCGGAGTGTGAGTGCCTTGTGTCTTTTATAGTGAGATACCACCCCTGAGTGTCCTGCCTGCTTATTGGTCATGTCCTGTTCTGAGTTCAATAGCTGCCTGTCTGTATATCATTATCTGCATATCATGACATTCCCCTTGTGGCGTGTGGGGTTGTTCTGTAGTCAATTAGCCAGCACGACAGTTTGGTGTCCAGTGATGCTGCTGACTGTTCCTTCAACCCGACTTTTAAGGTCTGGACGGATCTTTCCGCCAAACTATTCGATGCCGGGTGGTAAGGTGCGTCCTTAAGTGCCGAATGCATTTGACTTCATAAATTTTGTGATGCCTGGCTGGTGAAAACTGATCCATTATCCGAAACTAACACCTCGGGGTTACCATGAGTTGCGATCGAGGTGTGGAGTTTTTCAATGGTAGTTGTTGAATTTGCAGAGTTCATTTTGTAGATGCCAGCCATTTGGAATGGGCGTCTACTATTATAAAAAACTTTGAACGCATAAACAGGCCTGCAAAATCAACATGAAGTCGCGACCATGGTCTACCTGGCAATTCACCTGAGGAAGGAGCTGCGCTCTGAAAGCTCGTGTTTGAATCAAACCTGTTGGACTTTAACCTGGTGTTGTAAGACTTCTTACTGTGGCCATTCCCATGGGTGCAGCAGGGCTGCCGTTGGCACCTTCTGCCCTTGTTGGCATTCTTGGCACTGACCTACCAATGTCGCCATGTCTGTGTCCAGGCCCGGACACCAGACATAGCTTCTCGCCTACATCTTCATTTTTGAGACTCTAGGGTGCCATTGAAAGAAGGCAAAGCAATACCACCAATAGCTTCGGCCCGGATCCAACGCTGGGCCCTACTACTGGCGGCGTACCAGTATCAACTGGAGCATCGGCCAGGAACCCGGGTGGCAAACGGCAATGCACTAAGCAGGCTGCCACTACGGACGCCCCGCCATTCGTACCCAAAATAGTACTCATACTGTAATTCAGCCAGTATGGCTCGACGGCCTTGACTTGGAACTATTACTCAAGCCCCCACGGTGATTCCACTCTTCTGCTCCAGTAAGGGTGGAATTCCGCCTGGACCACTCTTTCCATCTCCCCAGTTAGCACCATGTGTTTTATTTTTTTTTTTAAACCGGGTCCCTTTGGGTCCATAAACAAATGTTTTGTGTGGCCACTGGAAAGGTGTCCAGGAAATGTAACATCATTACCGTTTCCTCTATTTTGGGTACGAATGGCGGGGCGTCCGTAATGGCAGCCTGCTTAGTGCATTGCCGTTTGCCACCCGGGTTCCTGGCCAATGCTCCAGTTGATATTGGTACGCCGCCAGTAGTAGGGCCCAGCGTTGAATCCGGGCTGAAGCTATTGGTGGTATTGCTTTGCCTTCTTTCAACAAACCCAGCAATGGCTTGTGGTCTGTAATTGTGGTGAATTTCTGCCTGTACAAGTACTAGTGAAATTTCTTCACCGTAAACATCACAGCCAGTCCTTCCTTTTCGATTTGGGCATACTTTCATTCTGCTGCTGCCAGCGTCCTGGAAGCAAACACTATAGGTCGTTTCTGTCTGTTTTGCCCTCTGTGCCAAAACTGCACCAATGCCATATGGAGACGCGTTGCACGTGAGCACCAACTCTTTCCTGGGGTCGTACTGTGCCAAGACGTTCTGAGGAAAGCTGTTCTTTTATTATCTTGAAAGCCCTGTCTTGGCGGGCGGACCACTCCCAGGCTTGCCCCTTTTTTAGCAATTGGTGTAGTGGGTCCAAGGTGGAAGCTCTGTTCTATATGAACTTTCCATAATGTGTCACCAGTCCTTAAAATAAAAAAAAAGACCTTAACTCCTGTATTGTGGTGGGGGCCGGGGCATCTTTAATCGCTCTCACCTGATCCTCCAATGGGTGTAGCCCTGATTTGTCAACCTTGTACCCCAGATCGGTTACTTGAGGTGCTAGGAAAACACATTTCTCTCTCTTTAGGCGCACGCCTGCTGCTGAAAACCTCCTCAGGACTTCCTCCAGGTTTTGCAGGTGCTCTGCCTTTGTTTTTCCTGTAATGAGGACGTCTTCCAGGTAAATGGCAACTTGTGGTAGCCCTTGCAATATATTCTCCATTGTCCTCTGGAATATCGCACAAGCAGACAATACCCTGAAGAACCTTGTATTCTGAAAAAGACTCTTTAGGGTGTTTATCGTTGGGAATTTTTGGGACTCTTCGTCCAGCTTCAGCTGTAGATATGCGTGGCTCATATCCAGCTTTGAGAATAGGAGTCCTCCAGCCAGCTTTGGATACAAATCCTCAATCCAGGGAATTGGGTGTTTGTCCAGTTGTGAGTAGCGATTAATCGTTTATTTGAAATCTCCACAAAGGCAGACCAAGCCGTCCGGCTTCAGGATAGGCACCACGGGTGCCGCCCACTCTACAAACTGGACCAGTTTTGTTATTCCCTCACGCTCTAATCGTTTTATTTCCATATCGACTTTCTGCCTTAATGCGAAGGGTACTCGTCGGGCCTTGTAGAATTTTGGGACTGCCTCTGGATCTACATGCAATGTCGCCTTTGCTCCCTTTATTGTTCCGAGTCCATCTCGGAAAACATAAGAACATAAGAACATAAGAACTAGGAGCAGGAGTAGGCCATCTGGCCCCTCGAGCCTGCTCCGCCATTCAATTAGATCATGGCTGATCTTTTGTGGACTCAGCTCCACTTTCCGGCCCGAACACCATAACCCTTAATCCCTTTATTCTTCAAAAAACTATCTATCTTTACCTTAAAAAGCCCTACCTCTGGGTATTTGCTCAGGCAACCATTTTCCAGCTGGAAAATGTTTACCCAATCCAGCTGGATCTCTTTTGGCCAGTTTCGTCCCAATAAGCTTGGCCTCACACCTTTCACTACCATTAAAAGCAGCCTAACCAGTTGCTCTCCATAGGCCACAGTTACATATGTTGTGTCCAAAACTCTGTGGTTCCCCTGTGTATGTCCTCAGTTTTGCTGAGGTCCTGGTTAGGAATAAGGGTTGGAGTCCAGTACGAATTTTATTGAATACTGTTTCCCCTATCATGGATACGGCTGCTCCAGTGTCGACTTCCATCAGTGTGGGACGTCCATTCAACCTTGTGAATAATTTAATGGATTTTGATTTCCCCATCGTTCCAAAATTTAGTTGTTCCTCGTCTGACAAAGGTAGGGCTTTTCGGATATGCATTCTCTTGTACCCCGGCCTCCGTGACCTTCTCCAAGATGATGGTTTTGGACTTCATTTTTAAACTATTATGTCGAGGAACCAACATGCGAGCCTTGATTTTGGTATTTTGAAACAGTAATAGTAAACTAATCTTGTTTTGTGGGGTCCTTTAGGAAACAGTGACAAAACACAAAATAATTCTTCATTAGGATGGAAAGTGAAGAAGTCCAATCTGAAATTACAGTCCGAAAGGAAACTACAAAGGTTTGAGGCACGAGTTTGTTGCGATACATTAGGGAACTTCATTAAAAGGCATAGGCATTGGCTAGTATTTAAGGAACAAATGTATCCATTGCCACAGTTATACATTCCTTTCTGGCGCAAAAGCACAAGTGACCCAGCCATGGCTTACAAAATAAATGAACAATAGTATTAGATCCAAAGAGGTGCCTCTAAAGTTGCGAGATAAAACAGCAAGCCCGATGATTAGGAACAGTTCAGAATTCAGCAAAAGAGACAGAGATTTATTGAGAGGAAAATTAGTAAACTTGCAAATAACATAGAAGTGGACTGTAAAAGCTTCTATAAATATTTAAAAAGGAAAGAGGTTAATGAAGACCGGTCCAAAACAGGAGAATTTATAAAAGAGAACAAGGAAATGGCAGAGCAATCAAACAACTAATTTAATTTTGTCTACATGGAGGAAGGCACTAATAACTTTCCAGTAATGCTAAGTGAGAAGGAGTGATTGAAGGAAATTAGTATTACTAGAAAAATAGTTCTGGAGAAATAAGTGGGACTGAAAGCCAATAAATCTCCAGGGCCTGATAATCTACATTCGAGAGTATTAAAGGAAGTTGGTTGCTGTCTTTCAAGATTCTGGAACAGTCCTGGCACATTAGAGGCTGTCAAATGTGACCCCTGGTTTTGGGGGACGGGGGGGCATAGGATCAGTAAGTTTGCAGATGACACAAATATAGGCTGGGTCGTTAACAGTGAGACTAAGAATCTCCGGTTCAGGAAGATATAGGCTGGACGGTCAAATGGGCAGAAAAGTGACAGATGTAATTTAGTCTTGAAAAGTGTGAGGTGTCACACTTTGGAAGGAGCAATTTGACAAGGAAATATTCAATGAATGGCACCGCACTGGGAAGTCCTGAGGAACAAAGAAACCTTGGTGTGTTTGTCCATAGATCCCTGAAGGCAGAAGGGCAGGTTAATAGGTTGGGGGGAAAAGGAAGTTGTAGATTTGCCTTTATCAATCGTGGCATAGATTACAAAAGCAAGGAAGTCATGTTGGAATTACATAGAACATTGGTGAGGCCACAGCTCGAGTATTGTGTGCAGTTCTGGTTGCTACAATATCGGAAGGATGTGATTGCACTGGAGCGGGTGCAGAGACATTTCACCAGGATGTTGCTTGGGATCGAACATTTTGATTATGGAAAGAGGTTGGATAGGCTTGGGTTGTTTTCGCTGGAGATGAGAAGACTGAGGGGTGACCTGATCGAGGTGTACAAGATTGAGGGGCATGAACAGGGTGGATACGGAACAGCTGTTTGCCTTAGTTGAAAGGTGGGCTACGAGAGGACACAAGTTCAAGGTGAGGGGTGAGAGGCTCGGGAGGGGGGGGGGGGGGGGATTTAAGAGGATGATGGTCTGGAATACACGCTGCCTGGGAGGGTGGTAGAGGCAGGTTGCCTCGTATTCTTTTAAAAATATCTGGATGAGCACTTGGCACATCTTAACATAAGAGGCTAAGGGCCAAATGCTGGTAAATGGGATTAGGATTGACACATTGGGTGCCTTTCATATGGTGGCACAGACTCGATGGGCCAAAGGGCCTTTTCTGCTTTGTATTTTTCGGTGATGGGTGGTTCCCTCAATGGCCAAAGACTCTCCGGTGTATGTCGTCAATTGGGCATCTGTGTCCCGAAGGTCCAAAGTCTGGAGACTGGACTTGATCATGAAGACCGTCTGGTGGCTGATCACCGAGACTGCTGCTCCGGTGTCGCACTCCATTTCAATGGAGTGGCCATTCATCTTGAAGGCAGTCCTGATGAGTGAGGCCCTGGGGCTGTAATACAGTGCAACTGCTGGTACTCCTCCTCCACATTGTATGCTTGGCCTCTAGGGAAGCAGTAACGTCTGGGGGTTTGGCAGGAGATGACACACTCTCACTGGCTTGTCCAGCTTCCCGGCCCTGTTCATGGCATCCAGCATGTGGCTGTAGTTGCCATCTTGATGTTCTGTTTCGGGGAATCATCCCGGTTGCACCCAGGTGCCCCACAGTGACTCCCTTGGGTCAGTCCCACTTCGCGGAAGTTCGAGCCATTTAGGCCTCGGAGCTATTGACCGAGGTTCAGGACCAACAAGCCCTGCATCTCCTGGACCTTGCTCTCTCCCGGGAAATGACGATGTTCACTGCTGGAGGGTTAAGTGGATCTCTGTGAAGTGTTTCCTTTGGATATCAGCGTCTTGGAGCTCACAGGCAAAAGGATTCAGACAGTGCGGCTCCAAACTCACTGCTAATGGCTTCAGTGGCCATTACTGAAACATGGTTAAAGGATGGTCACGACTGGGAGTTAAATATCCGAGGGTATCAAACTATTCGGAAGGACAGAATGGATGGTAAGGGAGGCGGTGTAGCTCTGTTATTTAAGGATGACATCCGGGCAATAGTTAGGGATGATATCGGTGCTTTGGAGGATAAGGTTTAATCCATTTGGGTGGAAATCAGGAATAGTAAGGCGAAAAAGTCACTGATAGGAGTAGTCTATCGGCCACCAAATAGTAACGTTATGGTGGGGCAGGCAATAAATAAAGAGATAACTGATGCATGTAGAAATGGTACAGCAGTTATCATGGGGGATTTTAATCTACATGTGGATTGGTTTAACCAGGTCGGTCAAGGCAACCTTGAGGAGGAGTTTATAGAATGTATCCGCGATAGTTTCCTAGAACAGTATGTAATGGAACCTACGAGGGAACAAGCGGTCCTAGATCTTGTCCTGTGTAATGAAACAGGATTGATTCATGATCTCATAGTTAGGGATCCTCTCGGATGGAGCGATCACAATATGGTGGAATTTAAAATACAGATGGAGGGTGAGAAGGTAAAATCAAATACTAGTGCTTTGTGTTTAAACAAAGGAGATTACAATGGGATGAGAGAAGAACTAGCTAAGGTAGACTGGGAGCAAAGACTTTATGGTGGAACAGTTGAGAACCTTCCAAGCGATTTTTCACAGTGCTCAGCAAATGTTTATACCCACAAAAAGGAAGGACAGTAGAAAGAGGGAAAATCGACCGTGGATATCTAAGGAAATAAGGGAGAGTATCAAATTGAAGGAAAAAGCATAGATTTTCCTTCAGGGTCCCAGGTTCGATTCTCGGCTGGGTCACTGTCTGTGCGGAGTCTGCACGTCCTCCCCGTGTGTGCGTGGGTTTCCTCCGGGTGCTCCGGTTTCCTCCCACAGTCCAAAGATGTGCGGGTTAGGTGGATTGGCCTTGCTAAATTGCCCGTAGTGTCCTAAAAAAAAAGTCAGGTTAAGGGGTGGGGAGGGGTTGTTGGGTTACGGGTATAGGGTGGATACGTGGGTTTGAGTAGGGTGATCATTGCTCGGCACAACATCGAGGGCCGAAGAGCCTGTTCTGTGCTGTACTGTTCTATGTACTCTATAGATTGGTGGGAGACTAGAGGACTGGGAAATATTTAAGGGGCAACAGAAAACTACTAAAAAGCTATAAAGAAGAGTAAGATAGAGTATGAGAGTAAACTTGCTCAGAATATAAAAACAGACAGCAAAAGGTTTTACAAATATATAAAGCAAAAAAGAGTGGCTAAGATAAATATTGGTCCTTTAGAGGATGAGAAGGGAGTTTTAATAATGGGAGATGAGGAAATGGCTGAGGAACTGAACAGGTTTTTTGGGTCGGTCTTCACAGTGGAAGACACAAATAACATGCCAGTGACTGATAGAAATGAGGTTATCACAGGTGATGACCTTGAGAGGATTGTTATCACTAAGGAGGCAGTGATGGGCAAGCTAATGGGGCTAAAGGTAGTCAAGTCTCCTGGCTCTGATGGAATGCATCCCAGAGTGCTAAAAGAGATGGCTAGGGAAATTGCAGATGCACTAGTGATGATTTACCAAAATTCACTAGACTCTGGGGTGGTCCGGTGGATTGGAAATTAGCAAACGTGACACCACTGTTTAAAAAAGGAGGTAGGCAGAGAGCAGGAAATTATAGGCCAGTGAGCTTAACATCGGTAATAGGGAAGATGCTGGAATCTATCATCAAGGAAGAACTAGCGAGGCATCTGGATAGAAATTGTCCCATTGGGCAGACGCAGCATGGGTTCATTAATGGGCAGGTCATGCCTAACTAATTTAGTGGAATTTTTTGAGGACATTACCAGTACAGTAGATAACGGGGTGCCGATGGATGTGGTATATCTGGATTTCCAGAAAGCTTTTGACAAGGTGCCACACAAAAGGCTGCTGCATAAGATAAAGATGCATGGCATTAAGGGTAAAGTAGTAGCATGGATAGAGGATTGGTTAATTAATAGAAAGCAAAGAGTGGGGATTAATGTGTGCTTCTCTGGTTGACACCCCGAGTGGTGTCCCTCAGGGATCTGTGTTGGGCCCACAATTGTTCACAATCTACATAGATGATTTAGAGTTGGGGACCAAGGGCAATGTGCTAGTGCATGAGTCACAGAAAATTGGTTTACAGGTGCAACAGGTGATTAAGAAGGCAAATGGAATTTTGTCCTTCATTGCTAGAGGGATGGAGTTTAAGACTAGGGAGGTTATGCTGCAATTGTATAAGGTGTTAGTAAGGCCACACCTGGAGTATTGTGTTCAGTTTTGGTCTCCTTACTTGAGAAAGGACGTACTGGCACTGGAGGGTGTGCAGAGAAGATTCACGAGGTTAATCCCAGAGCTGAAGGGGTTGGATTACGAGGTGGTTGAGTTGACTGGGACTGTACTTGTTGTAATTGAGAAGGATGAGGGGGGATCTTATAGAAACATTTAAAATTATGAAGGGAATAGATAGGATAGATGCGGGCAGGTTGTTTCCACTGGCGGGTGAAAGCAGAACTAGGGGGCATAGCCTCAAAATAAGGGGAAGTAGATTTAGGACTGAGTTTAGGAGGAACTTCTTCACCCAAAGGGTTGTGAATCTATGGAATTCCTTGCCCAGTGAAGCAGTTGAGGCGCCTTCATTAAATGTTTTTAAGGTAAAGATAGATAGTTTTTTGAAGAAAAAAGGGATTAAGGGTTATGGTGTTCGGGCCGGAAAGTGGAGCTGAGTCCACAAAAGATCAGCCATGATCTCATTGAATGGTGGAGCAGGCTCGAGGGGCCAGATGGCCTACCGATTTATAGAGGCAATTGTGCGGCTAGAGCTTAGATTGGCTGCCCAAGATCGGGCGATCAAGAAAGTAGAGAAGGCGCTGGCTGACCAGGAGGAACATCAAACTCCAGTGGAGTTGGAGGTGGGGATGCTGTGGGACCAGCAGAAAGGCTCCTGGAGAAGGTGGAGGACCTAGAGAACAGGTCTCGCCAGCAGAGCTTGAGAATCGTTGGGCTCCTGGAGGGGTCCGAAGGGGCGGACGCTGGGGCATACATAGCGGACATGTTCAAGATGCTGCTGGGGGATGGGGCATTTCCCTGATCCTTGGAGGTTGACAGGGCTCACAGAGCACTCGCGAGGAAACCGCGAATGGGAGACCCCCCCCCCCTCTCCCCCGAGGGCAATGGTGGTGAGATTCCACAGTTTTTTGGATAAGGAGCGTATTTTACAGTGGGCCAAGCAATCACGGAGCTGTAAATGGGAGAACAGTTTCCTGCGGATGCATCAGGACCTGAGTATAGAGGTGGCCAGGAGAAGAGCGGGGTTTAATCAGATCAGGTCGACCCTTTTTAAGAAAAATGTGAGGTTCGGACTGCTGTATCCGGCCCGTCTCTGGGTCACGTACGAGGAGCAATATTTTTCGAGTCGTCTGAGGAAGTGCTGGGCTTCGCGAAAAGGAAAGGACTGGTGGCAGACTGAGAACTTCTGAACTTTTCTGCAACGTTCATGTTTTATAAAGTTTCTCGTTTTCCGTTTTGTGGACACTATTTGTAATGCGTACTGTATTGATTTGCGGCCAGTTGCAGAGTGAGTTAAAGTTTACATTTGCACTGTTGGGGGATGGAGGTGAGTTTGTTCAGATGCTGGTTCTTTTGCTTTATCTTTTCTTTGTTTAGCGTTTTATTTTCTGTCGGGCAATTGTATTGGGATTGTTTGTCATCTGAATATGTATGTATGAGCGGGGGGAGGAGGGTGGGGAGGGAACAATAGGTGGGAGAATGTCTGGCCCTAGGGGTGGGGGCCACCAAGCTAGCTGGGCGGGCGAGCTCACAGAAGCATAGTGGGGGGTGAGCAGATGTTAGGCTTATCAAAGGGGTTGATTTACATTGTGCTGTTACAAGGGGGAGGGGGCATACCTTCTGCTGAAGAGGGTGGGACTGTTGCTGAGGGACAGAGGGGAGATCGGGGGCAGAGGCTGCCTGGGGGTGGGCCAGTGGACGCGCGGGGCGTGGGCTGGAGACTGGCGTAAGAAAGGTGATGGCTGATCGGCTTGGGGGGAGGTGATGAGCCCACCAACTAGGCTGATCACCTGGAATGTACAAGGGCTAAATGGGCCGGTCAGGAGGGCATGCGTGTTTGTGCATTTGAGAGACTGAAGGCGGACGTGGTACTGCTGCAGGAGACGCACCTTACCAGATTAGATTAAGGAAAGGTTGGGTCGGACAGGTTTTTCACTCGGGTCTGGACTCTTAAGACTAGAGGGGTCGCGATCCTGATGAACAAAAGCGGGTGGTTTTTGAAGAATAGTTTTGGATGCGGGAGGCCGGTACATTATGGTCGGTGGGAAATTGGAGGGGGTGCAAGTAGTACCAGGAAATATGTATGCGCCAAATTGAGACGATGTGGAGTTTATAAAGCGGATGCTGGGGAAGATGCCGGACCTGGATTCGCTTGAGTTGGTCATGGGAGGGGACATCAACACAGTTATTGACCCTGGTTTAGACTGGTCAAGCTCAAAAACGGGCAGCGTGCCAGTACTGGCAAAGGAACTAAAAAGGTTCATGGAGAAGATGGGGGGAGTGGACCCATGGAGATTTGGGCAGCCAAGGGTGAAGGAGTTCTCCAACTCCCATGTGCATAAAGTGTACTCCCGGATTGATTTCTTTATTCTGAGCAGAGCTTTACTGACGCGGGTGGTGGACATGGGGTATTCGGCAATTACAATCTCAGACGATGCCCTGCACTGGGTTGACCTACAGATTACTAAAGACAGTAACCAGCGCCCGGAGTGGAGGTTAGATGAGGGTCTTCTAGCTGGCGAGGAAGTGTGCGGGCAGCTGAGGAAATATATTCAGAACTACCTGGAAGTCAACAACACGGGGGAAATTTCAGCAGCGGTGGTCTAGGAAGCATTGAAGGCCGATCTCTATATGGGCCCAGAGGGAGAAGGTGGACAGGGCAGAGACGGACCGACTGGTAAAGGAGATACTAGAGGTCGACAGGAGGTATGCGGAGACCCCAGAGGCAGTGCTTTTAAGGGAATGGCGGAGGCTACAGGTGGAGTTTGGTTTGTTAATCACTGGGAGGGCAGTGGAGCTGCTGAGAAAGGCAAACGGGGTGATTTATGAGCATGGAGAAAAGGCCAGCAGAATGCTTGCACAACAGCTCAGAGAGGGAGGCAGCCAGGGAGATTGGGAAAGTAAAGGATGGAGATGGGAACCTGGTTGAAGACTCAGCAGGGGCGAATAAGGCATTTAAGGAGTATTATAGTAGGTTCTATGAGTCTGAACCCCCAACGGGGATTCTTAGGGGGGCTGAATTTCCCAAAGGCGGACGGGAAGCTGGTAGAAGGGCTGGGGCCCCGATTGGGTTGGAAGAGATAGTGGAGGGTCTGAAGGCCATGCAGTCGGGTAAAGCCCCGGGGCCGGACGGGTACCCAGTGGAGTTCTATGAAACATTCTCTGGGATATTGGGACCGTTGTTGATGAGAACATTCAATGAGGCAAGGGAGAGAGGGGTGCTGCCCCCGACGATGTCACAGGCCATGATTTTGCTGATTCTGAAGCTGGACAGGAACCCGGAACTGTGTGGGTCCTACAGGCCGATATCCCTATTGAATGTGGAACCCAAAGTGCTGGCCAAAATTTTGTCCTCTAGAATTGAGGATTGTGTTCCGGAAGTTATTGGGGAGGACCAGACGGGGTTGGTTGAGGGAAGGCAGTTGGTGGCCAATGTAAGAAGGCTATTAAACGTGATCATGATGTTAGGAAGTTAGGGAGGTGGAGGTACTGGTCGCAATGGACGCAGAGAAGGCCTTTGAATGAGTAGAATGGGAATATCTGTGGGACGTATTGGGACGGTTCGGATTTGGGGGGAGCTTTATTGACTGGGTCAGGTATCAGGCTCCTGTGGCGAGCGTATGGACGAATAGGACAACATCGGACTATTTTAGGTTGCATCGGGGGATGCGACTGGGATGCCCCCTCTCCCCACTGTTTTTCGCGTTAGCCATAGAGCCGTCGGCAATTGCACTGAGAGCCTCAAGAGGCTGGTCTGGTGGGGAGTGGAGCACAGAGTCTCTCTTTACGCAGACGACCTGTTTGTATCGTACGCAGTAGAGGGGTTGGAAGAAATCATGAGGATTCTGGAGGAATTTGGCCGGTTTTCGGGGTATAAACTAAATATGGGGTAAAGTGAGATGTTTGCGATCCAGGCGAGGGGACAGGAGAGGCGACTGGGGGAGCTGCCATTTAGCGTGTAGGGGGAAGCTTTCGGTAGTTCGGCGTCCAAGTGGCGCAGGAATGGGAACGGTTGCACAAACTAAATTTGGCTCGACTCGTGGACCAAATGAAGGACGATTTTCGGAGGTGGGATGCGCTCCCGTTGTCACTAGCTGGGAGGTTCCAGACGGTGAAGATGACGGTCCTCCCAAGATTTCTGTTTGTGTTTCAGTGTCTCTCCATCTTTATTCCACGGTCCTTTTTTAAATGATCAACAAAGTGATCACTGGCTTTGTACTGGCGGGTGAAGAAGGGGATGCTTGAGCAGAGCCGGGGAAAGGGCGGGCTGTATGGAGGTGGCTTCATGTAAGGGCACCAGTTTAGGGCATTGATAACGGTGCCTCTGCCGTTCCCGCCGGCACGGTACTCCACCAGCCCCATGGTGGTGACGGCCCAGAGAGCCTGGGGGCAGTGGAGGAGACATGTGGGAGCAAAGGGAGCATCGGTTTGGTCTCCAATCTGTAATAATCACCGGTTTGCCCCGGGAAGGATGGATGGGGGGTTTCGGAGATGGCAGAGAGCAGGTATTGAGAGGGGGATATGTTTATAGAGGGGAGCATTCCTAGCTTGTGGGAGCTGGAGGAGAAATTTGGATTGGCGATGGGCAACAAATTCAGGTACCTGCAGGTGCGGGACTTCCTACGTAGGCAGGTCACAACCTTCCCGCTCCTACCACCAAGGGGGATACAGGACAGGGTAGTTTCCAGAGGGTGGGTGGGAGAAGGGAGGGTCTCTGACATTTACAAGGAACTTATGGAGTCAGAGGAGACGCAGACTGAGGAGCTGGAGCACAAGTGGGAAGAAGAGTTGGGAGGAGAGATGGAGGATGGTCTATGGGCGGGCGCGTTGAGTAGAGTCAACGCGTCCACAATATGCGCCAGGCGCAGCCTGATACAATTCAAGGTCGTTCACCGGGTTCACATGATAGTGGCCCGGATGAGAAAGTTCTTTGGGGTAGAAGATAGGTAGAAGATAGGTGTGCAAAGTGTGCGGGAGGACCAGCGAACCATGTCCACATGTTTTGGGCATGTCCAAAGCTTAGGGGATCCTGGCAGGAGTTTGCAGATGTCATGTCCATGGTGTTAAAAACAAGGGTGGTACCGAGTCCAGAGGTAGCGATTTTCGGGGTGTCGGAAGGTCCGGGAATCCAGGAGCAGAAAGAGGCAGATGTTCTGGCCTTTGCTCCCTGGTAGCCCGGTGATGGATATTATTAGCTTGGAGGGACTCAAGCCCCCAAAGTCGGAGACCTGGCTATCCGACCGGGCGAGCTTTCTCGGTTTGGAGAAAATCCAGTTCGCCTTGAGAGGGTCAATGTTACGGTTCGCTCTGAGGTTGCAACCATTCGTCGACTTCTTTGCGGAAAGTTAATCGTCAGCAGAAAGGGGGGGTGGGTTAGTTTAGAAATGAGAAGGGGGTTAATAAAGATGGGGAACTGTAAGGGAAGAAGATGGCTTTTGCACTATGTTTATAGATTCATGTACATTGTTTATTTTGTTGTCAAACTAAAAAATACCTCAATAAAATGTTAATCTTTTTTAAAAAAGGAAGGAAATGTATGAAGCACAGTTCTTGGCCTCCATAAGGTTCATAACAACCTTGGGAGTGAAGCTTGAGCCGATGACAGCACCTTATGTGAGAGCTCAGAATGCAGTATTGTGACCTAAGCTGTGACCACTCGGTTAAGCTGTCTGGGGCATGTGTGGTGTAAGGTATTGTCCATTCAGCGAGCAAATAAGGGACCAGTAATCAATATGGTTGCTATCAAAAGAGTCTCAGGCCATCAAACTCATCGGCCGACAGTGAATGGACAAAGGATCAGCCCTTTGAGGCAAACACTAGCTGTCAATTCTGTTTACCTTTGTGCAAGGAACTGTGAAACTGGCTGTCAGTCTTCTGGAACATAGAGATGAGAGAAGGCGCCAATGGCAGAATATGGCTCTCCAGAAGCAGGAAAATCCCTGAGGAGGAAGGGTTAGCAGGATCTGCTTCACTGGTATAGGAGGAACTCCAGAGAGCAATCGCTCGGAAGCATCTTTCCTGACCAAAAGTGTATAGGCAATGGCTGACATCCCTGCAGATGAGCGAGAACCAGTGTCAATTTTTAAAATTTAGAAAAGATTTTGCCTGTCAAGCTGGCTCACATCTGCAAGAGAAGGCACCGCCGGCACTTGGAAGGCATCCATTGCATATGGCTTTGAAAGTCACAGCGAACCTTAACTTTTCCGCGACTGACTCCTTCCAGCAACCTTTTGAATGATCTCTCAGACCTCCACACAATCCATCAAGGGTATGAGGGATGCACTCTTTGCAACCATGTCCATTTTGGCCAGGCTAACCAGGATGCCAGGGCCATAGGACACACCCAGATTTCTGGCATTCCAAAGGTGCAGAGTGCCAGTCACTGCACACCCATGGAAATCCGATCCCCATGGCATCATGGAATTCAATTTATCAACTGCAAGGGCCTCCATTCCCTGACTGTTCAGCTGGTCTGTGACTACATGAAACTGTGACTCCAGTGTGTGTGCTCAGTTCCACATATCCTGAGTTGCTATTAGATGCCTGACATTTTTGAGGTCCACAATGGTTGGTCGTCTCCCCGAGGACAGGGATACTCACGGAGGCCACAGATTGCAAGAGAGACCAGATACAATGAGGCTCATGCTGCGATTTGCACTGTGTTGGAGCAGACAATGGGGATCCTGAAAATGAGTTTCTAGTGTCGGGGTCAGTCTGGTGGAGCCCTGAGTACTGTCCTCAGATTGCCGTGCATCGTGGTTTTCTGCTGCATCCTTCATAAACTGACAGTTCAAATGGTTGAAGAACTGCCTGAGAAAATGGTGGAAAAGACTGTTTCTTTGGATGAGGAGCACATTGAGGTGGACGATGAAGAGGTGGTCCTGGAGGGGGAGGATGTTGGCCATGAAACAGTGGCAAACAAACTCTGGACGTGCCCATAGCTTCCTGATTCATAGATGATGTTGCAATCCATTGAGCACACCCCACCATCTTGTCCCTTCCATGAGCATTTCTCTCCGATCTGACTGCTCGCAGCTCATACCTTCACTGATCAGGCTCATATCATGAGAGAAGGCGTATGCCCATTGTCCCTACATTGCAGGAGGGAGGTGGCAACTTGCAGTGCGGACTCTTTGTGCTCTGTGAATGCCTGATTCCTGTCTGGTTGAAAGCGGCTCGCTCATTCTCAAGTGACCAGGTTCATATCACGGCGATGTCACATTGAGATTTCACCTCTCCTGACCGGAGGTCCTCCTTAGTGATCTGTGCCCTTGACGTTCAGCAGCAGCTGAGATAAGAAACATAGAAAATAGGAGGTGGAGGCTTGGGCATAGAAGACAGGGTAGCAGTAAAAGGATGCTTTTCTCAATGGAAGGTTGAGACTCGCGGCGTTCCGCAGGGAGTTCTGGGGCCTTTGTTGTCTGTGGTATAAATAAATGATTTGGAAGAAAATGTAGCTGGTCTGATCAATAACATAGAACATAGAACAGTACAGCACAGAACAGGCCCTTCGGCCCTCAATGTTGTGCCGAGCCATGATCACCCTACTCAAACCCACGTATCCACCCTATACCCGTAACCTAACAACCCCCCCTTAACCTTACTTTTATTAGGACACTACGGGCAATTTATCATGGCCAATCCACCTAACCCGCACATCTTTGGACTGTGGGAGGAAACCGGAGCACCCGGAGGAAACCCACGCACACAGGGGGAGGACGTGCAGACTCCACACAGGCAGTGACCCAGCCGGGAATCGAACCTGGGACCCTGGAGCTGTGAAGCATTTATGCTAACCACCATGCTACCCTGCTGCCCCCTACATGCTACCCTGCTGCCCCCAGAATAAGTTCGCAGACGACACCAAAATTGGTGGAGTTGCGGATAGTGAAGAGGGTTGTCGGAGGATACAGCAGGATATAAACTGGTTGGAGTCTTGGGTGGAGAAATGGCAGATGGAGTTTAATCCGGACAAGTGTGAGGTAATGCACTTTGGAAGGTCTAATGCATGTAGGACTTACACAATAAATGGTAGAACTCTTGCGAGTACCGACAGGCAGAAAGATCTGGGGGTGTATGTCCACTGATCATGGGAACTGGCAACACATGTGGATAAGGTGGTCAAGCAGGCATATGGCATAAGACATAGGAGTAGAATTAGGCCCATTGAGTCTGCTCCGCCATTCAATCATGGCGGATATTTTTCTCATCCCCATTCTCCTGCCTTCTCCCCATAACCCCTGATCCCCTTATTAATCAAGAACATATCTATCTCTTTTCTTAAAGACACTCAGTGAATTGGCCTCCACAGCCTTCTGCGGCAAAGAGTTCCACAGATTCACCACACTATGGCTGAAGAAATTCCTCCTCATCACTGTTTTAAAGAGACATGCTGGCCTTCATCAGTCGGGGTACTGACTATAAAAATTGGCAAGTCATGTTGCAGCTGTAGTTAGGCCTTAGTTAGGCTTCATTTGGAATATTGTGTACAATTCTGGCCACCACACTACCAGAAGGATGTGGATGCTTTACAAAAGCGGTATACTAGGATGTTGCCTGGTAGGGAGGGCATTAGCTAAGAGGAGAGGTTAGATGAACTTGGTGTGTTCTCACTGGAATGACGGAGGTTGAGAGGCGACCTGATAGAGGTCTGCAAGATTATGAGTGGCATGGACCCTCTTTCAACTTCCTTCACCCTCTTTCACTAGACTCTGGGCTGGTCCTGGCGGATTGGAAATTAGCAAACATGACACCACAATTTTTTTTTAAAAAGGAGGTCGGCAGAAAGTGGATAATTATAGGCCAGTTAGCTTAACTTTGATCGTGGGGAAGTTGCTGGAGTCTATCATCAAGGAAGAAATAGCGAGGCATCTCGATGGAAATTGTCCCATTGTGCAGACACAGCATAGGTTCATAAAGGGCAGGTCGTGTCTAATTAATTTAGTGGAATTTTTTGAGGACATTACCACACTGGTGCGGTAGATAACGGGGAGCCAATACATGCGGTATATCTAGATTTCCAGAAAGCTTTTGACAAGGTGCCACACAAAAGGTTGCTGCATGAGATAAAGCTGCATGGCATGAAGGGTAAAGTGGTAGCATGGATAGAGGATTGGTTAATTAATAGAAAGCAAAGAGTGGGGATTAATGGGTGTTTCTCTAGTTGGCAATCAGTAGCTAGTGGTGTCCCTCGGGAATCAGTGTTGGGCCCACAATCGTTCACAATTTACATAGATGGTTTGGAGTTGGGGACCAAGTGCACAATGTGTCCAAGTTTGCAGACGACACTAAGATGAGTGGTAAAGCAAAAGGTGCAGAGGATACCGGAAGTCTGCAGAGGGATTTGGATAGGTTAAGTGAATGGGTTAGGATGTGGCAGATGGAATACAATGTTGCCAAATGTGAGGTTATCCATTTTGGTAGGAATAACAGCAAAAGGGATTATTATTTAAATGATAAAATATTAAAACATGCTGCTGTCCAGAGAGACCTGGGTGTGCTGAGTCGCAAAAGTTGGTTTACAGGTGCAACAGGTGATTAAGAAGGCGAATGGAGTTTTGTCCTTCATTGCTAGAGGGATGGAGTTTAAGACTAGGGAGGTTATGATGCTGCAACTGTATAAGGTATTAGTGAGGCCACACCTGGAGTATTGTGTTCAGTTTTGGTCTCCTTACCTGAGAAAGGACGTACTGGCACTGGAGGAGATCACTTGGTTAATTCCAGAGCTGAAGGGGTTGGATTACGAGGAGAGGGTGAGTAGACTGGGACTGTACTCGTTGGAATTTAGAAGGATGCGGGGTATCTTATAGAAACATATAAAATTATGAACGGAATAGGTAGCATAGATGCGGGCAGGTTGTTTCCACTGGCGGGTGAAGCAGAACTCGGGGACATAGCGTCAAAATAAGGGGAAGTAGATTTAGGACTGAGTTTAGGAGGAACTTCTTCACCCAAAAGGTTCTGAATCTATGGAATTCCTTGCCCAGTGAAGCAGTTTGAGGTTCCTTCATTAAATATTTTTAAGATAAAAATAGTTTTTGAAGAATAAAGGGATGAAGGGTTGTGGTGTTTGGGCCGGAAAGTGGAGCTGAGTCCCCGAAAGATCAGCCATGATCTCATTGAATGGTGGAGCAGGCTCGAGGGGCCAGATGGTCTACTCCTGCTCCTAGTTCTTATGTTCTTGTATTCTCATGTTCTTATGACCGAGTGGATATTCAGATGCTCTTTCCTACGGTAGGAGAGTCAAGTATTAGGGGACAAAGGTTTAAAGTGCGTCGGGAAAAGTTTAGAACAGATGTGCAAGGCACATTTTTTTACACAGAGGGTAGTAAATATATGGGACGCGCTGCCTGGGGAGGTGATGGGAGCAGGTATAATAGCGGCATTTAAGGAATATTCATTCCCACCCGCTATGAATAGGGTGGGAATGGAAGGATACAGACTCCTTAAATGCATACGGTTTTTGTTGAGGCCGGTATGATGGTCGGCGCAGGCTTGGTGGGCCGAAGGGCCTGTTCCTGTGCTGTATTATTTTTTGTTCTTTGTTTGGGCATTCCTCCGCCTGTCTGGGATCTTACTCTGTGCTAACTTGTCCTGCATGAAAACAGATGGAGAGATCTGTAAGCAGGAGACATCCAGAGCAGCCATAAGGATGTCTGGCATGTGTGGATGGTGAGTGTGAGCAGTGAGGTGATGAGGAGATGAAAGTGCATTTGGGAGAGGTGTTCCTTTGAACTAGCAGTGAGATCCCTGTGGATGTTTGGATCTGAGTGAGAGAGTTCAGTGTATGGGAAGAGTGACTTACCTTGGCAGAGCGGAGGTGAACATTCAATGGATTTCTGTCCTCCTGACCAGGGAGTTGGCACTTACCTGCCAAGCCGCCACCTTCTATGCTGGGCTAGTGTCCCTGCTAACTGGCCTCCTCCCTGTCCACAAGTAGAGGACCGCACTTTGCATCTCCACTGCAGCCAGCACTCTGGTGACAGAACCTTCTGAGAACCTGGGGGGAGCCGCCTTTGCAGCCAAGAGTATCCATGCACCAGATCAGATATGATTTGGCCAAAGTGGACTGGAAGCAGACACCTTTAGGTCCTGAATATAAAGCATTGGATCAGGGGAAAAAGGGAGCCTTATGGCAGATATCGAGGGCTCAAACTAGCAGATACCCTAGATGTGTAGAATGTGCAAGAGGGAACTTAGAAAAAGAAATTAGGAGAGCAAAAAGGGACCATGAAAAGATAGTGGCAGATAAAATAAAGGAAACTCTAAATTATTTTGCAGGTACATTAAGGGTAAAATGGTAACTAGGGAAAGGGTAGGGCCCCTTAAGAACCACAGTTGTAATTTGTGTGTGGAGCCGAAGGATGTAGGTGGGGTCCTAAATGAATACTTTGTGACAGTGTTCACTCAAGAGAGGGACGGTATGGGTATAATAATCAGTGAGAAGGACTGTAGTATAATTGAAGAGATTAAAGTAGACTGAGAGGAGGTACTGAGTGGTCTGGCAGGCGTAAAAGTAGACAAATTTCCAGGGCCAGATGGAATGTATCCCAGGCTGTTGAGTGAGGCAAGGGGCAGGGCCTTGTAGGGCCGCTGGCAATAATTTTCAATTCATCTCTGTTACAGCAGAGGCGCTGGAGGACTGGAGGATCGCCAATGTGGTACCATTATTCAACCAGGAAACTGCAGGCCAGTCAGTCTAACCTCAGTGCTGGGGAAACTATTAGAAGCAATTCTGAGAGATAAAATTAATCTGTATTTGGAGAGACAAAGAATAATCAAGAACAGTCAGCATGGTTTTGTTAAGGGGAGGTCTTGTCTGGCCAACTTGATTGAATCTTTCTAAGAGATGACCAGGTGTGTTGATGAGGGAAATGCATTTGACATAGTCTACTTGGACTTCAGCAAGGCTTTTGAAAAGATCCCAGATAGGAAATTGATAGTGCAAGCCCGTGGGATCCAAATTGACATATTGGCAAATTAATCCAATATTGGCTGACTGGCAGGAAGCAGAGGGTGATGGTCGAGGGGTGTTTTTCTGACTGGAAGCTTGTGTCTAGTGGGATCCCACAGGCATCAGAGTTGGGGCCCTTGTTGTTTGTGGTTTATAGAAATGATTTACATGTGAATGTAGGAGGGTTAATCAGTAAGTGTGCAGATGATCTGAAAATTGGTGGGGTGGTAAATATAGGAGGATATAGACAGGCTAATCAATGACAAATGGAGATCAATCTTGCTGGAGACAGACTTGCTGGGTCACTGTCTGTGCGGAGTCTGCACGTTCTCCCCGTGTCTGCGTGGGTTTCCTCCAGGTGCTCTGGTTTCCTCCCACAGTCCAAAGACGTGCAGGTTAGGTGGATTGGCCATGATAAGTTGCCCTCCGTGACCAAAAAAAAGGTTAGGAGGGGTTATTGGGTTGCGGGGATAGGGTGGAAGTGAGGGCTTAAATGGGTCGGTGCAGACTCGATGGGCCGAATGGCCTTCTGCACTGTATGGGCAGCACGGTAGCATGGTGGTTAGCATAAATGCTTCACAGCTCCAGGGTCCCAGGTTCGATCCCCGGCTGGGTCACTGTCTGTGTGGAGTCTGCACGTCCTCCCCGTGTGTGCGTGGGTTTCCTCCGGGTGCTCCGGTTTCCTCCCACAGTCCAAAGATGTGCGGGTTAGGTGGATTGGCCATGCTAAATTGCCCGTAGTGTCCTAAAAAGTAAGGTTAAGGGGGAGGTTGTTTGGTTACGGATATCGGGTGGATACGTGGGTTTGAGTAGGGTGATCATTGCTCAGCACAACATTGAGGGCCGGAGGGCCTGTTCTGTGCTGTACTGTTCTATTAAAATCTGCACAAGTGTGTGGTTATCCACTTGGGCAGGACAAACACGGCAAGGGAATACATGATAAATGGCAGGACACTGGGTAGCACCGAGGATTTGAGGGATCTTGATGTGCATGTAAACCAGTCCCTTAAGGTAGCAGAGCATGATGATTCAGGGTTAAGAAAGCATATTAGCTGGGGCATAAGAGTTTAAGAGCAGGGATGTTATGCTGGAATTGTATACTGAAAAGCATGCAGAGGAGATTTACCAGGATGCTGCCTGGGCTGGAGAGTTTTAATTATGAAGAGAGATTGGACAGGCTTGCTGGGTCACTGTCTGTGCGGAGTCTGCACGTTCTCCCCGTGTCTGCGTGGGTTTCCTCCGGGTGCTCTGGTTTCCTCCCACAGTCCAAAGACGTGCAGGTTAGGTGGATTGGCCATGATAAGTTGCCCTCCGTGACCAAAAAAAAAGGTTAGGAGGGGTTATTGGGTTGCGGGGATAGGGTGGAAGTGAGGGCTTAAGTGGGTCGGTGCTGACTCGATGGGCCGAATGGCCTTCTGCACTGTATGTTCTATGTTCTAACTTGGATTGTTTTCCTTGGAGCAGAGGAGACTGGGGGCGTACATGATTGAGATGTCGGGGCATAGATAGTGTAGACAGGAAGAAACCTTTCCACTTGGTGGAGGGGTTAATGACCAGGGGCACAGAGTTAAGGTAAGGGGCACGATGTTTAGAGGGTATGTGAGGAAAAATCATTTTAACCAAAGGGTCTGAAAGGGTGGTGGAAGCAGAGACCCTCCTAACATTAAGAAGTATTTAAATGTACACGTGTGATCCCAGGGCAGACAAGGCTATGGACTAAGTGCTTGAAAGCGGGATTAGAATGGTTAGGTTGTTTTTTACCGGCGCAGACTCTATGAGCCGAAGGGCCTGTTCTGTGCTGTCGCCCTCATGACTCTAGAAGCAAATGGCTGCTGAGTGCTGAGCTGATCTTTAAATTGAACTCACCCTGATTAATGGACTCAGTTAATGACAGGGGAGATGAATCAGAGACTGCTTGCCATATAAGCAACCTAAATACCAGAGATAATTTTTTTCAAAGTGCCTAGTAATATGGTGCAAAAACCCACCATGATTGCTGACCGGCTAAAAGCTACGTTTTTCTGCCCACCATCGGACTGCCAAATACAGAACAATTTATGCCCTCTGACTCTACGTGAGAGTTGGTACCGTTCACCGAGCATCCAGGGGAGTTGTGCTTCAGAAATATAAACTTCCCAGATAATTCCCACATAGGTCAATGTGCCAGGACCTCCATAGTGTCCTGATGTGTATCTTCAGTCACACATCCACTTTCCAGTAGTCCAGAGGTCAAATGACTTGAGTGAGTCAGACTCCAATCCCAGATTTTCAAAGTAGAACTTTTCGCCTTTTAAAAAGCCTTCTGAAAATCCATCATATCCACTCGTTCGCCTTTTCTATTCTGCTAGTTACATCCTCAAAAAAACTCCCAACAATTTTGTTATACATAATTTCTGATTTGTAGATCCACGCTGACCCAGCCCAATCCTACTATTACTTTCTCACGGTTTATTTATCTTGGCATTTCTCCTTACTAAGACAAGGGAATCTCATTGTGAATGTGGAATGTCACTGGGCAATATAAACATCTTAATTCAATACAACTATTATGAAGTCATAAAACAGATATTCAACATGGGTATCTTCAGATGTGTGCCTAATCCTTTGTTTCACCAATTTTACTTTAGATCTTCTAACACCACCAGAGATATATTTTGATCAGTCCACTGCGGTTTACTTAGAAGAAGAAACAGTCACCATGACTTGCAGGGTGAACCCAGATTACCTGGGTGAAATCTATTTTTACAGAGAGAATCAACTTATGAATTCCCATCAGCTCGTCACAAAGGACAATATTGGAACATTTTTGGCTACCAGTGAAAGCCAAGGAGGACGTTACCAGTGCAAATATGGAGCTTACACTAAAACAAGGTGGTTCGAATCACAGTTCAGCAAGTCTGTGATAGTCACTATAGTGGGTGAGTAAAGGGGAAAATAGATTTTCAATACTCTGTTAAATATTCTTTGAATTTTTGAAACAAATTATGCTTATTTTACCATGATAATGGTTAACATTCCAAGGAAGAGTTGCTGATCCCAGTTCTTGACAAGATCCCTGCAACAATGGCCCCTGAACACGAAGGCAAAAGCATATACTAGTTTTGGTTCAAAGAACAATACAGCACAGGAACAGGCTCTTTGGCTCTCCAAGCCTGTACCGATCATGATACCAACCTTTGTCAAAATCCCCACCACTTCCTTGTGCCATATCCCTCTATACCCATCCTATCCAAGTGTAAAGATGCCTTTTGAACGCTGTTAACGTATCTGCTTCCACAACCTCCCCTGGCAACGTGTTCCAGGCACTCACCACCCTCTAGGTAAAAAAACCTGCCTCGCACATAAACGTTGCCCCACGGACCTTAAACCTATGCCCCCTGGTGACTGACCCCTCCACCCTGGGAAAGAGTGCCTGCTTATCCGCTCTATTCATGCCCCTCAGAATCTTGTAGGCCTATATCAGATCACCCTTCAACCTCCATCTTTCTAATGAAAACAGTCCAAGTCTATTCCGCTTCTCCACATAGCTAACACCCTCCAGACTAGGCAGCATCCTGGTAAACCTCCGCTGCATCCTCTCCAAAGCCTTCACATCCTTCTGGTAGTGTGGCGACCAGAATTGTGTGCAATATTACAAGTGCAGCCTTACCAAGGTTCTATGCAACAGCAGCATGACGGCAGTTTTTATACTTGATGTCCCATCCAATCAGCTGTTTTACATTCCAGCTATTTTACCGTCAGTTTACGTTGGTAGAGTCTAAACTGGTATTATCATAGCTGTCAGTACCGCAAGGGTTAATGAAGTGTTTAAAGTAGCCACCAGAGGAAGCTACAGTTACAAATACATAAATCAGTGATGCCTTGTGGGAGAGTATGTGCAGGAGTCAGCTAGTAAGAGTCAGTACAGATCATAGTTTAAACCAGTAGTGAGATTAGCTGTAGATGAGTGTAGTTTAGATGTTATTAATCAACTGTGTATTCTTTAGAAGTATGTGTCGAATCCAAGTTAGTAGTGTTGATACATTTATGGCTTTGTTTAAATTCAAGCTATTTTGTGGTTTTTGTGAACACTGCGCCAACCATCCTGAAATAAGCAACAGAAAGAACACCACATGGTACCAGGAGTGATTTTCTGTTAGTACACAAAAGTTAGATGAGGAAAGAATAGCATTAGGAGATTGAAGAAGTAATCCAGAAGCTACAGAACTCAGGAAATGTACCACGAAGACTAATCAGAAGATGGAACGTCTCAAGAAGCCTGATCACTAGAAGACACAGTAAACTATGCCAGAACTGGGCTTTCTTTAAACAGCAGTTTGAAGTTTTCCTTTCTGGCTCCGCGATTGAAAGTGCCTCAGACCAAAGAAAAATAGCACTCCTATTAAATTTGGCTGGACCGCAAGCATTAGAACTTCATAATTTGTTTGAATTCACTGCTGATGCGGATAAAAATAAATACAACATGGTGCCACAAAAGTTTGATTCACACTGTAAGAAGCAGGTGAATGAGACCTATCGGAGCTACATGTTCAAAAACAGCTGCAGTTAAGAGGGGAGTCAATAGATTCTTTCATAATAGCTTTAAAGTTCTGAGCGCAGTCCTGTAATTTTTCTTCAGCCTCCCATTCAATGCTGCGTGATCAAGTTATGTTCGGGATAAATTATGAACATTTGCGCGAAAATGCTAAGACGACTGGTTTTATCGCTTGAAGAAGCAATTAATTTGTGCAGGGCCATTGAAGTGAATAAGCAGAGTTTGTGGCAAAAGAAAAGAGCGCGAATTCGGGAAACGTGGCTGAAGCCATTGTGCTGTGTCGCAGCAAAGAAAACTGCGTACAATGGCCGGTGGCCATTTTGAGAGTGAGGTCACGAGCGTGATGACATGCACACGCTGTAGACACGCCTACATTAAAAACAATTGTCGGGCAAAAGGCAAACAATGTTCCAATTGTTGCAAGTTGAACCACTTTGCAGCACAGTGTCGTTTATCAGAAACTGTTCCAACCTTTGCCAAAACACTCAGCACTGCCTTGTGCCATATCCCTCTATGCCCATCCTATCCATGTGTTTGTCAAGATGCCTTTTGAACGCTGTTAATGTATCTGCTTCCACAACCTCCCATGGCAATGCGTTCCAGGCACTCGCCACCCACTGTGTAAAAAACAAAAAACCTGCCTCGCACATCTCCTCTAAACTTTGCCCAACAGACCTTAAACCTATGCCCCCTGGTGACTGGGCCCTCCTCCCTGCCCATCCACTCCATCCATGCCCCTCAGAATCTTGTAGACCTAGTGGAACATTCAGCTTGAGCTGCCAAAAGCCTTTGGATGCGTCCAGCTTCGTGAGGTTTGCTAGTGTGGTGATATAACCACTGTAGATATGTGTACTTGCAGTAGAGAGATGTATGGCTGTACCTGTAATACAGGTTCCTCCGGTAAGCCCCTATCGGCTAGCTCCGCCCACAGGGAGCTTGTGTATAAATATGCGTGTGAGTCACTGAGATCCTATTCTATAGCTGCCACCGGAGGAATAGCATCACACAGCAATAAAGCCTCGATTGTACATGTCTCGAGTCTTTGTGTGCAATTGTTAGCGCCACAATTTATTGCTTTGATTTTCCTTACACCATGGACATCAGGATCAAGCCTGACCGTCTGCAGCTGGATCCGCAGTCGCCTCACGCCAGGAAAGACTTTGTTCACTGGCCTGCAGTCTTCAAGGCCTACATCTCTTCAGCGGACCCTCCCCCGACGGAGGCTCAAAAAAGACAACTCCTGTACTCAAGACTTAGCTCCAGTGTCTTTCTGCTAATTCGAGATGCGCCTGACTACGCCAGAGCTATGGAACTGCTCAAGGAGAACTATGCACAGTCGACGAGACATCTTCTCTCTACTCGCGTCCAGCAGCCGGGTGAGTCGATTGAGGACTTCTCGGTCCGGGCAGGTGTGACTTCTCGGACTTCTCGGCAACACGGTAGCATGGTGGTTAGCATAAATGCTTCACAGCTCCAGGGTCCCAGGTTCAATTCCCGGCTTGGTCACTGTCTGTGCGGAGTCTGCACGTCCTCCCCGTGTGTGCGTGGGTTTCCTCCGGGTGCTCCGGTTTCCCCCCACAGTCCAAAGATGTGCGGGTTAGGTGGATTGGCCATGCTAAATTGCCCGTAGTGTCCTAAAAAGTAAGGTTAAGAGGGGGGGGGGTTGTTGGGTTACGGGTATAGGGTGGATACGTGGGTTTGAGTAGGGTGATCATTGCTCGGCACAACATTGAGGGCCGAAGGGCCTGTTCTGTGCTGTACTGTTCTACTTCTACTTCTGGAGGGCCCTTACACCTCTGATACGAGACTGCGGCTGCCGGGCCCTCACAGCCACAGAATAGTCTGATTTACTCATGCGCGATGCCTTTGTTACAGGCATTGCATCGGACCCCATCCGGCAACGACTGCTGGAAGGGGCCGCCCTTGACCTCGCGGCCACAAAGACTCTGGCGCTTTCAATGATGGCCGCCTCCCGTAGTGCGCGATCTTATTCCGCTAGCCACTCGGCCCACCCGTCTTACCCCTCGTGGACCCCGCAACCGGCCCCACCAGCAGCCGCCTCCGCGCACTACGCCTGCACTGCTCGCCGCACCGCGCTCCCTGGGGGTCCCCGCTGTTACTTCTGCGGTCAGCAGAAGCACCCCGCCAACGCTGCCCGGCCCGCA
This sequence comes from Scyliorhinus canicula, assembly GCF_902713615.1. NCBI lineage: Eukaryota > Metazoa > Chordata > Chondrichthyes > Carcharhiniformes > Scyliorhinidae > Scyliorhinus > Scyliorhinus canicula. The sequence goes on from NC_052164.1 coordinate 55,815,150, forward strand.
CCGTGACCTGCAAAGCTTGTGGCAAGAAAGGCCACTTTGCAGCGGTGTGTCAGTCCTGGACGGTTGCCGCTGTCGCGCCCCCGTTCCCCCCCCTCGCTTCAGCCGATCACACAATGGGCCCTGCTGTCCGCTTCCCCTGACCCCACGTGCGATCAATGGGCGCCGCCATCTTTCGCCGCCCCCGCCACGTGCACTCAATGGGTACCGCCATCTTCATCCCCTACCGCCATGTGCGTTCCATGGGTGCCGCCATCTTCTCCCATACAGGTACTCCAGACGCCACCATTTTGTCCTCCCCCCCCCCCCCACCCCCCCCCCCCCCCCCCCCCCCCCCCCCCCACCCCCGGGACAGGGCCACGGGACACGGGTCGCTACCGCTACTCGTTGGACTCTTCAGACTCTACTGCCGATCGCCCGCTACTCGCCTCCGTTACGCTCGACCAGTCGCGTCCTCGCAACGTGGCACCCTCTTCCACAACGGTGCTGGTCAACGGCCACGTGACCTCCTGCCTCATCGACTCTGGGAGCACCGAGAGCTTCGTCCACCCGGACACGGTAAGGCGCTATTCCCTTGCGGTCCATCCCGCCAACCGGCAGATCTCTCTCGCCTCCGGTTCCCACTCTGTCCCGATCTGGGGTTTCTGCCTGGTTAAACTTACTGTACAGGGCGTGGAATTCGACCGTTTCTGTCTGTACATTCTCCCCAACCTCTGTGCATCACTCTTACTAGGCCTGGATTTCCAATGCAATCTCCAGAGCCTTACCCTCAAATTTGGCGGACCCCCTACCTCTCCTCACCGTTTGCGGCCTCGCGACCCTCAAGGTCGAGCCTCCCTCCCTCTTTGCCAATCTGACTGCATATTGCAAGCCCGTCGTCACCAGGAGCAGACGGTACAGCACCCAGGACAAGGCCTTCATCAGGTCCGAAGTCCAGCGGCTGCTTCGGGAGGGTATCATCGAGGCCAGCAACAGTCCTTGGAGAGCCCAGGTGGTAGTGGTTAAGACCGGGGAGAAGCACAGGATGGTCGTGGACTGCAGCCAGACCATGAACACGCAGCTCGACGTATACCCTCTCCCCCGCATATCTGATATGGTCAATCAGATTGCACAGTGACGGAACCATCAATTCACCAGACACGTGTTTTCGATATGAATCTAGGCTTTAATCGACTTACTTCAGAGCCAGCCTGTTACCCGTTGATGAACTCTTAGTGAACTCAAGCTGACTCTGGACAAGGGTATGTATACAGCTGCACTAGGGGGAGGAGTCGTGGGCGGAGCCAAGGGTGGAGCCCAGTACAGGTTCCTGTGTTCTCCCAGAGCTATTCCCCCTAGTGGTAGGATAGCGCTACTGCGCTTACAAAGACAGTGTGAATTATCATATATACATATATATATTACACTCACCACACACAGTACCGGGTCTTCTCTACTATTGACCTGAAATCCGCCTACCACCAGCTCCCCATCCGTAAATCGGACCGCCCCTACACTGCCTTCGAGGCAGACGGTTGTCTGTACCAATTTCTTAGGGTTCCCTTCGGCGTCACGAATGGAGTCTCGGTATTTCAACGAGAAATGGACCGAATGGTTGACCGGTACGGACCGCAGGCCACCTTCCCGTACCTCGACAATGTCACCATCTGCGGCCATGACCGGCAGCACCATGACGCCAACCCACTGCCCCAAGCCCCTCAAACGCTGCCTGGAGTTCTTTTCTTATTACGCCCAGTGGGTCCCACAATATGCGGACAAGGCCCGCCCACTTATCCAGACCACACATTTTCCCCTCGCGGCCGAGACACAACAGACCTTCGCCCGCATTCGATCTGACATAGCCAAGGCTGGGATGCACGCAGTCGATGAGACACTGCCTTTTCAAGTAGAAAGCGATGCTTCGGATGCCGCCCTTGCCGCCACGCTGAATCAGGCAGGCAGACCCGTGGCATTCTTTTCACACACCCTCCATGCCTCTGAAATTCGACATTCCTCTGTTGAAAAGGAGGCCCAGGCAATCATTGAAGCGGTGTGGCACTGGAGGCATTACCTGGCCGGCAGGAGATTCACTCTCTTCACTGACCAACGGTCGGTAGCCTTCATGTTCAACAACACGCAGCGGGGCAAGATCAAGAATGACAAAATCTTGCGGTGGAGAATCGAGCTCTCCACCTTTAACTACAAGATCTTGTATCGCCCCGGCAAGCTCCATGAGCCCCCAGATGCCCTCTCCCGAGGTACATGTGCCAGCGCACAAGTGAACCAGCTCCAGCCTTGCACGAGAGCCTTTGCCATCCGGCGGTCACTCGTTTGTACCACCTAATCAAAGCCCGCAATCTGCCCTATTCCGTCGAGGCAGTACGGACAGTCACCAGAGACTGCCAGGTTTGTGCGGAGTGCAAGCCGCACTTCTACCGGCCAGACTGCGCGCGCCTGGTGAAAGCGCCCCGCCCCTTTGAACGCCTCAGCGTGGATTTCAAAGGGCCCCTCCCTTCCAACGACCGCAACACCTACATCCTTAGTGTGACTGATTAATTTTCTAGGTTCCCCTTCACCATCCCATGCCCGGATATGACGTCTGCCACCGTCATCAAGGCCCTGGATTCCATTTTCGTTCTGTTCGGTTTCTCCGACTACATCCATAGTGACAGGCAATCCTCGTTCATGAGTGATGCGCTGCGTCAGTTCCTGCTCAGCAGGGGTATCGCCTCCAGCAGGACGACCAGCTACAACCCCCAGGGAAACGGGCAGGTAGAGAGGGAGAACGGGACGGTATGGAGGGCCGTCCAGCTGGCCCAATGGTCCAGGACCCTCCCAACCGCTCGCTGGCAGCAGGTCCTCCCTGACGCGCTCCATTCCATTCGGTCACTACTGTGCACCGCAACTAACAGTACACCTCATGAACGTGTTTTTGCCTTCCCTAGGAAGACTACATCCGGGGTGTCGCTCCCGACTTGGCTCATGACTCCGGGCCCAGTCCTTCTCCGTAGGCATGTCCGGCACCACAAAGCGGAATCCCTGGTGGACAAAGTACGCCTACTCCACGCCAACCCTCAGTATGCCTACGTGGAGTTCCCCGACGGCCGCCAGGACACAGTCTCACTCTGGGACCTGGCTCCCTCAGGTGCCGATCCCATGCCCACACCCCTTCCCCCCCCCCCCCCGGCGCCCCCGTATTCGTCCCCACCAGGTCCATCCCTCGTCCCCCTGCCCACACTGGAGGACACGGAAGATTTCGGCTCGCTCTCGGAGTCATCCCGCCAGCAGTCAGCACCAACACCGCCAACACCTGCACCATCGTTGCCATCACCGCCGGTGCCGACGCCGCCACCACAGCTACGCCGATCACAGCGGAACGTTCGACCACCGATTCGGCTCAACCTGTAACCTGCTAACTGGATGGACTCTTGGTTTTCTTTGTTTGAACCCTTTGGTAAATAGATCATCCTTTGTATTATAGTTACACGTCACCCCCGCCGGACTCATTTTTTACAGGGGGTGAATGTGGTGATATAACCACTGTAGATATGTGTATTTGCAGTCTGGGGATGTATGGCTGTACCTGTAATACAGGTTCCTCCGGTAAACCCCTGCCGGCTAGCTCCGCCCACAGGGAGCTTGTGTATAAATATGCTGAAAGCAGCGGGACTGGTGGCCTGAAGTGCATATGTTTTAATGCAAGAAGTATAACAGGTAAGACAGGCGAACTTGGAGCTTGAAATCGTACCTGGAGCTATGATGTTGTTGCCATCACAGATACCTGGTTGAGGGAAGGACAGGATTGACAGCTAAACGTTCCAGGATTTAGAACTTTCAGGTAGGATAGAGGGGGATGTAAAAGGGGTGGAGGAGTTACGCTACTGGTGAGGGAGAATATCACAGCTGTGCTGCAGGAGGCCACCTCAGAGGGCAGCGAGGCTATATGGGTAGAAATCAGGAATAAGAAGGGAGCAGTCACAATGTTCGGGGTTTACTACAGGCCTCCCAACAGCTAGGTAGACAGATTTTGGAAAGGAGTAAAAGCAACAGGGTTGTTGTGATGGGATACTTTAACTTCCCCAATATTGACTGGGACTCAGTTAGTGCTCAGGGCTTGGATGGGGCAGAGTTTGTAAGGAGCATCCAGGAGGGTATCTTAAAACAATTGTAGATAATCCAACTAGGGAAGGGGCTGTACTGGACCTGGTATTGGGGAATGAGCCCGGCCAGGTGGTAAAAGTTTCAGTAGGGGAGCATTTTGGGAACAGTGACCACAATTCAGTAAGTTTTAAAGTGCTGGCAGACCAGGATAAGAGTGGTCCGAGGGTGAATGTGCTAAATTGGGGGAAGGCTAATTGTGACAATATTAGGCGGGAACTGAAGAACCGAGATTGGGGGCAGATGTTTGAGGGTAAATCAACATCTGACATGTGGGAGGCTTTTAAATATCAGTTTAAAGGAATTCAGGACTGGCATGTTCCTGTGAGGAAGAAGGATAAATATGGCAAATTTCAGGAACCTTGGATAACGAGAGATATTGGGCCTTGTCAAAAAGAAAAATGAGGCATTTGTCAGGGCTAGAAGGCTGGGAACAGACAAAGCCTGTGTGGAATATAAGGAAAGTAGGAAGGAACTAGTAGCAAGGAGTCAGGAGGGCAAAAAAGGGTCACGAAAAGTCATTGGCAAATAATGTTAAGGAAAATCACAAGGCTTTTTCCACATACATAAAAAGCAAAAGGGTAGCCCACTGAAGGACAGGGGAGAGGGAACATATGTATGGAGCCAGAGGAAATGAGCGAGGTACTAAATGAATACTTTGCATCAGTATTCACCAATGAAGGAATTGGTGGGTGTTTGAGTCTGGAGAAGAGTGTGTAGACACCGTGGGTCACATTGAGATCCAAAAAGACGAGGTGTTGGGCATCTTGAAAAATGTTCAGGTAGATAAGTCCCCAGGGCCCGATGGGAGCTACCCCAGTATACTGAAGGAGGCAAGAGAGGAAATTGCTGAGGCCTTGACAGAAATCTTTGGATCCTCACTGTCTTCAGGTGATGTCCCGGAGGACGGGAGAATAGCCAATGTTGTCCCTTTTGTTTCAGAATGGTAGCAAGGATAATCCAGGAAACTACAGGCCAGTGAGCCTTAAGTCAGTGGTACTGAAATTACTGGAGAGAATTCTTCGAGACAGGATCTACTCCCATTCGGAAGCAAGTGGACTTATTGCGAGAGGCAGCACGGTTTTGTGAAGCGGAGGTTGGGTCTTACAAACTTGATCGAGTTTTTCGAGGAGGTCACAAAGATGATTGATGCAGGTAGGGCAGTGGATGTTGTCAATATGGACTTCAGTAACGCCTTTGACAAGGTCCCTCATGGCAGACAGGTACAAAAGGTGAAGTCACACGGGATCAGAGATGAGCTGCCAAGATGAATACAGAACTGGCTAGGTCATAGAAGGCAGAGAGTAGCAATGGAGGGTGCTTTTCTGATTTGAGGGCTGTGAATAGTGGTGTTGCGCAGGGTTCAGTGCTGGGACCTTTGCTGTTCTTAGTATATATAAATGATTTGGAGGAAAATATAACTGGTCTAATTAGTAAGTTTGCGGACAACACAAAGGTTGGTGGAATTGCGGAGAGCGATGAGGACTGTTCGAGAATACAGCACGATTTAGCTCGTTTGGAGACTTGGGCAGAGAGATGGCAGATGGAGTTTAAGCCGGACAAATGTGAGATAATGCATTTTGGAATATCAAATGCAGGTAGGGAATATCCAGTGAATGGTAGAACCCTCACGACTATTGACAGTCCGAGAGATCTAGGTGTACAGGTCCACAAGTCACTGAAAGGGGCAACACAGGTGGAGAAGGTAGTCAAGAAGCTATACAGCATGCTTGTCTTCATTGGCCAGGGCATAGAGTATAAAAATTGGCAAGTCATGTTGCAGCTGTATCGAACCTTAGTTAGGCCACACTTGGAGTAGAGTGTTCAATTCTGGTCGCCACACTACCAGAAGGATGTGGAGGCTTTAGAAAGGGTGCAGAAGAGATTTACCAGGATGTTGCCTGGTGTGGATGGCATTAGCTATGAGGAGAGGGGGTTGAATAAACTCTGTTTGTTCTCACTGGAATGAAAGAGGTTGAGGGGCGACCTGATAGAGGTCTACAAACTTATGGGGGGCATAGACAGAGTGGATACTCAGAGATTTTTTTCCCAGGGTAGAGGGGTCAATTAGTAGGGAGCATAGGTTTAAGGTGCGAGGGGCAAGGTTTAGAGGAGATGGACGAGGCAAGTTTTTTTTTTACACAGCGGGTAGTGGGTGCCTGGAACTCGCTGCCGAAGGAGGTGGTAGAAGCAGGGACAAAAGTGAAGTTTAAGGGGCGTCTTGACAAATACATGAATAGGATGGGAATAGAGCGATACGGACCCTATCAACCAGTAGTGAGATTAGCTGTAGATGAGTGTAGTTTAGATGTTATTTATCAACTGTGTATTGAGTACGTGTCGAATCCAAGTTAGTAATGCTAATAAATTTATAGCTTTGTTTAAGTTCATGCTATTTTGTGGTCTTTGTGAACACTATGCCAACCATCCTGGTGGGGTGCTCTTTCAGAGAGTTTGTGTCCCTAACAACCTCCTTCTGCACTGTCGGGATTCTATGGAGTTTCCTTCAATTGAATTACCTTTTGTTTCACTGGTATTCCAGAGATAAATTTCAGCATCATAGTCTGATTCTGCCATTTGGAACCATGGCTCAAGTACTTTTAGTTGTGCTTCCATTTGATTCCACTAATGAAGACACTCATTCTGATTTTATTAAATCCTAGTTCCAGGTGGAACAAACACCTCCCTTGATTGTATAATCATGATTCAGTTGCTAACCTGTTAGCAGACATGAAAATGTACAGTTCAATTCCTCGTTCTTGTTTCAAATTTTAAAAAACAGTTCCACTAACAGTGCCAGAGATATCACTGGATCAATCAAATGGGGTGTATTCAAGAGGAGCGACCGTCAAAATGACCTGCACCGTGAACAGACAATATATTGGCACAATCTACTTTTACAGAAATAAGCAACTGTTAAATTCTCGCCAGCTCTTTACAAAGGACAACATTGGAATGTTCAAAGTTACCAGTATGAGCCAAGGAGGACGATACCAATGCAAATATAAAACTGTTGTAAATAGAAGGAGATTCAGGTCGCAGTTCAGCGAGCCTGTGGCAATCACTATAGCAGGTGAGAGATTGCATACAGAGATGTCTGGACAACACTCTGAGCATTCAAAAAAGGCACCTTAATTTTAATGTGTGTGTTTATAAATATGTAATTGTATTAAGACATCTTTGCTCTTTTACACAAATTCTCTCGCAATAACGGCCAACATATCATTTGTCGTCTTAATTTCTTGCTGCATCTGTAGTTTACCTTCCAATGACTCATGAACAAAGAGTTCAATCCAGCCTCTCACCTTTTACAATATACTACCAAAGTGATAATCTCATATTTATCCGTCTGACATATTTTTGCCCACTCATTTAGGTCTCCAAATCCCATTGAAGTATCTTTGCGCCCTCGCAACTCATATTTCCACAGACCTTTGTGTCATCTGCTAATTTGAAAACATTATAGGTAAGATTTTCTCTGGTATTGACAAAAGACTGACATCATAAAATTATAGAATTGCTACAATGCAGTGGCCATTCAGCCCATCAAGTCTGCACCGCCCCTTGTAAACGGGTCCTTCCCAGATACAACCTCCACCTTATCCCCATAGCCCAGTAACTACACTTAACCCTTTGGACACTAAGGGGTAATTTATAATGGTCAATCCACCTAACCTGCACATCTTTGGACTGTGGGAGGAAACCGGAGCACCCGAAGGAATCGCACACCGGCATGGGGAGAAAGTACAAACTCCACAGTCAGTCACCTGAGGCCTGAATTGAACCTGGGCCCCTGGCGTTGCGAGGCAGCAGTGATAACCACTGTGCCACCCTGGAAAAGCAGCATTGAGCAGCATGTTGAACTGGGAAACCTGCATTGATGTTGCCGATAGCAATGGTTGCTTTTTCCACCATACAGTACAGGATTTTGGGAAATAAAAAAGGCAGGCAGGGGGTTATACATTTTATCACTAGCGGGTGGCCTCTGATTTGCCCACCCTGGGGGCATCGCTTCCTGCTTTTACAACAACGTGAAATACAATTTTACCTTCTTGCAATATTTTTCACTCTTGTCGCCAAACCCACCCGATGCAAATGGGAGGGGGAAATCCCAGCCTACATTTAATCCCCACCTCAAAATCATTGATATAAATTGTGAATATCTGTGGTCCAGCACTGATCCTTGTGGTATCTCACTAGTCACAGCCTGCTAACTCGAAAATGACCTCTTTATCCCTACTCTTGGTTTTCTGTCTGTTAACCAGTTCTCAATCCAAGCTAGTATATTATCCCAAACCCCATTTTGTTTACTAACCCCTTATCAAAGCTTTCTGAAAATCGTCCAGAACCAGCTGATTCCCCTTTCTATTCTGCTGGTTACATCCTCAAAAATCTCCAACAGATTTGTTTAACGTTTCCTTTTCCTAAATCTATTTTGACCGTGCCAAATCCTACCATTATTTTCTAAATGTCTTGTTATGACATTGTTTGATGCAGATTCTCACAGTTTTTCTACTCATGATGTCAGGCTGACTGATCTGTGGTTCCCTATTTTCTCTCTCCTGCCTGTGTTAAATAGGAGGATTATGATAGCATTCACTAAATATCTGGAAAACCTAAGTATGTTTAAATTCATGCAGTATTTTTTCAATCATTAGACTGGAGACAATGAATACATTTCAGTTGTATCGATTTGGAACTATTGAACCCAATGCCTTACAGACTTTATTTCATTTAAATTGTTCATCACTTCTGATTCCATTGGAATTACAGGTCTGCCAAAACCATATATATCTATGGATTCGAGTCGAGCTTTGATGGGGCGAGAAGTCACCTTCAATTGTACAAGCCCCAGGTACCATCCTGGATTGACATTTTATTTATACAAACTCGGAGATTCAAATTATTTGAAAGCCCAGGTTGCTACTGCCCGGTTCAACTCTGTAACGTTTACCATCATGAAGATAAATCATACCAATGAAGGAAACTATACCTGTTTGTATGAAGTAGACAGGAAGAGAAGGCGGCTAACATCAGCACTGAGCAACCTCGTGCATTTCACTGTGAAAGGTGAGTGAGATTCAGTCACTGTATTTCTTCAAATTGCATTTTTGGAATATCGGAGCAGGAGTAGCCACTCTGTCTCTCAAGCCTGTGCTGCTATTTGTAGATTGGGGAAGTTGGGAAGTGTTCCTTCGAGAAGGGGAGGTTGAAAGCAGATTTGATAGAGGAATTCAAAATCATGAAGAATCTGACCAGAATAAATGGAAGAAGATGTTTCTATTGGTGGAATGATTGAGAATGCTTTTCACAGTAACTTCATTGCAGTGTTAATGTAAGCCGACTTGTGACAATAAAATTATTATTATAAAAAGAAGCGGAGAGCACAAATGTTAGGTAATTGATAAAAGAAGCAGTGACAATTTAGACATTCAAGTGGGAATTGGATTGTGATCTGCAAAGGAAGAATGTGCAAGGCTACAGAGAGAATGTGGGGCAGTGGCTCCAGGTGAATTGCTCCTTCTGTGTTACAGTAATTGTGTGAGAGGGGTGTTGTAGTGGTACTGTCATTGGACTAATCCAGAGGCCTAGCACTTGGAGGAACCTCGGCTGGATGGTGAAATTTGAATTCAGTAAAAATGTGGAATTAAAGGTCTCATGATGACCATCATCAATTGTTGCACTGCTCTTTAAGGAAGGAAAGAAAGCTGCCATTCGTACCTGGCCTAGCCAGACTTTAGATCCACAATGATGACTTTTAACTGGCCCTAAATGGCCCAGCAAGCCACTCCATTTGAGGGTAATTAGGGATGGGCAATAAATGTAGGCCAGCCAGTAATACCCATACGCTGTGACTGAATTTTTAAAAAATGGATAAAATGGTACAGTATAAAAACAGGACAGTTTGATTCTGAAAAATTACACTTGGATTAATTTGTTCCATTTGGTCCTTTCTTCGGTAAAGAAACCAAAACTGCACACAATACTCCAGGTGTGACCTCCCCAAAGCCCTGTACAATTGCAGTAAGACATCCTTGCTTCAGTATCCAAGTCCTCTTGCAATGAAGGGCAATATGCTATTTGCCTTTCTAACTGCTTTCTGCACCTGTATGCTCACTTTCAATGACTGATGTACTGGGACACCCAAGTCCGGTGGTACATCAACATTTCCCAATCTATCACCATTTAAGCAATATTCTACCGTTCTGTTTCTCCATCCAAAGTGGATAACTTCATACGTATCCACATTATACTGCATCTGCAATGATTTATCCACTCAATCAACTTGTGTAAATTATCTTGAAACCTTTTAACATCCTCTTCATCATTCACATTCCCACCAAATGGTATGTCCTCAGAAAAATTGGAAATTTTTACATTTGATTTCCACATCCATATCAATAGCTGGGGCCCCAAGTACCGATCCCTGTAGGACCCCAAAAGTCATCACCTGCCACTCTGAAAAAGAAACATTTATTCCTAATCTCTGTTTCTTGTCTGCTAATTAATGCTCAATCCATGCCAGTATATTACCCCCAATCCCATGCACTTTAAATTTGCAGGACTTTATCAAAAGCTTTTCGAAAATTAAAATACACCACATTCACTGGTTCACCCTTTATCTAATCTACTAGTTACATCCTCAAAAATCTCCAATAGGTTTTTCAAATATGATTTCCCTTTCATAAATCCGCATTGACTGTGTATAATTTCATTTATATTTTCTAAGTGTCCTTTTATCACATGCTTTATAATGTATGTGCAATGATTTACCCTGCAAAAGCATTTTCCCTACTCCTGGTCTTAAGCTAACCGGTCTTCAGTTCCCTGCTTTCTCCCTCCCTCCTTTTTTAAATATTGGGGTTGCATTTACCACCCTAGAATCTTCCAGGTGTTCCAGAATCTACAGGATTCTGGCAGATGACGACACATCCCTGCTCATCTCTTTTACTACCCTGTGATGTAGATTATCAGGTCTTGGGGATTTATCTCCTTTTAGTCCCATTAATTTTTCCAGCATTATTTCTTTTAGTTCTACTTATTTCTTTCAATTCCTTCTTCTTGCTATTATACCCCCACTGTGCAGACGGGAGGAATAAAAAGTGTTGAAATGCAATAATTAGAGGGGATTCCATTTAAGGGGGATAGACAGATGTTTCTGTTGCCACAAATGAGACTCCAGGATGGTATGTTGCCTCCCTGGTGCTAGGGTCAACAATCTCTCTGAGTGGTTACAGGACATTCTGGAGGCGAAGGGTGAACAGCTAGTGGTCGTGGTACACATCAACCAATGGCATAAGTTTTTTTTAAAAAAAGGGACGAGGTCATAAAAGCAGAATATCGGGAGTTCGGAAGAAAGTTGAGAAGTTTGGGGCCTCACGGTAGCATGGTGGTTAGCATCAATGCTTCACAGCTCCAGGGTCCCAGGTTCGATTCCCGGCTGGGTCACTGTCTGTGTGGAGTCTGCACGTCCTCCCTGTGTGTGCGTGGGTGTCCTCCGGGTGCTCCGGTTTCCTCCCACAGTCCAAAGGTGTGCGGGTTAGGTGGATTGGCCATGCTAAATTGCCCGTAGTGTAGGGTTAATGGGGGGATTGTTGGGATACGGGTTACGTGGGTTTAAGTAGGGTGATCATTGCTCGGCACAACATCGAGGGCCGAAGGGCCTGTTCTGTGCTGTACTGTTCTATTCTAAGTCTGATATCAGGATTATTGTCAGTGCCACATTCTGGTCTTCTTGACTAGCTTCTCCAACTGTGTTGCCCCTTTCAGTGACCTGTGGACCTGTACACCTATATCTCCCTGACTGTCAATACTCTTGAGGGTTCTACCATTCACTGTATATTCCCAACCTGCATTAGACCTTCCAAAATGCATTACCTCACATTTGTCCGGATTAAACTCCATCTGCCATCTCTCCACCCAAGTCTCCAAACGATCTAAATCCTGCTGTATCCTCTGACAGTCCTCATCGCTCTCCGCAATTCCACCAACCTTTGTCTCGTCTGCAAACTTACTAATCAGACCAGTTACATTTTCCTCCAAATCATTTATATATACTAAGAACAGCAAGGGTCCCAGCACTGATCCCTGCGGAACATCATGAGTCACAGCCCTCCAATTAGAAAAGCACCCTTCCATTGCTACTCTCTGCCTTCTATGACCTAGCCAGTTCTGTATCCACCTTGCCAGCTCACCCCTGATCCCGTGTGACTTCACCTTTTGTACCAGTCTACCATGAGGGACCTTGTCAAAGGCCTTACTGAAGTCCACATAGACAACATCCACTGCCCTACCTGCATCAATCATCTTTGTGACCTCTTTGAAAAACCCTATCAAGTTAGTGAGACACGACCTCCCCTTCACAAAACCATGCTGCCTCTCACTAATACATCCATTTGCTTCCAAATAGGAGTAGATCCTGTCTCGAAGAATTCTCTCCAGTAATTTCCCTCCCACTGACGTAAGGCT